>NC_091745.1:52498127-52798127 GCF_043380555.1 Nothobranchius furzeri
TGTGTGTACTAAGATTCTTGTGAGACAGTTTGAACTTTTCACTGGTGAAATCAAATCTTTCAGACCACCATGTTTGCTGAGAAATCAGTGATTTTCTATCTCATTCTTTGTGTCTTAGGAAAGCAGATGGACATATTGACTGAAAGACAAACAGAACTAGGAGTCTAAGAGGATTCGGTTTTCAAACTAAAGATCAGTACTTTTTAAAGCCAATAATCTTTTATAAAAGTCCAGCAGACATCAAGTCTTGGTGCATTTCTTGGTTCCTTTCAAACACAGAAGAGAAAAGTTGCTTTTTACCTTGTCGGCTAACCTTTTGGCTACTTCCTGTAGCCATCCTCAAAGCTGTTATGATGTTGGTGGTTTCACTTGCTTCTCCGTTTATCTGCGGGCAGCAGGGGACGTTGACTCCCTCTGCTGCCCGCATCCTCCTTGTTTAACAAAAACAAGAAATGCAAGTAAAAAATATACACAGAATGAATGTACAGATTATCAAGTCTTGTTGTTTTCTCATATTCATGAATAATGTCAATACTGCCCATTTTTAAAATCCCTCTAAGGCCCACCAACAAGCTAAACTGTCTGAATGAATCCATCCATCCATTTTCAACCGCTTATCCGGAGTCGGGTCGCGGGAGCAGCAGCCAAAGCCAAGATGCCCAGACTTCCTTCTCTCTAGCTACTTGGGCCAGCTCCTGAATCCCAAGGCGGTCCCTGGACAGCCAAGAGACATAGTTCCTCCAGCATGTCCTGGGTCTTCCCTTTGGTCTCCTTCCAGTTGGACATGCCCAGAAAACCTCTCCAAGGAGGCTTTCAGGAGGCATCCTGACAAGTTGCCCAAGCCACCTCAATTGGCTCCTCTTGACGTAGAAGAGCAGCAGGTCTACTCTGAGCCCCTCCCAGATGACCGAGCTTCTCACCCAATCTCAAAGGGAGAGCCCACACCCTGCGGGAAAAACGTATATTGGCCACTTGTATCCATGATCTCACTCTTTCATTGACTACCCAAAGCTCGTGACCATAGGTGAGGGTAGGAAAATAGATCAACCGGTAGATCGAGAACGTTGCCTTCCGGTTCATCTCTCTCTTCATCACAATAGATCAGTACAACGCCCGCATCACTGCAGATGCAGCATCAATCCATCTGTCGTCTCATGCTGCATTTTTCCCTCACTTATGAACAAGACCCTGAGATACTTAAACTCCTCTCCTTGAGGCAGGACCTCATCCCTGACCTGAAGAAGGCATTCTACCCTTTTCTGATTTAAGACCATGGTCTCGGATTTAGAGCTGATTCTCATTCCAGCTGCTTTAGACTCGGCTGCAAACCGCTCCAGCAAAAGCTGATGAAGCCAACAGGACCACATCATCTGCAAAAAGCAGAGACCTGATCCTCAGGCCACCAAAATGGATCCACTCAACACCTTGGTTGAGCCCAGAAATCCTGTCTATAAAAGTTATGAACAGAATCAGTGATAAAGGGCAGCCTTGGCGGAGTCCAACTCTCACCAGGAACGAGCTTGACTTATTGCCAGCAATTTAGACCAAGATCTGACACCGGTCACACAGGGACCTAACAGCACATGTCAAAGGGCCTGGTACCCCATACTCCAAGACTAACCCCCACAGGGCCCCCTGGGGGACGCGGTCGATCACCTTCTCCAAATCCACAAAACACCTGTAAATTGGTTGGCGAACTCCCACGCACCCTCCAGGAACCCCCTATATTGGTCCAGTGTTCTACGATGTAGGAGCAGCATACGAATTTATTTGGGTGCTTTTAAAGCTTAATATACTACCCTACACTTTGACCAATATGATGTGAATTTCTATATAAATATGGAAATTCAGTCGGATTGGCCTTTGAATGTTTAACCAGAAGATTTAGAATTCTATTTATTCAGGGATTGTATGACACTTCGTGTCAATTCAGACAGAGTCAAGTTCATAAAAAGTAAGACATTTATTTTCTAAACAATTAAAACATGACAGCTAGGAACCACGTATGTGATGAATGAATCTGAGTGGATGGAATGTGAGGTGTGACGATGTGTGAATGTAATGTTATCAGAACCTTCGTATCTGGAGAAAGTGAGTTCTGAGTGGGAGTGAAATTGGTCTGTGATAACTAATGTGATGGTTTATAAAACCACATCAGACGCAATCTGTCGAGTCTACGTACCAGCTCGAAGACCCCCGTCTTAGATCCGGATTGTGTTGAGGTCCGGGGACCCCAGAGGTACCGAAGCCCGTAGAAGAAACAGCAGTGCCGACTAGACCGGTCTCGGGATGTCTCCAGGTCACGACAGTTGTTATTTGTGTCTTAGGAATAATTCTTGAGGAGTTGAACTTGGTTCGGTTTTATTCCAAAGGAACCGTTTGCGGTCAGCTGTAGCGTGCAACAGGTTTTGGCATCTTGTCAAAAGATGCTTTGGGTTAAAGAGGTTTTGCTCCGGATGGCCGGTCCGAAGCATTCTCAAGACTATAACTAGAACAGGAACAGACTCACGGTGAAGTGAGCTCTGTTTTAATAATCATCATATTTTGATTTACTAACAAATCAGAATTTGACATGCAAAAAGTGTTTTACCAACAAACCTCAGAAAACACGCCTTGTGTCAGATACCCCTCCCACTGTCTTTATGGGTGACCCTGCGAGGAAATTTGACCATTGAGCAGGATTGGTGGTTCATCCCTTGAGGTCCATGTGGCAGGGGTGAGTTGGTGCTCACTCCTCACCCCTGCTACGTGGACCCAAGGGATAAACCATCAATCCTGCTCAAAGGTTAACTTTCCTCGCGGGGTCACACCCATTAGGACAGTGGGAGGGATACAGGAGTTCTGATTGGTGGAACAGAAAGCAATGTGTCAGGATATTAGTTTAACCTTGTCATCGTTACGTGACTGAGTGTGTGAGCTGTCAGAGATAGTGATTCACTTGTTAAATCTAAAATTACTGATCATAACATAATAATATTCATTCCAACCACAGTAATTTAAGCACAGATTAATCAAAACATTATTATTCTTCAACCAATATTGTTCATTCAACCATATGATTATTTACTCATTTTGTTCATTGTATGATTTAATTATGAAAGTTCATCCGTCTTGTGCTGTGAAGCAAAGCAGTCTTAGATAAAAGGGAGCTTGGAGGGACCTTGGGCTAGCACAGTATCTTTTTTGCAGATTAAAGCCCCAGTTAAGACTTATGTCTCCATGTGACCCGATACTGAAGAGGTCGACCTGTAGATGGAAAATCAGGCCATTCCCGGAGGCTACAACGGCCAGGTCAAAAACCACATTGTTCCTCCTGAATCTGCGGTTCGACGATTTGATGGACCCTCCTCTCCAGAACCCCTGAATAGACCTTGCCCAAAGACACACGACGGAGACAGACTTGAGAGGGACATTATTCTGCATCCCTGGTTAACTCCTCTGCCACCATCATCTGTTACATCATCAATTTAGACATAAAAAACACAATTAAAAAAAAGAATACCTTTTGGTTTGGTTGGCTGATTTGATTTATCTCAAAATTGTCAGATTTCTGTGATTTTTACCAACAAAACTGGAAACAATCATTTGTCTTCAACTCTAAAAGCTGCAGTCAGGAGCACAAGTTACCTTTGCATTCTGATGGATTTTGTCCATAACTTTTACAGCATGAATGTATTTTTTACATCTTAAGTTCTAAAAATACTCACTTTAGATCCATGATTTTTTTTTTCACAAGGGTGGCTTCAGATGTTTGCTTTTTACATTTTGATGCAAGATGTGTGAGGCCATGAATGCAATGTGATTGTGGGCTGACTTTACTTTTGAAGGCTGAAATTCAGCTCAACCCTGTAGAGCAGGGCTATTCGAGTTTGGGCCTCGCGGGCTGGTATCCAGTACGCTTTAGTGGTTTCTCTGGTCCAACACACTAGATTCAGTGCTTGAGTCACCTGTGCAGCAGCTCATCAGGCACGTTAGTCACCTGCTGATTGAAAACAGGTGTGTTAAAGCAGAGTTATAACTAAAATGTGCTGCATACTGGCCCTCGAGGCCCGGAATTGAATACCACTGCTGTAGGGTGAAGGTGTAGGAGCAGAGAAGCCTCTAGAACAGGGGTATTCAATTCTGGTGCTCAAGGTCTGGTATCCAGCACGTTTTACTTTTACCTCTGTTTCAACACACCTGATTTCAATCAGCAGGTAATTAACAGGCTTCTGCAGAGCCTGAAGGGTTGCTGCACAGGTGAATAAAGTGTGTTGAATCAGCAAAACCACTAACACGTGGTTGATACCGGACCTCCAGGACCAGAATTGGCAACACATTCTAACACCCAAGGTGTCAAAATATGACGCGTGACCAAGCCTCAATATATGATGATTTGGGACACCCCAGCGCGTCAGGAGACGACGATCAGGGACATGCTGGGTCACTTGGCTCCGCTGGTGTCACTGTTTGACGCGCGCGATCACACGGACATTATTTGACTATTTAACCTGCCCCTCACCCCAATCATAACCTTGAGGTCCATAAACTGTGACCTTAAGGTTAGGATTGGGGTGAGGGGAAGGTTAAGTAGTTCACAAGTAGTTCTAATGTCCGTCTCACTACCGGCGTCGGATACCGACGCTCTGGGACGCTGCGTCAGCTGTTTGTCCCTGATCGTCGTCTCCTGGCGCGCTGGGGCGTCCCGAATCATCATATATTGAGGCTTGGCCACACGCGTCATATTTTGACGCCTTGGGTGTTAGAATGAGTTGGAATTGGACACCACTGGTAGAAAAGGACAAACATGTTAAACAGAAACATTCATCAATTTTATTTGAGTAAAAAACTTTTAAGAACAACTTGGAGAAGTTGCAGCCTTTCAGTAAATAATTTAAACTGAACCAAATTGGGTGGTTTTATCTTGCGCACACTGATTGCTGGGAAATGTCCTCAAAATCAAAACTTCAAATAAAGTGTAGGAACATTTTTTAAGGCTGAGTTGAAATTACACAAAAGAACTGTGCAATCTCTCTGGGATGATCCATTTGTCCCTAACTAAACATCCAAACAACATCCTTTACACCGTTCCATGTATTTAGATCTGTTCTGTTCAATAAGAGCTCTGAATGTTCTGAAGGAACTGAAAGTCAACATGTATAAAAGCTACCAAGTTATAACTGTTCCTTTTCAAATTGTGAATCGTTCTGTAAACAGCTGTCCTTTGTTCAGTAAACTTGGAGTGAGCGAGCCCATGACTATATCTCAGCTAATGAAAAAGCAGCAGGAGTGTGTGTGAGAAATGGCTCTCCTCATGAAACTCGGCTTGTTTCATGTATTTTTGGACTCTTATTCACAAAGGTCTCTCATGGTCAGCTGCAGAAGATGGCAGAGCAGTGGCTGGCCAGCTGCTACTCCACAAGCACAGGACTGAAACGACCAGATGGTCCTCTGGAAAAGAGAAAAGCCTTTTTGATAATTGCTGAAGGTTGTAATTCTGAGCGCCCCGTGTGTATTTGAGGTCTGTAAAGTACAGACTGCATCAGGCCTCGTGTAGCAGCTGAGCCAGATCTAGACTTGAACTTGAGTTGCTCAAATGACCAAAGTCCTTTACTTAACTGGATGGAGATCCAGGACTTTAAACTAAATTGGTGAGATTGGTTCTGTCAAGTGATATTTACAGTGTTTGTTTTTGTGATTACAGATTCCTGCTCGCTTGTTCAGCAGACAGTAAAAAAGAACAAATTCCAGTTATAACAGAAGTGCTGTCAAAAGGAAATGACTAGTTTTTTGTTTCCTTTACCTCTTCAGCCTGAAGAAGAATCGAGATTGTTCTGTGTGCGCACAAAGCGGTACAAGTGATAATGCTGCTGGAATTCATTCCTTAGTCAACTGAAGTTGCGCACACTTTTCCGCTACATTTTCTTTTATAAATCCCAAAGTTTGCTCATGCAGCTTTCCGACCCCGTTTTGTGCGTAAGCAAGCTTTATAAATGAGGCCCCAGTTCATTAAGCCAATCAGTAAAAAGTTTCCTATGAAAAGAACCCAGCTAATTGCATTAAGTCACTGACAGGCATCAGTGTCTTTACAAAAATCCTCATACTAAGCAAGCATGTAGAGACAGTGGAGAGGAAAACTCCATTTTAACAGGAAGAAACCTCCAGAGAATCCTGGAACAGTATAAGCAGCCATCCTCCACGACTCACTGGGGATTGAGAAGACAGAGCAGACACGCACACACCAACATCTACCCCCTCACTCACACAAATCGACACATCCACACACACACACACACACAGGCTAACATTAGCTTTTAACCATATGCCCTATCAAATTTAAATATTTTAAACCTAGTATTAAAAGCAGACAATGTGTTTGCCTCACGGACTGAAGCTGGTAGCCGGTTCCACAAGAGAGGAGCCTGATAGCTAAAAGATCTGCCTCTCATTGTCACATTCTGTCCTGTCTCCCCGTTCTGTTCAGTCCTGTATCCCTGTTAATTGCACCCACCTGCCTCTCATTATCCAATCACCCAAGGTCCCAGCTCCTCCTGTATTTAAACCCTGTCAGTCCTTTTTGTCTTGTCAGTTCATTGTTTCACTGTCCTGCGTGTTCCCTATTAAATCCTCATTAAATGTTCCAGTCTGTCTGCCTGCCTGCTTCTTCCCCTGCATTTGGATCCTCACCTCCGCTCCACTCACCTGCACGTCGTGACAGAATGAACCAATCACACGAAGTATCCAGCGGGGAAGTTCTCCCTTGGGAGTACGTGCTACAATGGCTCACCCCGCACCACCAGCCGGCTTCTCCTCCTCCAACGCCACCTCACCGCAGACGCTGCCTTCGAGCCTCGGCGATCTTCTCCACCCTCCCGGAGCCAGATGGGAGATTGGACTAGGAGATGCAGCTAGATTGTTATTGCTATGTGGGCACCAGGTTGGCCGTGTGCATCCCCTGCATTGGCCCATGGCGCCGGGAAGAAACCCGGGCTCCATCAACACCTCCACCCCTGGAGGGGTACCGCAGGCTCACAGACACCCCGGCTCAGCGCGCCAGCTGGGACCCGCCTCCAGTCAGGTCGGGCCATCGGCCCCGCCTCCAGTCCAGTCAGCACCAAGCCGGCAGCCCATCCAACAGAGCTCGCCGCCTCCAAGCTGAGCTGGAACGGCTCCGTCAGATCCTCAGCCTCCAGGAGTTCCAGCTGGACACTATCCTCCCTGATTCTCCAGGAGGCGCTGCTGGTCCAGTCAGCAGCCCCGCCACCATTCCAGTCAGCGGCCCGCCACCGTTCCAGTCAGCGGCTCTGTCCCCAGCCCAGTCAGCGGCTCTACCCCCGGCCCAGCCTGTCCAAGAGGCTCCGCCCGCAGCGGTTCCGCCTCCAGGCAAGTCAGCGCCACGTCTGGCACCTCCAATCAAGTCGACGCCACGTCCGGCGCCTCCAGTCAAGTCGTCGGCGCCACATCCGGCGCCTCCAGTCAAGTCGGCGGCGCCTCCCCAAGCCAAGTCAGAGGCTCCGCCTCCACTCTAGCCGGCGCCTCCCATCCAGTCAGCGCCCAGTCTGGCGCCTCCCGTCCAGCCAGCGCCTGGTCCGGCACCTTCAGTCCTGTCAGCGCCAGGTCAAACGCCTCTAGTCAAGTCAGCGCCTCCACCAGGTCCAGCAAGTCAGCGCCTCCGCCAGGTCTGGTGCCTCCAGTCAAGTCAAAGCCTCTGCCAGGTCCGGCGCCTCCAGTCAAGTCAGTGCCTCTGCGAGGTCTGGCGCCTCCTGTCAAGTCAGTGCCTCCGCCTGCAGCGCCTCCCGCCAAGTCAGTGCCAGCTCCTCAACTCCTGTGCCCCAGACACCAGCCTCCCAGACTTCGGCGTTGTCTCCTGTGCCCCAGACACCGGCCCCCTAGACATCCCTGTTAATAGCTCCCACCTGCCTCTCGTCACCCAATCACCCAAGGTCCCAGCTTCTCCTGTATTTAAACCGTGTAAGTCCTTTTTGTCTTGTCGGTTCATTGTTTCATTGTCCTGCGTGTTCCCTTGTTAAATGTTCCAGTCTGTCTGTCTGCCTGCTTCTTCCCCTGCATTTGGATCCTCACCTCTGCTCCACTCACCTGCACGTAGTGACACTCATCATGTTTTTAGATGTTCTAGGAACCACCAGTAAACCTGCCATCTGAGGGTAAAGTGCTCTGTTAGGAACATGTGAAACAATCAGTTCATTGATGTATGATGGATCTTCATTATTTAGAGCTTTACATGTGAGAAGGAGGATCTTAAAATATATTCTCAATTTTATGGGCAGCCATTGTCGAGAGACTGACACGAGAGATATGATCTTTCTTCTTAATTGGCATCAGAACTCTAGCTGCAGCATTTTGGACAAGCGGAAGACTTAACTACATTCTGTGGACTTCGTGATGGCATGGAGTTAGCTGTGGGGAGGGGCAGGGGGGAAATCCCCCCCCCCCCCCCCCCGACACACACACACTTTTTACAATGGACATTTTTTCTCCCCTGCACTTTTTACCATTCAAAAACAATAGTACGCTACACTGATTGAGGACTAGGACCAAGCAGAAAGCAACCACTTGTGTTGAAGCCTGATTTGCATTAGAACCGTTCATAAGCTCATCTATTGGCTCAGCTGATACTTGCTAACGTGTGATTGGCCGTTCCTGCCATCTGTGTACTTGACAGTTCTGCATTCCGGACAGCCTCCAGGCTGTAGTTTTATACATATTTTTTGTATAATTACTGTAAATATTACCACCCTCGTCCTCATGCCGACTGAATATATTTCAATGAAAATTTTATAAACTAATCAGTTGCTGTAGTAACCTTTGAGTATTACTCTACTTAGTCTGTTCTTGAGGAAATATCACAGCTGAGATGTTCTGAGACCAAAACTCACCTGTTCTTCATCTGTTCTCACATTCGGGTTTCACTCTGAGGTCTCTCACCTGTCCTCAAAGACATTATTATCTCCTCACTGGTATTTCATTCCAGGTCAAAGGTTAAACTGTTAGAGGTTACAAACTTAGGGTTTAATCTGTGACACAACACGTGCTGATGCATTTCAGTAATTCCATTCAGGTGTCAAAAGTGAGCAAGATGAAAGCTAAGATAGAGGTCAAAAGGTATAGTCTGGTGTGTGTGTGTGTGTGTGTGTGTGTGTGTGTGTGTGTGTGTGTGTGTGTGTGTGTGTGTGTGTGTGTGTGTGTGTGTGTGTGTGTGTGTGTGTGTACTTGTCATTTTATGCTTAAGTGGACACATTTTAACTGTAGTGTGTGTATATTTCGCATTGTGGGGACATTTGGCTGACCCCTCACTGACAAAAAAACCCTTAAACGTGGTTTTAGAGGTATGGTGTGAGTTAACATTTGGTTCAGGTTAGTTTAGGTTTTTGGTTAGGTTAGGGTTATGAATAGAACGGCATTGGTTAGGGTTAGGGTAAGGGTTAGGACCCGTGGAGTCACTAAAATGAATGGAAGTCAAAAGAGCTCCACACAAGCATGTACCGTATTTTCCGGACTATAAGACGCTACTTTTTTCCCACGCTTAGAACCATGCGGCTTATAATGAGGTGCGGCTTTAGTCAACCAGAAAGGATGGATACTAGAAAGTCTAATGAAGGAATGGTTAAAGGAGTACTACGGAAAGCACCCAGGAGGATTTTTTTCACAGTAAAACTGCGCTGCTTCTTTTCCCAGCTTCACCCCGGAATGATGACAGCGACACTTACATCACCACAGAAAAGGAATGTGACGAAGCTCTTCTGAAGCTGTTCAACTCCGACACTGAAGAAGATAACTTCAGTGGTTTCAGTGCGCAGGAGGATGATGAATAAACAAATCAATAACTTTTCTGTTCTGTTTGATACTGATCAGTTCAGTTACGTTCAGTTAAACTACGTTTTCAATTCCGTATATATCTCCAACTTTTAGCCTGGTGTGGCTTATACAAGTACAGTTCCATGTTTTTTTAAAGATTTTAGCAGGTGTGGCTTATAGTGAGGTGCGCTCTATGGTCCAGAAATTGCGCTAAATACAAGTGTGTGTGTGCTTTGAATTTATGATGTCTGAAAAAATGCATTGCACCAGATTTTGATCAGAATGCTGCAGAAGGCTGCAGAAAGGTTCTCAGAGTGCTAATGACCCAACAGGACAGGGTGCATGTTTTACAGCTTCCTCTGATAGTCAACAGGATTTCTTGGACAAATAGCGCAATTTTTTATTCACAGTTCAAACTGAGTAGCAGTGTCGTTAACATTTATGTTGCTTTATTATTATAATTTAACCTCATTTTTAATTGCAGAAACAACAGCAATGTGCAACAAAGAACTGAGCTGCATGTGTGTTATTACAGCTAATTTTCCCAAATCCATCCATCCAATTATCCATTTATCCAGCCAGCCAACCAGCCATTTTTGTCCACTTATCTGAGGTCAGGTAGTGATGGCGGCAGACTAAGCAGAGAAGCCCAGACTTCCCTCTCCCTAGCCACTTGGACCAGCTCCTCCGGGGGAATCATAAGGTGTTTACTGGCCAGCCAAGAAACATGGTCCCTTCAGCTTGTCCTGGGTTGCCCTTTGGGTCTCCTACTAGTTGGATGTGCACAAAATACCTCACCAAGGAGGCATTCTAACAAGGTGCCCAAGCACCCTCAACTGGCCCTTCTCAATTTAGAGGAGCAGGGTATCTACTGCAAGCCACTCCCGGATGACTGAGCTTCTAACTCTGTCTCTGAGGGAGAGCCCAACCTGTAGAGAAAACTCATTTCAGCTGCTTGTATCCACAATCTCGTTCTTTCTGTCACTACCCAAAGCTCGTGACCATAGGTGAGGGTAGGGACGTGGATCGACCGGTAAAGTGAGGACTTTGTCTTCTGGCTCAGCTCTCTTCACCATGACAGACCAGTTCAATGACTACATCACTGCAGATGCAGCATAGATCCACTTATTGATCTCACGCTCCATCTTTCTCTCGCTCGTGAATAAGACCCTGAGATACTTAAAATCCTCCACTTTGGGGGCAGGATCTCATCCTTGACCTGGAGAAGGCATTCTACCCTTTTCCAACTCAAGACCATGGTCTTGGATTTAGAGGAGCTGTTTCTCATCCCAGCTTCTTCACATTTGGCTGCGAACCGCTCCAACAGAAGCCGGAGATCACGTTCTGATGAAGCGACGGGACTACATTATCTGCAAAAAGCAGAGACTCAAACCTTAGGCCACCAAAATGGATCTCCTCAACACCTTGGCTACACCTAGACATCACGTCCATAAAAGTTATGAACAGAATCGGTGATAAAGGGCAGCCTTAGCGGAGTCCAACTCTCACCGGAAACAAGCTCAACTTACTGCCACCAATGTGATCCAAGCTCTGTGACTATCTTTGCTATGCTCTTATTGTGTTTAGTTTCTAATTCCATTTTTGGTTCTTTTTAAAACACAGGAAAGGTTTTTCTTTGCCCTGCTAACGTTTTGTTTGCTGACTGCAAAACATCCTCAGAGCTGACGCTGATGGTGGCGTCACTTCCTACTCCGTTTATCTGCGGACAGCAGAGGACATTGTCGCCCTCTGCTGCCCGCTCTCCCCTCTCCGATGATGCAGTCCCATGCACGATCCAATGTGTAGACCCCATCGTCTCTGTTCATGGTCCCACATCCACGTCTCCTTATCTCTATAGCTTCTTTTATCCATCTTTTGTATTTCTGTTGTTCGGTGTTTATGATCCTTGTGTTGTCCCAGTCCATTATATGGTTTTCTCTTGTGCAGTGATCTGTTACGGCTGACTTCTTTATTGTACTTTCTGCTTCTTGTTTTGATGCTCTTGTGTGTCTTCGACTTGTTTCTTTCTCGCACTCCTTTCTATGTTCTATTGTTCGTGTGTTGAGTTGGCGTCCGGTTTCTCCTGTATGTTTTATTGCAGAGTTTGCATGGGATTTTGTAAACAACTCCACATTTAAGTCCAGCTGGTATCTTGTCTTTTGGGTGTACTAGTCTGTTTCTGACTGTTGTGTATGGTTTTGTTGGTGTGTCTCTGTTGTGTTTTTTTCATTGTTGCTCTTATTTTTTCTGTTATGCCTTTGATGTATGGTGAGTTATCACTGGTTTTGGTTCTTGTCTTTCTGGGTTTCTGGTTCTTTGCTTAGGTTGTTCTTTTCTTTCTGTTGTTGTTTGTTGTTTTCCTTTATTTATTGCCCATGTCGGGTATGCGCAGGTCTTTAAAGCATGTTGTATGTGTTTGTCCTCTTGTTTACGGTCTCTTTCTTCTGTTACCATGTTTGCTCGGTGATATAATGTTCTGATTACTGACATTTTGTGTGTGGTAGGTTGTTCTGATGTCCATAATAAGTATTGGTCTGTGTGTGTCTTTCCGATATGTGTTTATGTTTAGGGTCCCATCAGACTGTCTGCTTATTTTCATGTCCATAAATGCTACACTGCCTTCTGTTTCTAACTCATAAGTGAATTTTATGTTGCCTGTGTCGTCAATGTTATTCAAGTGTTGTGTTAGTGTTTCTGTTTGACCTTTTGGTATGATTTCCAGTATGTCGTCTACGTAGCGTTTCCATAATTTAATTTGCAGTTTGGAGGGGCAGTGGCTATGGCTTTTTGTTCTAGGTCTTCCATGAAAAACTCGCACAGGGTGGCTGATTACCCATGGCGAAGCCTTCCAGTTGTTTGTATATAGTGTTGTCATATGTGAAGTAAGTGAGTTAGCTACCAGTCCTATCAATTGTGCCATGTCATCTGCTGTGAGGTTTGTTCTTTTGTGTAAAGTTTTGTCCTGTCTGATTCTGTTAACTACTATGTCAATGGTTTTTTGGGTTGGTGTTTTTGTGAACAGGGATGTGACATCATGTAAGATGAGTATGTTGTTATTTTCTATTGCTATCTTTTTTAGTTCTTTTGCCAGTTCTGTGCTATTTTTGCAGTGTTGATCTGTGTTACCTAATAACGGGCTGATGATTTTGCTGATTTCTTTTGCCATATTGTATGTTGGTGTACCTATGCTGCCTGCTATTGGTCTAAGTGGGGTGTTTTGTTTGTGTATTTTTGGAGTTCCATAGATTCTTGGTATTATGTTTGTTGTAGGAATCCAGTGTTTTTACATTTTTTCTGTTATTTTGCCTTTTTCTTGTAGTGGCTTCAGTAATTTTTTTCAGGTTTTTCTTAACCCTTTGATGCATGAATTATGAAATCTTCAACCATGACTTTTTTAAACAATTTTTTTCATTCATCTTTAGGTGTGAATGAAACAAATTTCATATTTACATATTTTTTGTAACATTTAATTTACACATAGTTTATTACATGTCCATCTCAGTGGACAGCATGCATTCTGAACATGAAATATGTTGGTTTGACTTACTGAAGTCCAAATGGAGGGGCTCAAATGCAATAAAGTCTTCAACAGCTGTGCTTAATAACAAAAACAAATAAATAACAATTTTGAATACCTGTCCACTGTAGTGACCATTATGCATCAAAGGGTTCATGCTTTCTGTTGGGTCTTTTTTAAGTATTATTTATATATTTTGTCCTCTAGCATCTGTTTCACCTGTTGTTTATTGTTTTCTTTATCCATTACTACTTTGGTTCTTCCTTTGTCTGCCGGTAGAATAGTCATACAAGGTCCAAGACCTTACACCTTGTATCAGAGGGCCTGGTACCACATACTCTCGGAATAGCCCACACGGAGCCCTCCGAGTGACACAGTCGAACACCTTCCCTAAATCCATAAAACACCTGATTGGGTGGGCAAAATCAGACGCACCCCCCTGAACCCCCCTGAATGTGTAGATATAAGACTATAGAGCTGGTCCAGTGTTCCACAGCCAAGACGAAAACCACATTGCTTCTCCTGATTGAAGTTTGACAATCTGATGGACACACGTATGGGCACCTTTATGCTTGAACATGGTCTTCGTTATGGACAATCCATGACAAGCATAGAAGTCCAAAAACAAAACACTACTTGGATTCATATTGGGGGGGGGGGGGGGGGATTCCTCCCAACCACCCCTCCAGGTCTCACTGTCAATGCCCACATGACCATTGAAGTCCCCCATGTATTGGTTTTTGGTCCCCTTGAGCCTGACTCCTTCTCCCCTGGCCTAGTAAAGAGTAGCTGCCAGGTCACAGCATAGCTATTAAGCCGTAGGGGTGGGTCGATAATTGAGATTGGTAGCTGAGTGTCGCCATAGCAATCCTGTTGTAATCTGAAATCTGGTCATCCCTACTTGAGCTTTTAGATTCATGCTCCACAATAACTAAGCGGATTTTGTGTTTTGATGATTTATTTAAAATAGAAACACCTCATGTAGACGTAGAATATTTCTGTCTGTCTCTGGTGAGTGTATGTCTGCACCTGAGTCCTCACCTTTTAACATTCCCAATAAGACTCTTTAGAAGTCAGCAGATTATGTTTATCTTTGGTCCTTGGAAACGGATGCTGTAGCCCACCTGTGTCCTATTGAAAAGTTACCAAATTGTTGAAGGACGTGTTTATTTAAGGGATGACAGTTAGAGTTTGTCTGTGAAAATATTAGCGAGGTGCTGCAGAGGACTCTACATAAACAGAGGAAATGCACAAAGGAAACAGCCATGAGTTCAGAAAACAATTATAAACTGAAGCATCTGAAGCCCTGCTTAAACCCATCTCTAGAGAGACCCAAACATGGCTGCTCACCAACGTTCACCATCAAACCTTACAGAACTGGAGAGGATCTGAATGGAGGAATGGCAGAGGATCCCCAAACCCAGGTGTAAGAAACTTGTTGCATCTTTACCAAGAAGACTCATGGCTGTATTGGCTCAAAAGGGTGCTTCTACTAAATACTGAGTAAAGGGCCCGAATACTTAGGACCATGTGATGTTTCATGCTTTCGTTCTTTTTTAAACACAGAAACAGTTTTGTTTACCTGTTTGTAGCTACGGTTTCGCCGACAGCTGCCGGCTTCTTCAGGCTGATGCTGATGGTGGCGCGTCACTTCCTTCTCCGTTTATCTGCGGGCAGCAGAGGACGTTGTCGCCCTCTGCTGCCCGCAGATAAACGGAGAAGGAAGTGACGCGCCACCATCAGCGTCAGCCTGAAGAAGCCGGCAGCTGTCGGCGAAACCGTAGCTACAAACAGGTAAACAAAACTGTTTCTGTGTTTAAAAAAGAACGAAAGCATGGATTTACAAAGACACAGCAAGAACACACCTAAGATGTTCAATGTGATGTTTCAGTTTGTCTGTTTAAATAAATCTGCACACATTTCTAGAATTCTGTTTTTCTGTCAATATGGGGTGCTGTGTGTACATTAATGTGGAAAAAATGGATTTAATTGGTTTTAGCAAACGGCTGCAATATAAAGTAGAGTGAAAAACTGATGGGGATCTGAACACTTTCCGTACCCACCGTGTTGAACTGAGAGGTATCTGTAATTGTTGTCAGGACAGATCTAGTCACACAGAGGCTTCTCTGTAGTTACTACTAAAGGGACATGCCCTGTGATGTATCATAATAGAGGGGAGTTAAGGTTGATGATGCTTTGTGTGTCTTCTTGTAGGGAATGGCTTTTTCCATGGAGGAGCGTCTCCAGCTGGGAATCCATGGGCTGCTACCTCCCTGCTTTATCAGTCAGGACATCCAGCTGCTCCGAGTGCTCAAGAACTACGACATGAGGAAAGATGACCTGGACAGGTGAGACAAAACAAATCAGGGATTCATGGTGTTTTAAAATGACTGAAGACTTTATCCTTCAAAAGAGTTGCATTTAAGCTAATCCTTCTTGTGTGCAAAGAGATCTTCCTTTTGGAACTTTTCAAAACGCGACAGATTAGCTATCTGCCCCCTGGGATCATCCATCTCCTAACACTTTAGGTTTTACTTCATAAATCTGCTTACTCTTCTGTTTTTCCATTTACTCCCTTTTCCTTTTGTTATTACAATCTCCTCAGCGACCAAATAAAAGCTTCAAATCCAAATAACACGCTTCATTACTGCTCAGAGAGCATTGCATAACAAATACACCACACGCTAACCTTTCAGTTTGATCAGCCGGCGCTTGTTTTGCTTTTTTCTTCTTTTGTCATCATCTGATCCATGAGCCGCCACTCTCAATATGAAAGATGAGTGACTTTTGTCGTCTGAGATGGGATTTGGGGGAAACAGGAAAGAGATTGCCTCTTTGCAATCACAGTTACACATAATCTAAAAACAGCTGTTCTCGTGTTTTATCAACAAGTCACTCGTAGCCTGTGGGGATGTGTGGCTGTGCTCTGTTTACTGACAGTCTGCTTCCCAATTCCTCATCCTTCTTTGGCACACACTGCAGAGTGCTGTCGTTTATTACATTTTCTTAAGAAATGTCCAACTCGTAACCTCTTCTTGTTCCATTTTTGCCTCCCCAATTTCTAATTTAAGTATTAAATGACTCGGGTTGGAATGTTTGCGTCAGAGTTGAAGAGACTAGTGAGAACATTAATGCTCTTAGATGATGGAGTGGCTTCAGTGGCCACTGTGACCTTTAACAGAGGAAATACATTTTCAAAGTTTTTGCCAACTAAAATACTACTCTGTATAAAAAGAGCCAACTAAAGAGAAACTTCACATCCAATGAGACTGTCAAACAGAAGAAACAGATGTAAGACAGGCCTGGTAGATCTGAGCTGGTTAATCACTCAGAATGAGATGAATCCAGAAAGAGATGGATGAAAATGTGTGGACACCTGCCTTTAAGTCACTCTATAGACATATCTACACATTCAGCATACTTCAGTGAATAAAGTAATCAGTTTATTGAATTATGTTCAGGTTTAACATATAAAATAAAATCTTATCTAATAAATATAAGTGTGAGCTTCAACAATAGCAGTCTGCAGCAGTGCTTAATGGGGATTTTCATGTGATTACAGTTTGGTTCACATTTACTAAAAAGGAAATCCACGTATATCTCAGAGAAAAATCAGTTAGAATGATGAAATAGGATTTCATCCATCTGCAGCCGGTGTAAATGGTCCTTCACTGACTCTGACTAGTTACACCGGTCAGTCCCCTCTTCTAAGGCAGCCGGGCACCAACTGAGAGCAGTGCAGACGTTGGCGCGCTTTCTTAAAGTGATGGATCCAAATTTAAAATAAAGAATACTAAATAAAAGCAAAACCTTCAAACATGAACCAAAATAAAGATGCATCAATATTAAACAGGATTTTGTGAAGTTTCTAAACAATTGTGAACAGAAACAAAAGTTTCTTTTCTAAAATCCAGCCATCCACCAGCTACTATTCTTCAGCGCAGAGGTGAAACTTAAAAACTGAGAATATAGTGCAAAAGTTAATTTATGTCCGTAATCCAACTTAGACTGAAAGACCATCTAAAGGCTCAGGAACCCCTTTGCAGGTGTTCTGGATTCGTAGCTGTGTGTGAAACTCTGAGTCTAGAATATTAAACCTTTTCATACTCTAATTGTCTGAGATGTTGAATGTGGGGTTTTCATAAGTTGTTAGCCGTAATCATCACAATTATGACAGAAAAGGGCTTAAAGTGTCTGGCTTTGCATGGAATGAGTATCTCATTTATTAGTTTCACCTTTTAAGTTGAATTACAGAAACAAATGAACTTTTGCACCATATCATAAATATTCAACTTTCACCTAGAGGGTTGGTGGACAAATCTCCTGTCCATTACATGAACACACACAGAGACGAACAACCATTCACACACAAAATCCCCTTTCAGCCTGACATGAATGTTTTGGTCTGTGGGAGGAAACTGGAGTAGCCAGAGAAAGCTCACACATGCATGGGGAGAACATGCTAACTCTAAAAGCTGAGATTCGATTCTGCAACCTTCTCTCTGCAAGGGAACAGCCTGAAGCATGTAAATGCTCAAACTACTGTGCAGAATCCAAATGTAATCCTAGCGTAAGGTTTTATTTCAGGGTATGTTGCATTTAAAGATGTTTTTTATACTCTTTAATAAAGAGCTGTTTAATTGATTCAATAGTAGGTACAGGTAAGCAATCTTGCAAACTGCAAATAAGTTCAGTGCGAGTTGCATGGAGGCCAACATATTTCCAGATACTGGGAAGCCTTTCCATCTGCGGCTTGACCAGGAAATCCCCTGGCCATGCTTTTTCCGGGAGGTAAGTAGTTGTGGAAGTGAAGCTCTTTCAGCAGCAGCACCCATGTCCGCCTCCACCTGTATCTCATACTGAGAAGAGATAACCACAGCTGCCATGTCGCTGGGTTAGAATCACTGAACAATTTAAAACAAGTTAATTCATTGGAAGAATTAGTGGAAGCACACTCAGACTGTTTGTGTGGGAGATGTGTTCTGATTGGACACGCTGAGATAACATCACAAAGGGCTGTCCCCAATCTAAGATAAAGGCAAGCATCTGTGTGCTGCTCAGGCTGGTTTCCAATCCTGAAACTTACCTTCACAATATCTTCCAGTTACATTTTTACCATCATCAGCACAATCGGAGAGTAGATTATTAAAAACATGTCTTGATTAAGCCTGAGCTTGAGGTTTTACTTTTCATTACTTAGTCATAATTTCCTAGGGGAGTGTGATACCAGCTAGCGAGAGAAATCAGCTGTGAACAAATATTAAAGCAGGTGGAAACATCATTGTATTCTTCTCCCTTATAAACTCAGAAGGTTGCTGATAGCTTTTGATCGATTTAAGACTTCATGTGCATGCAGAAAACATCTGAGATGTTGTTGTGAGAATAAGAACAGCGTTCTGCTTGGGAGTGACTGTCGTCGCCATGTTGTGCAGCTGGCTGGGTCCTAACCTACAGCAGAGAAGGCGTGTGTTTTTTGTCCTCCCAACAAGAGGCACCTTGTGCTCTTGGCTTTGTGGAAACTTCCCTGATTGGGAATAGAGCTCGTTCTGGCAGACATTTCTTCATTTGGGTCACATACAAACCTTCAGCTCCCACTCAGTGATCAGAACAGAGAGCTTGTGTCGGCTCTCTGCAAGTCAACTTTGATCCTGAGTATTTTTTCAGTCATTTGAAACTAAAGCAAAATGCCTTTACAAGCAACTGTTCTTTGGAGGCCAGCACTTTTCTGACTTCAATGCTTTTATTCTGACAGGATTTAGCTGTACCGTATTAATTGCAGTCATATGGCAATTCTTTTGTACTCAAAATCATCTAATCATCTTAAAGCTTTATTTAAACTAAAACAAACATCCATGATTCAACATCTGGCTTCTATGAGCTGCTTTTCAGTCCCTCAGGTATCATCGGTGAGGTCCTGATGTTACAGATTAACGTGGTGTTTCTGACACTTCCAGGTATGTGTTCTTGATGGGACTTCAGGACTGCAACGAGAAGCTCTTTTACCGACTCATAACCTCAGACGTTGAGAGGTTTATGCCCATCATTTACACTCCCACTGTGGGCCTGGCATGTCAGCAATATGGGCTCATATTTAGGAAACCAAGGTGAGTCATAACTTATTATTGAAATTTGTTTAAAAGGTAAGTTTCATCTTTCTTTGATGTTGTTTTGAGTTTCCTGAGTGTTGCTTTAGTTTGTTGCCTGGTTCGGTTTTGGTTCTGATTTCTGTTTGTGCCCGTAAACCAGAACCTAGTTTCCTGTTTAGCCGACCTGCCCAAATTCATCACGCTCCTTTAGGTTCTGTTTCTAATTTCCCTTCTTGTCATGCACATGCATGTCTGGGTTGTGTCGGTCTCTACCTGCAGCCCCTCCTGTTTTTGTAAAATTGCTTCACCTACACATCTGCAGGTTCCAGTTTTGACTCCTCTCTGCAGCTACACGCTCCATCAGCATGCAGAGGAAACAAGCTCAAAATAAAAATGAGTAATGTCGGTTTCCTAGTTAGTCTGGAACCGCCCAGTTATTGTTCAGCTTTTATTGATGTACGTTTTACTTTAGCTGACACGTGTAGAGCTGGCTGTGTTATTCCACTGTTTCTGCTCGTTCTCAAATGTAAACATAACGTCAGCTTGAAGGAAATTGTTTAGTCAAAGGTTTATTCAGTTTTTATTCTTTGCAGTCGTAGGAAACAATTTTATCTTTAAAAAAAGCAAATTTTAATGGAGTTCCTCTGGAGAGATGAGGAATTATAACAGATGAGGAACAGAACAGTAAATATATTTACTTAGGCTTAAAAACTATATAAGACAGCTGACTTCAATCATTTAAATGGCAAATATTTGAATTGCATTGGCCTAGAAATACCAAATTACATGAGATAACATGCAGAAATACAGTTCATAAAGTGTCCCATGCCCCTGAAAATCGAGTATAACAGTTTCCTTTAATAATGTCCAATGCTTTTTAAACAGGAGCAGGGTTTTTCTTTTGTTTTCACACTAAAACATTGTGATTATGATATTGAAATCTTCATTTCAAACATGTGAAATAGCAAATGTCATCAGAGAAAAATAAATAAGAAGTAGAATATAATAAATATACATAATTTGTTGCTAAATTTGAAAAACTAGAACATTGATGAGACACTTTGTGGATGAATTGTATTCTGAAGCTCAATGACGGTGTTCAAGTCCATGACCTGGTAGCAGTGTGCTTGCTTGGCATGATCATAGCTGCGTCGTGGAGTGTTCCATGAGAGTCGTGCCAGGGTGGGACTGCGAGTGAAGTGTGATGGAGGGCGTACGCGGAGGGTTTTGTGGGAGAATGCTGCTGCTTTTGGTGAGGATGAAGGAAAATGCCTCAAGAATGTGGGAAATGGCAGCAAAAACCTTTTGGTAACAAGTGAGAACATCAAGAGTGCCTTCCTACTGAGGGATGTTCTCCAAAGTTTTCACAATTCAGCCATGTGCTGACAGGCTGGGAAGAATGTGGAGAGAATGCAGCTGGAAATGAAAGGCATGAGTTTTTCATGATGGGATGAAGAATGGTAACCAGGGTTAACCCAAATGTGCAGACCTGCAGCAGGGCACACATGTCCGTGTGCTGCCTGGCATTTTGTTGACTATAGTTTGTCATTTCACAACAATTCCAGTTTTAGCAGAGAAAGACCAGAGTTGGACCGCTTTGCCAGAATCAGAAATTCTGACATCAGGGGTGCAGTTTGAAGTCAGTCAGAGTAAATTAATTTGGAAACTGAGAATGTTTGAGTTTCAAGAGAGTAGTCGAATATCTGAACATGAAATCAGCGAGAAACTCCTCCTGCCAAATAACATTCTTGATTAATGTTCATAATGCACTCCTAGTGTCCTCCTCACGCACTTTCAGTGAACATTTACACACACACACACACACACACACACACACACACACACACACACACACACACACACACACACACACACACACACACACACACACACACACACACACACACACACACACACACACACACACACACACACACACACACACTTTCTCCTGGTCTCTGTTATTCTTCAGATAAGTTCATCAGGTCCAAGTCTTTCTCTGACAGCAAAGCCCCTGGGAGCAGCTACTAATACATTGAGTTGATAGGGCGGTCATTCCCAGTGCTGCATTCAGGGCCACGATCTGTTTCAGTTGGATCCTCCTCCCTACCTTCAGTCTTATTCATGTGGTTTCAAGTGTTAGGATTGTTTTCACTCTAAGAAGGCTGATCGGAAAAAGAACCCCCACAGCGATTCTCTTCAGTTTCTCTTGGGCTCACTTAGTCTATATATACTACTTCCTTCATCTTTTACAAGAGCTAAAATGATGACCACAATCCATTATTGTAGTCAGGATCTTCGGCCTGTATTCTTGAAATCCATCAAGTTTTCTACAGGATAAGGGCTAAAATAGGCAGAAACCTTTAAAGGTGTGGATTACTCATTAAATCAGTACATTTGCAGTGGTCTCTAGTGGGAATGAATGTATTGCAGGCAGTACGCAGGGCACAAAAAAGCCCACAAACCCTCTCAGCAGGGACAAGTCTGCAACATAACACAGCAGGTTTTGGAGACTTATTTCTTGATATTTGGGCATGTCACACAGGATTGGATAACAACAACGCAACTCTACCACTGACTGTTTGCTCTGCCATGCTGATGATTTATTTCCATAAATAACAAGCCTAGAGGAGCTAATGCTAACGGTCTGCTTGAACTCGCTGAGACATCTGCTGCAGATTCCTGGACCTTAAAACAACAACAGCCTTCCTCATTGTGAGTCAAGATCGGTGAATAGAATGCTAATTCACAGTGTGACTTAGCGCTGTGAGGATTTTCAATCCCTAGGTTTTCACCATCTATTATCTGTAAGGAGCTAATGCAGAAGATAGGTGTAGGAGACTATTTTCATGAAAAACTCAGCATAACTGATTTTTATCAGAAATAATCATTCTTTTTTTTCAGTCAACCACGTCTTTAAACTTTGACAGACAACAATTATTTAGGATGTAAAATACATGCAGAAAATAGTTGAAGTGTTTTATCTTAACCCTTTGGAGGCAGGCGTTGCAGATTTGCAACGGTTAAAACCTACCTACCTGGTTGCTCCACATATGTAGTTCATGAGCATTTTTTTAACTCCAAAGTACCCCTGAAGGACTTAGTCGTTCGTGCTTTTATCACAACTTATTTTGAGCCTGAGAGGGTTAATATACCAACAACCACTGAGTCACTCTGCATCACTTTATTTAGTGATGGTGCCATGTCTAATATCTCTGCTCTGATTCGTTGCGGAACCACCGCTTTGTTATAAATCCTTTCCACGGGTACATTTTAGGACACTTGGCACCTAAATCCTCCCATGTACACAACCTTGTTACCCAACAACTTACTATTTCTTCATCACTGCAGTACTAACTGGATGTTATTTCCCAGCATGCTTTCCTTCTTCTCACACTCGGGAAGAATTGTATTTTATTTATTCACCGTCTCACAGTGAGTGGACCCGGTGCTGCTGCCAGAACTCATGAGATCTCAGAATATGAACTTTTAATCCAAAAAATAAAACAAAATAAAAGCGTATTTTTCTATGCTGACCACATGTGAGTTTAGGATTAGGTTCCATTTGAGTCTGGGTTGACTTAAATGTCTCTTTAGAACAATATTTAGGCCCGAGCAGTGAAGCTGCGAAGGCCTATTGTATCTGCTCCGTTTATTATTATTAGGCCCGAGCAGTGAAGCTGCGAAGGCCTATTGTATCTGCTCCGTTTATTATTTAGGCCCGAGCAGTGAAGCTGCGAAGGCCTATTGTATCTGCTCCGTTTATTATTACGCTTTCTTTCTTTCTTTTTTCTTCCGCGTCTTTGACTGGCCTTTAGGGGGTCTTAGCATATCCAAAAAGTCACCAAATTCTGGCCCAATATTGAAAGTGCGTGAAATTTACGTATTTCACTGGCAATGTGAAAGTTCATAAAAGAATGGCTGAACAGCGCCCCCTAGAAAGTGAAAAATACCCCTCTCCATAAAGCTTAGTTTATCGTACAGTTATGAAATTTGGTACACTTGTAGAACTCAACAATACGCACAGAAAAGCCTCTTGCATCCATGGTCAATATCAAACAGGAAGTCGGCCATTTTGGACTAAAGTGGCCATTTTGACCCTGTTTCGGCCATTTCTTGGGTCTATATTTGGTTGAACAGTTTGGTCATTTTTCGCATGATCGTCTCAAAAATAGTGTGCGATCGAACAGAAGCGACGGACGATTAAAATGAGACAATAAAATTGACTTTTCGTAAATACTGAAGGGGCGGGACCAGGCCTCAAAGTTCGAGCACTCGCCAAAAAAATTCAAATTGCTATAATTTCATAAATGAAAGAATTACAGTTAAAGTAACTTTCTATGGACAATCATCATCGCCCCCCGAAGACAAATGAATGGTCAATTGATGATGTCACATAAGCCCCGCCCCTTCAGGACTTAAAAGGTCAAGTTTTACTGGGAAATTTTCCAAAATTTGCCCTTTCAAATAATCATCCCAAATTTGTATCAGGTAACTGAAGACAAGTTGGGGTTGCTTGGCGTCACTTTATGGGAGTTTTATGCAGAAGGCGGGGCTGTGGCGGCGCGGCGAACTCAGGCGTACCACTTAGGCCTTACGTTTGCCTCCCATTTCGTCATTTCTAGAGATATCGCCACGAAACTTCTTGTGAGTGATCCTAGTCCGGCCCCCCAAAAAATCTGATGTGACATTCCGGTGGGCGTGGTCTATTTGCTGAAATAGCGCCCCCTAGGACCATTAAAACTGACAGCCCCAAGCCATGCTTTGACTGAGGATTACGAAATGTGGTACACTAATGTGGTGTCTCAGGACCTACAAAAAAGTCTCTTGGAGCCAAGTGCAAAGTCGCACAGGAAGTCGGCCATTTTGGTCCAAGTGCGTGATTTAGTGGTTTTCGCACACGTTGTTTGGAGAGTGATGCTCCGTCGCCCTTTTCACCAATCGCCTTCACACTTCTGCTATATACTCTTAAGACATAGATGAAAAAATTCAACCGTCGGATTTTAAATAAGTATAAAGGTGTGGGCGTGGCTAAGCCTCAAACTCTGACTTGTCGCCACGCCACTCTTTTTTTCACAGCTCCCTATTGGACTCCTTTTATCCAATCACCACCAAACAGTGGCAAATAGCAGCAGACAAGTTGAGGTCACTAGGTCTATAGTACTGGCAGGTTTCGAATAAAGGCGGGGCTTTGGGAGCATGGCGAAATTCGCCATCACGCCATGGAAATACGTTTGTCTCTCATTTCTTCAATCATTGTGACATTGCCACACAATTTCTGATGAGTGATCCTACTCTGACCCCTAATATAATTGGACAGCTGAAGTTTGTGGGCGTGGCCTATTTTCCAAAACAGTGCCCCCTAGGACTATTAAAACAGTCAGCCCCAAGCCATGCTTTGACTGAGGATCACAAAATTTGGCACACTAATGTAGTGTCTCAGGACCTACAAAAAAGTCTCTTGGAGCCAAGCGCAATGTCGCACAGGAGGTCGGCCATTTTGGTGCAATTACTCAATTTAGTGGTTTTCGCACACGTTATAAGGAGAATGATATCTCCTCGCCCTTTCCACCGATCACCTTCAAACTCCTGCTATATACTCTTAAGACATAGAGGAAAAAATTCAACCGTCGGATTTTAAATAAGTATAAAGGTATGGGCGTGGCTAAGCCTCAAACTTTGACCAGTCGCCATTACTTTATTTGACTTAATAACTCCCATGTGCATGATCAGATCAATTTCATACTTTGTCTGTGTGATCACTGACCACATCTGAAGACAGTGACAATGTGGACAGCTGACATCACCTAAGCCCCGCCCCCTGACTAAAGGAAGTCTATTGTTTTATGGTGAACTGCCCATATTTGTCCCCTCTAATTTAGTCAAGATGACACTAAGGTCATGCACTGTCTTCATGATGTTGTAATGACCATTCAGATCTGATAGCTTTTCAGAAAGTGAGGGGCTTTGATGCCATGGCGATTTCTGGCGTGACGCTGTGACCTTACGTTTGACTGTAACTTCCACAAACAGCCTCCGATTTGCCCGAGACTGAACATCACATCACCAGTGTGGTAAAGATAGAGTATCTCCTAGGGGTGAGACATGTAATGGTGGGCTCAGAAGGGATGCTGAGTCAGGGTGAGGTGTGGACGAGGAGGCCTTTCACGGTTTCCGGTGTTGGGGTGGCTGACTTTCTGTTCCGACAGGCATGCCCTGATGCCCTCGGCTGCCGGCCAGGATGGAGAAGCGCGGAGCCAGGTTTGGAGAGCGTCGGGGATGGAGCGGAGGGGGTGCTGAAGGAGGGCGAGCAGCTTCGCTGCGAGGGCCGAACGACGCTGCTTGCAGCTTTAATTAGGCCCGAGCAGCGAAAGCGCTGCGAAGGCCTCTTGTTTTTGCTCTGATTAGGCCCGAGCAGCGAAAGCGCTGCGAAGGCCTCTTGTTTTTGCTCTGATTAGGCCCGAGCAGCGAAAGCGCTGCGAAGGCCTCTTGTTTTTGCTCCGATTATTATTCTTTCTTTTTTTGTTATTCCGTGCCCCCTTTGAATGGCTTTTTGGGGACCTTAACATACCCCAAAACTCACAATATTTTGCAAACTTGTCAGGCCTGGTGAAAAATTTGATATTTTAAAGGTCCCAAAAAAATCGCAAAGAAAATGGCTGAACAGCGCCCCCTACAATGTGAAAAAAACCCCTCTCCATAAAGCTTAGTTTATCGTACAGTTATGAAATTTGGTACACTTGTAGTACTCAACAGTCCGCACAGAAAAGTCTCTTGCAAGCATGGTCAATATCAAACAGGAAGTCGGCCATTTTGGGTTGAAATGGCGATTTTTAGCCGTTTTTGCAGTTTTTAGGGTCCGTTTCTGATTGGATTGCTCGATCATTTTTCGCACGATCGTCTCAAAAATTGTGTAAAAATGCTCAGAAGGGATGGGCAAACAAAATGAGATGAGGATTCTGAGTTTTCGTATATGTTGAAGGGGCGGGGCCAGGCTTTGAAGTTTGACTACTCGCCAATTTTTTTTTAATTGCTATAACTTCATAACTGAATAGAATAAAGTTACCAAACTTTCTGTGGTCATTCATCATCCACCCACAAAGTAATATGAATGGTTGGATGATGACATCACACAAGCCCCGCCCGCTCAGGACCAAAAAGGTCAAGTTTTACTGTGAAAGGTCCCAAATTGCCCCATTTCACTTAATCACCACAAATTTGTAGCTGGTAACTCAAGACAAGTGGGGGTTGCTTGGCGTCACTTTATGGGAGTTTTCGGCAGAGGGCGGGGCTGTGGCGGCGCGGCGAAGTCAGACGTACCGCCGTGGCCTTACGTTTGCCTCCCATTTCGTCATTTCTAAAGATATCGTCACGAAACTTTTTGTGAGTAATCCTAGTCTGGCCCCTCAAACAATCTGATGTCAACATCCGGTGGGCGTGGCCTATTTTCTGAAATAGCGCCCCCTAGGACCATTAAAACTGTCAGCCCCAAGCCATGCTTTGACTGAGGATTACGAAATTTGGTACACTAATGTGGTGTCTCAGGACCTACAAAAAAGTCTCTTGGAGCCTAGTGCAAAGTCGCACAGGAAGTCGGCCATTTTGGTCCAAGTACGCGATTTAGTGGTTTTCGCACACGTTGTTTGGAGAGTGATGCTCCGTCGCCCTTTTCACCATTCTCCTTCAAACTTCTGCTATGTACTCGTAAGACATAGGGAAAAAAATTCAACCGTCGGATTTTTCAAAAGTTGAAAGGTGTGGGCGTGGCTAAGCCTCAAACTTTGACCTGCCGCCACGCCACTCTTTTTTTCACAGCTCCCTACTGGACTCCTTTTACCCAATCACCAGGATTCTGTGGGAAACAGCAGTAGACAACTTGAGGTTACTTGGTCTCCAGTACTGGCAGGTTTTGAAAAAAGGCGGGGCTTTGGGAGCATGGCGAAAATCGCCATCACGCCATGGAAATACGTTTGCCTCTCATTTCTTCAGTTATCGTGATATCGCTCCGACACTTCTGTTGAGTGATCCTAGTCTGACCCCCAAGAGAAATAGACAGCTGAAGTTTGTGGGCGTGGCCTATTCTCTTAAATAGCGCCCCCTAGGACCATTTAAACTAATAGCCCCAAGCCAAGCTTTGACTGAGGATTGCGAAATTTGGTACACTAATGTGGTGTCTCAGGACCTACAAAAAAGTCTCTTGGAGCCAAGTGCAAAGTCGCACAGGAAGTCGGCCATTTTGGTCCAAGTACGCGATTTAGTGGTTTTCGCACACGTTGTTTGGAGAGTGATGCTACGTCGCCCTTTTCACCAATCTCCTTCAAACTTCTGCTATATACTCTTAAGACATAGGGGGAAAAATTCAACCGTCGGATTTTTCAAAAGTTGAAAGGTGTGGGCGTGGCTAAGCCTCAAACTTTGACCTGTCGCCACGCCACTCTTTTTTTCACAGCTCCCTACTGGACTCCTTTTACCCAATCACCAGGATTCTGTGGGAAACAGAAGTAGACAACTTGTGGTTACTTAGTCTCCAGTACTGGCAGGTTTTGAAAAAAGGCGGGGCTTTGGGAGCATGGCGAAAATCGCCATCACGCCATGGAAATACGTTTGCCTCTCATTTCTTCAGTTATCGTGATATCGCTACGAAACTTCTGGTGAGTGATCCTAGTCTGACCCCCAAGAGAAATAGACAGCTGAAGTTTGTGGGCGTGGCCTATTCTCTTAAATAGCGCCCCCTAGGACCATTTAAACTAATAGCCCCAAGCCATGCTTTGACTGAGGATTACGAAATTTGGTACACTAATGTGGTGTCTCAGGACCTACAAAAAAGTCTCTTGGAGCCAAGGACAAAGTCGCACAGGAAGTCGGCCATTTTGGTCCAAGTACGCGATTTAGTGGTTTTCGCACACGTTGTTTGGAGAGTGATGCTCCGTCGCCCTTTTCACCAATCACTTTCAAACTTCTGCTGTATACTCTTACGACGTAGGGGAAAAAATTCAACCGTCGGATTTTTCAAAAGTTGAAAGGTGTGGGCGTGGCTAAGCCTCAAACTTTGACCTTTCGCCATTACTTTACTTGACTTAATAACTCCCATGTGCATGATCAGATCTTTTTCAAACTTTGTCTGTGTGATCATTGACCATATCTGTAAAAAATGACAATGTGGACAGCTGACATCACCTAAGCCCCGCCCCCTGACTACAGGAAGTCTATTTTTTATGCTGAAATACCCATATTTGTCCCCTCTAATTTAGTGAACATGACACTAAGGTCATACACTGTCTTCATGATGTTGTAATGACCATTCAGATCTGATAGCTTTCCAGAAAGGGAGGGGCTTTTATGCCATGGCGAATTCTGGCGTAACGCCGTAACCTTACAATTCAATTTAATGGTGAGCTCAGAGGGGATGCTGAGTCAGGGTGAGGTGCGGACTAGGAGGCCATTTGCGGATTCTGGCGTCGGGGTGGTTGACGATTCTGTTCTGCCAGACTTGCCCTGGTGCCCCGGGCTGCTGGCCAGGCCGGAGCGGCGCAGAGCTGCGAGGGCCGAACGACGCTGCTTGCAGCTTTAATTATTATTATTTTTTGTTATTCCGTGCCCCCTTTGAACGGCTTTTTGGGGACCTTAACATACCCCAAAACTCACAATATTTTGCAAACTTCTCAGGCCTGGTGAAAAATTTGATATTTTAAAGGTCCCAAAAAAATCGCAAAGAAAATGGCTGAACAGCGCCCCCTACAAAGTGAAAAAAAACCCTCTCCATAAAGCTTAGTTTATCGTACAGTTATGAAATTTGGTACACTTGTAGAACTCAACAGTCCGCACAGAAAAGTCTCTTGCAAGCATGGTCAATATCAAACAGGAAGTCGGCCATTTTGGGTTGAAATGGCGATTTTTAGCCGTTTTTGCCGTTTTTAGGGTCCGTTTCTGATTGGATTGCTCGATCATTTTTCGCACGATCGTCTCAAAACTTGTGTAAAATTGCTCAGAAGGAATGGGCGAACAAAATGAGACAAGGATTCTGAGTTTTCGTATATGTTGAAGGGGCGGGGCCAGGCCTCGAAGTTTGACTACTCGCCAAAAAATTTAAAATTGCTATAACTTAATAACTGAAAGGAATAGAATTACCAAACTTTCTGTGGTCATTCGTCATCCAGCCACAAAGTAAATTGAATGGTCGGATGATGACATCACACAAGCCCCGCCCCCTCAGGACCAAAAAGGTCAAGTTTTACTGTGAAAGGTCCCAAATTGCCCCATTTCACTTAATCACCACAAACTTGTAGCTGGTAACTCAAGACAAGTGGAGGTTGCTTGGCGTCACTTTATGGGAGTTTTCGGCAGAAGGCGGGGCTGTGGCGGCGCGGCGAAGTCAGGCGTACCGCCATGGCCTTACGTTTGCCTTCCATTTCGTCATTTCTAAAGATATCGTCACGAAACTTGTTGTGAGTGATCCTAGTCCGGCCCCTCAAAAGATCTGATGTGAACATCCGGTGGGCGTGGCCTATTTTCTGAAATAGCGCCCCCTAGGACCATTTAAACTAATAGCCCCAAGCCATGCTTTGACTGAGGATTACGAAATTTGGTACACTAATGTGGTGTCCCAGGACCTACAAAAAAGTCTCTTGGAGCCAATCACAAAATTGCACAGGAAGTCGGCCATTTTGGTCCAAGTACGCGATTTAGTGGTTTTCGCACACGTTGTTTGGAGAGTGATGCTCCGTCGCCCTTTTCACCAATCGCCTTCAAACTTCTGCTATATATTCTTAAGGCATAGGGGAAAAAATTCAACCGTCGGATTTTTCAAAAGTTGAAAGGTGTGGGCGTGGCTAAGCCTCAAACTTTGACCTGTCGCCGCGCCACTCTTTTTTTCACAGCTCCCTACTGGACTCCTTTTACCCAATCGGCAGGAGTCTCTGGCAAATAGCAGTAGACAACTTGAGGTCACTTGGTATCCAGTACTGGAAGGTTTCAAAAAAAGGCGGGGCTTTGGGAGCATGTCGAAAATCGCCATCACGCCATGGAAATACGTTTGCCTCTCATTTCTTCATTTATCGTGATATTGTTACGAAACTTCTGGTGAGTGATCCTAGTCTGACCCCAAAGAGACATAGACACCTGAAATATGTGGGCGTGGCCTAATTTCTGAAATAGCGCCCCCTAGGACCATTTAAACTATTAGCCCCAAGCCATGCTTTCACTGAGGATTACGAAATTTGGTACACTAATGTGGTGTCCCAGGACCTACAAAAAAGTCTCTTGGAGCCAAGCACAAAATTGCACAGGAAGTCGGCCATTTTGGTCCAAGTACGCGATTTAGTGGTTTTCGCACACGTTGTTTGGAGAGTGATGCTCCTTCGCCCTTTTCACCAATCGCCTTCAAACTTCTGCTATATACTCTTAAGGCATAGGGGAAAAAAGTCAACCGTCGGATTTTTCAAAAGTTGAAAGGTGTAGGCGTGGCTAAGCCTCAAACTTTGACCTTTCGCCATTACTTGACTTAATAACTCCCATGTGCATGATCAGATCTTTTTCGAACTTTGTCTGTGTGATCATTGACCATATCTGTAAACAATGACAATGTGGACAGCTGACATCATCTAAGCCCCGCCCCCTGACTAAAGGAAGTTATTATTTTATGCTGAAATGCCCATATTTGTCCCCTCTAATTTAGTCAACATGACACCTAGGTCATGCACTGTCTTCATGATGCTGTAATGGCCATTCAAATCTGATAGCTTTCGAGAAAGGGAGGGGCTTTGATGCCATGGCGAATTCTGGCGTAACGCCGTAACCTTACAATTCAATTTAATGGTGAGCTCAGAGGGGATGCTTAGTCAGGGTGAGGTGCGGACTAGGAGGCCATTTGCTGTTTCCGGTGACGGGATGATTGACGTTTCTGTTCTGCCAGACATGCCCTGGTGCCCCGGGCTGCCGGCCAGGCCGGAGCGGCGCGGAGCTGCGAGGGCCGAACGACGCTGCTTGCAGCTTTAATTCTTTTTTTGTTATTCCGTGCCCCCTTTGAACGGCTTTTTGGGGACCTTAACATACCCCAAAACTCACAATATTTTGCAAACTTGTCAGGCCTGGTGAAAAATTTGATATTTTAAAGGTTCCAAAAAAATCGCAAAGAAATTGGCTGAACAGCGCCCCCTAGAAAGTGAAAAAAAACCCTCTCCATAAAGCTTAGTTTATCATACAGTTATGAAATTTGGTACACTTGTAGTACTCAACAGTCCGCACAGAAAAGTCTCTTGCAAGCATGGTCAATATCAAACAGGAAGTCGGCCATTTTGGGTTGAAATGGCGATTTTTAGCCGTTTTTGCCGTTTTTAGGGTCCGTTTCTGATTGGATTGCTCGATCATTTTTCGCACGATCATCTCAAAAATTGTGTAAAATTGCTCAGAAGGGATGGGCGAACAAAATGAGACAAAGATTCTGACTTTTCGTACATGTTGAAGGGGCGGGGCCAGGCCTCGAAGTTTGACTACTCGCCAAAAAAATTTAAATTGCTATAACTTCATAATTGAATGGAATAGAGTTACCAAACTTTCTGTGGTCATTCGTCATCGACCCACAAAGTAAACTGAGTGGTCGGTTGATGACATCATACAAGCCCCGCCCCCTCAGGACCAAAAAGGTCAAGTTTTACTGTGAAAGGTCCCAAATTGCCCCATTTCACTTAATCACCACAAATATTTAGCTGGTAACTCAAGACAAGTGGGGGTTGCTTGGCGTCACTTTATGGGAGTTTTCGGTAGAGGGCGGGGCTGTGGCGGCGCGGCGAAGTCAGGCGTACCGCCGTGGCCTTGCGTTTGCCTCCCATTTCGTCATTTCTAAAGATATCGTCACGAAACTTCTTGTGAGTGATCCTAGTCCGGCCCCCCAAAAGATCTGATGTGAACATCTGGTGGGCGTGGCCTATTTTCTGAAATAGCGCCCCCTAGGACCATTAAAACTGTCAGCCCCAAGCCATGCTTTGACTGAGGATTACAAAATTTGGTACACTAATGTGGTGTCTCAGGACCTGCAAAAAAGTCTCTTGGAGCCAAGTGCAAAGTCGCACAGGAAGTCGGCCATTTTGGTCCAAGTACGCGATTTAGTGGTTTTCGCACAGGTTGTTTGGAGAGTGATGCTCCATCGCCCTTTTCACCAATCGCCTTCAATCTTCTGCTATATACTCTTAAGAAATAGGGGAAAAAATTCAACCGTCGGATTTTTCAAAAGTTGAAAGGTGTGGGCGTGGCTAATCCTCAAACTTTAACCTGGCGCCACGCCACTCTTTTTTTCACAGCTCCCTACTGGACTCCTTTTACCCAATCAGCAGGAATCTCTGTTAAATAGCAGTAGACAACTTGAGGTCACTTGGTGTCCAGTACTGGCAGGTTTCAAAAAAAGGCGGGGCTTTGGGAGCATGGCGAAAATCGCCATCACGCCATGGAAATACGTTTGCCTCTCATTTCTTCAGTTATCGTGATATCGCTACGGAACTTCTGGTGAGTGATCCTAGTCTGACCCCCAAGAGAAATAGACAGCTGAAATTTGTGGGCGTGGCCTATTTTCTTAAATAGCGCCCCCTAGAGCCATTAAAACTGTCAGCCCCAAGCCATGCTTTGACTGAGGATTACGAAATTTGGTACACTAATGTGGTGTCTCAGGACCTACAAAAAAGTCTCTTGGAGCCAAGCGCAAAGTTGCACAGGAAGTCGGCCATTTTGGTCCAAATACTCGATTTAGTGGTTTTCGCACACATTGTTTGGACAGTGATGCTCCATCGTCCTTTTCACCAATCTCCTTCAAACTTCTGCTATATACTCTTAAGACATAGAGGAAAAAATTCAACCGTCGGATTTTTCAAAAGTTGAAAGGTGTGGGCGTGGCTAAGCCTCAAACTTTGACCTGTCGCCACACCACTCTTTTTTTCACAGCTCCCTACTGGACTCCTTTTACCCAATCACCAGGATTCTGTGGCAAACAGCAGTAGACAACTTGAGGTTACTTGGTCTCCAGTACTGGCAGGTTTTGAAGAAAGGCGGGGCTTTGGGAGCATGGCGAAAATCGCCATCACGCCATGGAAATACGTTTGCCTCTCATTTCTTCAGTTATCGTGATATTGCTACTAAACTTCTGGTGAGTGATCCTAGTCTGACCCCCAAGAGAAATAGACAGCTGACATTTGTGGGCGTGGCCTATTTTCTTAAATAGCGCCCCCTAGGACTATTAAAACTGTCAGCCCCAAGCCATGCTTTGACTGAGGATTACAAAATTTGGTACACTAATGTGGTGTCTCAGGACCTACAAAAAAGTCTCTTGGAGCCATGTGCAAAGTCGCACAGGAAGTCGGCCATTTTGGTCCAAGTACGCGATTTAGTGGTTTTCGCACACGTTGTTTGGAGAGTGATGCTCCGTCGCCCTTTTCACCAATCGCCTTCAAACTTCTGCTATATACTCTTAAAGCATAGGGGAAAAAATTCAACCGTCGGATTTTTCAAAAGTTGAAAGGTGTGGGCGTGGCTAAGCCTCAAACTTTGACCTTTCGCCGCGCCACTCTTTTTTTCACAGCTCCCTACTGGACTCCTTTTACCCAATCAGCAGGAGTCTCTGGCAAATAGCAGTAGACAACTTGAGGTCACTTGGTATCCAGTACTGGAAGGTTTCAAAAAAAGGCGGGGCTTTGGGAGCATGGTGAAAATCGCCATCACGCCATGGAAATACGTTTGCCTCTCATTTCTTCATTTATCATGATATTGTTACGAAACTTCTGGTGAGTGATCCTAGTCTGACCCCAAAGAGATATAGACAGCTGAAATATGTGGGCATGGCCTAATTTCTGAAATAGTGCCCCCTAGGACCATTTAAACTATTAGCCCCAAGCCATGCTTTCACTGAGGATTACGAAATTTGGTACACTAATGTGGTGTCTCAGGACCTACAAAAAGTCTCTTGGAGCCAAGCACAAAATTGCACAGGAAGTCGGCCATTTTGGTCCAAGTACGCGATTTAGTGGTTTTCGCACACGTTGTTTGGAGAGTGATGCTCCTTCGCCCTTTTCACCAATCGCCTTCAAACTTCTGCTATATACTCTTAAGGCATAGGGGAAAAAAGTCAACCGTCGGATTTTTCAAAAGTTGAAAGGTGTGGGCGTGGCTAAGCCTCAAACTTTGACCTTTCGCCATTACTTGACTTAATAACTCCCATGTGCATGATCAGATCTTTTTCGAACTTTGTCTGTGTGATCATTGACCATATCTGTAAACAATGACAATGTGGACAGCTGACATCATCTAAGCCCCGCCCCCTGACTAAAGGAAGTTATTATTTTATGCTGAAATGCCCATATTTGTCCCCTCTAATTTAGTCAACATGACACCTAGGTCATGCACTGTCTTCATGATGCTGTAATGGCCATTCAAATCTGATAGCTTTCCAGAAAGGGAGGGGCTTTGATGCCATGGCGAATTCTGGCGTAACGCCGTAACCTTACAATTCAATTTAATGGTGAGCTCAGAGGGGATGCTTAGTCAGGGTGAGGTGCGGACTAGGAGGCCATTTGCTGTTTCCGGTGACGGGATGATTGACGTTTCTGTTCTGCCAGACATGCCCTGGTGCCCCGGGCTGCCGGCCAGGCCGGAGCGGCGCGGAGCTGCGAGGGCCGAACGACGCTGCTTGCAGCTTTAATTATTATTATTTTTTGTTATTCCGTGCCCCCTTTGAACAGCTTTTTGGGGACCTTAACATACCCCAAAACTCACAATATTTTGCACACTTGTCAGGCCTGGTGAAAAATTTGATATTTTAAAGGTCCCAAAAAAATCGCAAAGAAAATGGCTGAACAGCGCCCCCTACAAAGTGAAAAAAACCCCTCTCCATAAAGCTTAGTTTATCGTACAGTTATGAAATTTGGTACACTTGTAGTACTCAACAGTCCGCACAGAAAAGTCTCTTGCAACCATGGTCAATATCAAACAGGAAGTCGGCCATTTTGGGTTGAAATGGCGATTTTTTGCCGTTTTTGCCGTTTTTAGGGTCCGTTTCTGATTGGATTGCTCGATCATTTTTCGCACGATCGTCTCAAAAATTGTGTAAAATTGCTCAGAAGGGATGGGCGAACAAAATGAGATAAGGATTCTGAGTTTTCGTATATGTTGAAGGGGCGGAGCCAGGCCTCGAAGTTTGACTACTCGCCAAAAATATTTAAATTGCTATAACTTCATAACTGAATGGAATAGAGTTACCAAACGTTCTGTGGTCATTCGTCATCCACCCACAAAGTAAATTGAAAGGTCGGATGATGACATCACACAAGCCCCGCCCCCGCAGGACCAAAAAGATCAAGTTTTACTGTGAAAGGTCCCAAATTGCCCCATTTCACTTAATCACCACAAATTTGTAGCTGGTAACTCAAGACAAGTGGGGGTTGCTTGGCGTCACTTTATGGGAGTTTTCGGCAGAGGGCGGGGCTGTGGTGGCGCGGCGAATTCAGGCGTACCGCCTTGGCCTTACGTTTGCCTCCCATTTCGTCATTTCCAAAGATATCGTCACGAAACTTCTTGTGAGTGATCCTAGTCCGGCCCCCCAAAAGATCTGATGTGAACATCTGGTGGGCGTGGCCTATTTTCTGAAATAGCGCCCCCTAGGACCATTAAAACTATTAGCCCCAAGCCATGCTTTGACTGAGGATTACGAAATTTGGTACACTAATGTGGTGTCTCAGGACCTACAAAAAAGTCTCTTGGAGTCAAGTTCAAAGTCGCACAGGAAGTCGGCCATTTTGGATCAAGTACGCGATTTAGTGGTTTTCGCACACGTTGTTTGGAGAGTGATGCTCCGTCGCCCTTTTCACCAATCTCCTTCAAACTTCTGCTATATACCCTTAAGACATAGGGGAAAAAATTCAACCGTCGGATTTTTCAAAAGTTGAAAGGTGTGGGCGTGGCTAAGCCTCAAACTTTGACCTGTCGCCACGCTACTCTTTTTTTCACAGCTCCCTACTGGACTCCTTTTACCCAATCACCAGGATTCTGTGGCAAACAGCAGTAGACAAGTTGAGGTTACTTGGTCTCCAGTACTGGCAGGTTTTGAAAAAAGGCGGGGCTTTGGGACCATGGCGAAAATCGCCATCACGCCATGGAAATACGTTTGTCTCTCATTTCTTCAGTTATCGTGATATTGCTACGAAACTTCTGGTGAGTGATCCTAGTCTGAGCTCCAAGAGAAATAGACAGCTGAATTTTGTGGGCGTGGCCTATGTTTTGAAATAGCGCCCCCTAGGACCATTTAAACTATTAGCCCCAAGCCATGCTTTGACTGAGGATTACGAAATTTGGTACACTAATGTGGTGTCTCAGGACCTACAAAAAAGTCTCTTGGAGTCAAGTTCAAAGTCGCACAGGAAGTCGGCCATTTTGGATCAAGTACGCGATTTAGTGGTTTTCGCACACGTTGTTTGGAGAGTGATGCTCCGTCGCCCTTTTCACCAATCTCCTTCAAACTTCTGCTATATACCCTTAAGACATAGGGGAAAAAATTTAACCGTCGGATTTTTCAAAAGTTGAAAGGTGTGGGCGTGGCTAAGCCTCAAACTTTGACCTGTCGCCACGCTACTCTTTTTTTCACAGCTCCCTACTGGACTCCTTTTACCCAATCACCAGGATTCTGTGGCAAACAGCAGTAGACAAGTTGAGGTTACTTGGTCTCCAGTACTGGCAGGTTTTGAAAAAAGGCGGGGCTTTGGGACCATGGCGAAAATCGCCATCACGCCATGGAAATACGTTTGTCTCATTTCTTCAGTTATCGTGATATTGCTACGAAACTTCTGGTGAGTGATCCTAGTCTGAGCTCCAAGAGAAATAGACAGCTGAAGTTTGTGGGCGTGGCCTATATTCTTAAATAGCGCCCCCTAGAGCCATTAAAACTTTCAGCCCCAAGCCATGCTTTGACTGAGGATTACGAAATTTGGTACACTAATGTGGGGTCTCAGGACCTACAAAAAAGTCTCTTGGAGCCAAGCGTAAAGTCGCACAGGAAGTCGGCCATTTTGGTGCAAGTACGTGATTTAGTGGTTTTCGCACACATTGTTTGGAGAGTGATGCTCCGTCGCCCTTTTCACCAATCACCTTCAAACTTCTGCAATACACTCTTAAGACATAGGGGAAAAAATTCAACCGTCGGATTTTTCAAAAGTTGAAAGGTGTGGGCGTGGCTAAGCCTCAAACGTTGACCTTTCGCCATTACTTTACTTGACTTAATAACTCCCATGTGCATGATCAGATCTTTTTCGAACTTTGTCTGTGTGATCATTGACCATATCTGTAAACAATGACAATGTGGACAGCTGACATCACCTAAGCCCCGCCCCCTGACTACAGGAATTTATTTTTTATGCTGAAATGCCCATATTTGTCCCCTCTAATTTAGTCAACATGACCCTAAGGTCATGCACTGTCTTCATGATGCTGTAATGACCATTCAGATCTGATAGCTTTCCAGAAAGGGAGGGGCTTTGATGCCATGGCGAATTCTGGCGTAACGCCGTAATCTTAATATTCAATTTAATGGTGAGCTCAGAGGGGATGCTGAGTCAGGGTGAGGTGCAGACTAGGAGGCCATTCGCGGTTTCTGGTGTCGGGGTGGTTGACGTTTCTGTTCTGTCAGACGTGCACTGGTGCCCCGGGCTGCCGTCCAGACCGGAGCGGCGCGGAGCTGCGAGGGCCGAACGACGCTGCTTGCAGCTTTAATTTTTTATTATTCTCGTGCCCCTTTGAACGGCTTTTTGGGGACCTTAACATACCCCAAAACTCACAATATTTTGCACACTTGTCAGGCCTGGTGAAAAATTTGATATTTTAAAGGTCCCAAAAAAATCGCAAAGAAAATGGCTGAACAGCGCCCCCTACAAAGTGAAAAAAAACCCTCTCCATAAAGCTTAGTTTATCGTACAGTTATGAAATTTGGTACACTTGTAGTACTCAACAGTCCGCACAGAAAAGTCTCTTGCAACCATGGTCAATATCAAACAGGAAGTCGGCCATTTTGGGTTGAAATGGCGATTTTTTGCCGTTTTTGCCGTTTTTAGGGTCCGTTTCTGATTGGATTGCTCGATCATTTTTCGCACGATCGTCTCAAAAATTGTGTAAAATTGCTCAGAAGGGATGGGCGAACAAAATGAGATAAGGATTCTGAGTTTTCGTATATGTTGAAGGGGCGGAGCCAGGCCTCGAAGTTTGACTACTCGCCAAAAATATTTAAATTGCTATAACTTCATAACTGAATGGAATAGAGTTACCAAACTTTCTGTGGTCATTTGTCATCCACCCACAAAGTAAATTGAATGGTCGGATGATGACATCACACAAGCCCCGCCCCCTCAGGACCAAAAAGATCAAGTTTTACTGTGAAAGGTCCCAAATTGCCCCATTTCACTTAATCACCACAAATTTATAGCTGGTAACTCAAGACAAGTGGGGGTTGCTTGGCGTCACTTTATGGGAGTTTTCGGCAGAGGGCGGGGCTGTGGCGGCGCGGCGAATTCAGGCGTACCGCCTTGGCCTTACGTTTGCCTCCCATTTCGTCATTTCCAAAGATATCGTCACGAAACTTCTTGTGAGTGATCCTAGTCCGGCCCCCCAAAAGATCTGATGTGAACATCTGGTGGGCGTGGCCTATTTTCTGAAATAGCGCCCCCTAGGACCATTAAAACTGTCAGCCCCAAGCCATGCTTTGACTGAGGATTACGAAATTTGGTACACTAATGTGGTGTCTCAGGACCTACAAAAAAGTCTCTTGAAGCCAAGTGCAAAGTCGCACAGGAAGTCGGCCATTTTGGTCCAAGTGCGCGATTTAGTGGTTTTCACACACGTTGTTTGGAGAGTGATACTCCGTCGCCCTTTTCACCAATCACTTTCAAACTTCTGCTATATAGTCTTAAGACATAGAGGAAAAAATTCAACCGTCGGATTTTAAATAAGTATAAAGGTGTGGGCGTGGCTAAGCCTCAAACTTTGACCTTTCGCCACGCCACTCTTTTTTTCACAGCTCCTTATTGGACTCCTTTTACCCAATCACCAGGAATCTCTGGTAAATAGCAGCAGGCAAGTTGAGGTCACTTGGTCTCCAGTACTGGAAGGTTTTGAAAAAAGGCGGGGCTTTGGGAGCATGGCGAAATTCGCCATCACGCCATGGAAATACGTTTGCCTCTCATTTCTTCATTTATCGTGATATCACCTCGACCATTGTTGTGAGTGATCCTAGTCTGACCCCCAATAGAAAAGGTCAGCTTAAGTTTGTGGGCGTGGCCTATTTTCTGTATTAGCGCCCCCTAGGACCATTAAAACTGTCAGCCCCAAGCCATGCTTTGACTGAGGATTACGAAATTTGGTACACTAATGTGGTGTCTCAGGACCTACAAAAAAGTCTCTTGGAGCCAAGTGCAAAGTCGCACAGGAAGTCGGCCATTTTGGTCCAAGTACTCGATTTAGTGGTTTTCACACACGTTGTTTGGAGAGTGATGCTCCGTCGCCCTTTTCACCAATCGCCTTCGAGCTTCTGCTATATACTCTTAAGACATAGAGGAAAAAATTCAACCGTCGGATTTTAAATAAGTATAAAGGTGTGGGCGTGGCTAAGCCTCAAACTTTGACCTTTCGCCACGCCACTCTTTTTTTCACAGCTCCCTATTGGACTCCTTTTACCCAATCACCTGGAATCTCTGGTAAATAGCAGCTGACAAGTTGAGGTCACTTGGTCTACAGTACTGGCAGGTTTTGAAAAAAGGCGGGGCTTTGGGAGCATGGCGAAATTCGCCATCACGCCATGGCAATACGTTTGCCTCTCATTTCTTCAATTATCGTGACATCGCCACAAAATGTCTGGTGAGTGATCCTAGTCTGACCCCCAATAGAAATGGGAATCTGAGATTTGTGGGCGTGGCCTATATTCTGAAATAGCGCCCCCTAGGACCATTAAAACTGTCAGCCCCAAGACAAGGTTTGACTGAGGATTACGAAAATTGGTACACTCATGTAGGGTCTCTGGCCCTACAAAAAAGTCTCTTGGAGCCAAGCGCAATTTCGCACAGGAGGTCGGCCATTTTGGTCCAAGTACTCGATTTAGTGGTTTTCGCACACGTTGTTTGGACATTGATGGCCCGTTGCCCTTTACACCGATCACCTTCAAACTTATGCTATGTACTTTTAAGTCAAAGGGGAAAAAATTCAACCGTCGGATTTTAAATAAGTATAAAGGTGTGGGCGTGGCTAAGCCTCAAACTTTGACCTTTCGCCATGACATTACTTGACTTAATAACTCCCATGTGCATGATCAGATCTAATTCAAACTTTGTCTGTGTGATCACTGACCACATCTCAAGACAACGACAATGTGGACAGCTGACATCACCTAAGCCCCGCCCCCTGACAACAGGAAGTCTATTGTTTTATGGTGAAATGCCCATATTTGTCCCCTCTAATTTAATGAAAATGACACTCAGGTCATACAGTGTCTTCATGATGTTTTAAAGACCATTCAGATCTGATAGCTTTCCAGAAAGGGAGGGGCTTTGATGCCATGGTGAATGCTGGCGTGACGCCATGACCTTACATTTGACTGTAACTTCCACAAACGGCCTCCGATTTGCCCAAAACTGAATATGGCAATGAACAATCATGCCCTTTAGCCAATGAGGCACAAACGGTTGGTGAATGTTATATAATGTCACCAAAGCTGACCTCAATGGGACTTTTCTGTAGTTGGTCACAGCGCCACCTAGATAACGTTATCCTTCGATAACTTTAAAAAACATGGTCAGAATAGCATTAAAGTTGGTCACTGTCATCACACCACCAGTGTGGTAAAGATAGAGGATTCCCTAGTGGTGAGACATAAAATATAATGGTGGGCTCAAAGGGGATGCTGAGTCAGGGTGAGTTGCGGACAAGGTGGCCGTTAGCAGTTTCTGGTGTTGGGGTGGTCGACGTTTGTGTTCTGCGGACGTGCCCTGGTGCCCCGGGCTGCCGGCCAGGCCGGAGCGGCGCGGAGCTGCGAGGGCCGAACGACGCTGCTTGCAGCTTTAATTTTTTTTCTTTCTTTCTTTCTTTTTTTTTCTTCCGCGTCTTTGGATGGCCTTTAGGGGGTCTTAGCATATCTAAAAAGTCACCAAATTCTGGCCCAATATAGAAAGTGCGTGAAATTTACATATTTCACTGGCAACGTGAAAGTTGGTAAAAAAATGTTTCAACAGCGCCCCCTGGAAAATTAAAAATACCCCTCCGCTTTGACCTTTTTTCATAGTAGAGTGATGAAATTTGGTACACTTGTAGAACTCAACAATACGCACAGAAAAGCCTCTTGCACCCATGGTCAATATCAAACAGGAAGTCGGCCATTTTGGACTAAAGTGGCCATTTTGACCCCGTTTTGGCCATTTCTAGGGTCTATATTTGGTTTAACAGTTTGGTCATTTTTCGCACGATCGTCTCAAAAATAGTGTGCGATCGAACAGAAGCGATGGACGATTGAAATGAGACAATAAAATTGACTTTTCGTAAATACTGAAGGGGCGGGACCAGGCCTCAAAGTTCGAGCACTCGCCAAAAAAATTCAAATTGCTATAGATTCATAAATGAAAGAATTACAGTTAAAGAAATGTTCTAAGGACAATCGGCGTCGCCCTCCGAAGACAAATGAATGGTCGATTGATGATGTCACATAAGCCCCGCCCCCTCAGGACTTAAAAGGTCAAGATTTACTGGGAAATTTTCCAAAATTCGCCCTTTCCAATAATCACCCCAAATTTGTAGCGGGTAACTGAAGACAAGTTGGGGTTGCTTGGCGTCACTTTATGGGAGTTTTCTCCAGAAGGCGGGGCTGTGGCGGCGCGGCGAAGTCAGGCGTACCGCTTAGGCCTTACGTTTGCCTCCCATTTCGTCATTTCTAGAGATATCGCCACAAAACCTCTTGGGAGTGATCCTAGTTCAGCCCCCCACAAAATGTGATGTGAACATCCGGTGGGCGTGGCCTATTTTCTGAAATAGCGCCCCCTAGGACCATTAAAACTGTCAGCCCCAAGTCATGCTTTGACTGAGGATTATGAAATTTGGCACACTAATGTGGTGTCTCAGGACCTACAAAAAAGTCTCTTGGAGCCAAGTGCAAAGTCGCACAGGAAGTCGGCCATTTTGGTCCAAGTACTCGATTTAGTGGTTTTCACACACGTTGTTTGGAGAGTGATGCTCCATCGCCCTTTTCACCAATCGCCTTCAAACTTCTGCTATAGACTCTTAAGACATAAAGGAAAAAATTCAACCGTCGGATTTTAAATAAGTATAAAGGTGTGGGCGTGGCTAAGCCTCAAACTTTGACCTGTCACCACGCCACTCTTTTTTTCACAGCTACCTATTGGACTCCTTTTACCCAATCGCCAGCAATCTCTGGCGAATAGCAGCTGACAAGTTGAGGTCACTTAGTCTCCAGTACTGGCAGGTTTTGAAAAAAGGCGGGGCTTTGGGAGCATGGCAAAATTCACCATCACGCCATGGCAATACGTTTGCCTCTCATTTCTTCAATTATCGTGCCATCACCACAAAATGTCTGGTGAGTGATCCTAGTCTGACCCCCAATAGATTTGGACAGCTGTAGTTTGTGGGCGTGGCCTATTTTCTGAAATGGCGCCCTCTAGGACCATTAAAACTGTCAGCCCCTAGCCATGCTTTGACTGAGGAGTACGAAATCTGGTACACTAATGTGGTGTCTCCGGTCCTACAAAAAAGTCTCTTGGAGCCAAGTGCAAAGTCGCACAGGAAGTCGGCCATTTTGGTCCAAGTAGTCGATTTAGTGGTTTTCGCACACGTTGTTTGGAGAGTGTTACACCATTGCCCTTTTCACCAATCACCTTCAAACTTCTGCTATAGACTCTTAAGACAAAGGGGAAAAAATTCAACCTACGGATTTTAAATAAGTATAAAGGTGTGGGCGTGGCTAAGCCTCAAACTTTGACCTGTCGCCACGCCACTCTTTTTTTCACAGCTCCCTATTGGACTCCTTTTAACCAATCACCAGCAATCACTGGCAAATAGCAGCAGACAAGTTGAGGTCACTTGGTCTATAGTACTGGCAGGTTTCGAATAAAGGCGGGGCTTTGGGAGCATGGCGAAATTCGCCATCACGCCATGGAAATACGTTTGTCTCTCATTTCTTCAATCATTGTGACATCGCCACACAATTTCTGATGAGTGATCCTACTCTGACCCCTAATAGAATTGGACAGCTGAAGTTTGTGGGCGTGGCCTATTTTCTGAAATAGCGCCCCCTAGGACCATTAAAACTGTCAGCCCCAAGCCGTGATTTGACTGAGGATCACGAAATTTGGCACACTAATGTAGTGTCTCAGGACCTACAAAAAAGTCTCTTGGAGCCAAGCGCAATGTCGCACAGGAGGTCGGCCATTTTGGTCCAAGTACTCGATTTAGTGGTTTTCGCACACGTTATTAGGAGAATGATGTCTCGTCGCCCTTTCCACCGATCACCTTCCATCTCTTGCTATATACTCTTAAGACATAGAGGAAAAGATTCAACCGTCGGATTTTAAATAAGTATAAAGGTGTGGGCGTGGCTAAGCCTCAAACTTTGACCAGTCGCCATTACGTTACTTGACTCAATAACTCCCTTGTGCATGATCAGATCAATTTCAAACTTTGTCCGTGTGCTCACTGACCACATCTGAAGACAGTGACAATGTGGACAGCTGGCATCACCTAAGCCCCGCCCCCTGACTACAGGAAGTCTTCTGTTTTATGGTGAAATGCCCATATTTGTCCCCTCTAATTTAGTCAACATGACACTAAGGTCATGCACTGTCTTCATGATGTTGTAATGACTATTCAGATCTGATAGCTTTTCAGAAAGGGAGGAGCTTTGATGCCATGGCGATTTCTGGCGTGACACTGTGACCTTACGTTTGACTGTAACTTCCACAAACAGCCTCCGATTTGCCAGAGACTGAACATCACATCACCAGTGTGGTAAAGATAGAGTATCTCCTAGTGGTGAGACGTGTAATGCTGGGCTCAGAGGGGATGCTGAATCAGGGTGAGGTGTGGACGAGGAGGCCGTTCACGGTTTCTGGTGTCGGGGTGGTTGACTTTCTGTTCTGCCAGACGTGCCCTGGTGCCCCCGGCTGCCGGCCAGGATGGACAAGCGCGGAGCTGGGTTTGGAGAGCGTCGGGGATGGAGCGGAGGGGGTGCGGAAGGAGGGCGAGCAGCTTCGCTGCGAGGGCCGAACGACGCTGCTTGCAGCTTTAATTATTTAGGCCCGAGCAGTGAAGCTGCGAAGGCCTATTGTATCTGCTCCGTTTATTATTATTATTAGGCCCGAGCAGCGAAGCGCTGCGAAGGCCTATTGTATCTGCTCCGTTTATTAGGCCCGAGCAGCGAAAGCGCTGCGAAGGCCTCTTGTTTTTGCTCTGATTATTATTAGGCCCGAGCAGCGAAAGCGCTGCGAAGGCCTCTTGTTTTTGCTCTGATTATTATTAGGCCCGAGCAGCGAAAGCGCTGCGAAGGCCTCTTGTTTTTGCTCTGATTATTATTATTTTTTGTTATTCCGTGCCCCCTTTGAACAGCTTTTTGGGGACCTTAACATACCCCAAAACTCACAATATTTTGCACACTTGTCAGGCCTGGTGAAAAATTTGATATTTTAAAGGTCCCAAAAAAATCGCAAAGAAAATGGCTGAACAGCGCCCCCTACAAAGTGAAAAAAACCCCTCTCCATAAAGCTTAGTTTATCGTACAGTTATGAAATTTGGTACACTTGTAGTACTCAACAGTCCGCACAGAAAAGTCTCTTGCAACCATGGTCAATATCAAACAGGAAGTCGGCCATTTTGGGTTGAAATGGCGATTTTTTGCCGTTTTTGCCGTTTTTAGGGTCCGTTTCTGATTGGATTGCTCGATCATTTTTCGCACGATCGTCTCAAAAATTGTGTAAAATTGCTCAGAAGGGATGGGCGAACAAAATGAGATAAGGATTCTGAGTTTTCGTATATGTTGAAGGGGCGGAGCCAGGCCTCGAAGTTTGACTACTCGCCAAAAATATTTAAATTGCTATAACTTCATAACTGAATGGAATAGAGTTACCAAACTTTCTGTGGTCATTCGTCATCCACCCACAAAGTAAATTGAAAGGTCGGATGATGACATCACACAAGCCCCGCCCCCTCAGGACCAAAAAGATCAAGTTTTACTGTGAAAGGTCCCAAATTGCCCCATTTCACTTAATCACCACAAATTTGTAGCTGGTAACTCAAGACAAGTGGGGGTTGCTTGGCGTCACTTTATGGGAGTTTTCGGCAGAGGGCGGGGCTGTGGTGGCGCGGCGAATTCAGGCGTACCGCCTTGGCCTTACGTTTGCCTCCCATTTCGTCATTTCCAAAGATATCGTCACGAAACTTCTTGTGAGTGATCCTAGTCCGGCCCCCCAAAAGATCTGATGTGAACATCTGGTGGGCGTGGCCTATTTTCTGAAATAGCGCCCCCTAGGACCATTAAAACTATTAGCCCCAAGCCATGCTTTGACTGAGGATTACGAAATTTGGTACACTAATGTGGTGTCTCAGGACCTACAAAAAAGTCTCTTGGAGTCAAGTTCAAAGTCGCACAGGAAGTCGGCCATTTTGGATCAAGTACGCGATTTAGTGGTTTTCGCACACGTTGTTTGGAGAGTGATGCTCCGTCGCCCTTTTCACCAATCTCCTTCAAACTTCTGCTATATACCCTTAAGACATAGGGGAAAAAATTCAACCGTCGGATTTTTCAAAAGTTGAAAGGTGTGGGCGTGGCTAAGCCTCAAACTTTGACCTGTCGCCACGCTACTCTTTTTTTCACAGCTCCCTACTGGACTCCTTTTACCCAATCACCAGGATTCTGTGGCAAACAGCAGTAGACAAGTTGAGGTTACTTGGTCTCCAGTACTGGCAGGTTTTGAAAAAAGGCGGGGCTTTGGGACCATGGCGAAAATCGCCATCACGCCATGGAAATACGTTTGTCTCTCATTTCTTCAGTTATCGTGATATTGCTACGAAACTTCTGGTGAGTGATCCTAGTCTGAGCTCCAAGAGAAATAGACAGCTGAATTTTGTGGGCGTGGCCTATGTTTTGAAATAGCGCCCCCTAGGACCATTTAAACTATTAGCCCCAAGCCATGCTTTGACTGAGGATTACGAAATTTGGTACACTAATGTGGTGTCTCAGGACCTACAAAAAAGTCTCTTGGAGCCAAGCGTAAAGTCGCACAGGAAGTCGGCCATTTTGGTGCAAGTACGTGATTTAGTGGTTTTCGCACACATTGTTTGGAGAGTGATGCTCCGTCGCCCTTTTCACCAATCACCTTCAAACTTCTGCAATACACTCTTAAGACATAGGGGAAAAAATTCAACCGTCGGATTTTTCAAAAGTTGAAAGGTGTGGGCGTGGCTAAGCCTCAAACGTTGACCTTTCGCCATTACTTTACTTGACTTAATAACTCCCATGTGCATGATCAGATCTTTTTCGAACTTTGTCTGTGTGATCATTGACCATATCTGTAAACAATGACAATGTGGACAGCTGACATCACCTAAGCCCCGCCCCCTGACTACAGGAATTTATTTTTTATGCTGAAATGCCCATATTTGTCCCCTCTAATTTAGTCAACATGACCCTAAGGTCATGCACTGTCTTCATGATGCTGTAATGACCATTCAGATCTGATAGCTTTCCAGAAAGGGAGGGGCTTTGATGCCATGGCGAATTCTGGCGTAACGCCGTAATCTTAATATTCAATTTAATGGTGAGCTCAGAGGGGATGCTGAGTCAGGGTGAGGTGCAGACTAGGAGGCCATTCGCGGTTTCTGGTGTCGGGGTGGTTGACGTTTCTGTTCTGTCAGACGTGCACTGGTGCGACGGCAGACCGGAGCGGCGCGGAGCTGCGAGGGCCGAACGACGCTGCTTGCAGCTTTAATTATTTTTTGTTATTCCGTGCCCCCTTTGAACAGCTTTTTGGGGACCTTAACATACCCCAAAACTCACAATATTTTGCACACTTGTCAGGCCTGGTGAAAAATTTGATATTTTAAAGGTCCCAAAAAAATCGCAAAGAAAATGGCTGAACAGCGCCCCCTACAAAGTGAAAAAAAACCCTCTCCATAAAGCTTAGTTTATCGTACAGTTATGAAATTTGGTACACTTGTAGTACTCAACAGTCCGCACAGAAAAGTCTCTTGCAACCATGGTCAATATCAAACAGGAAGTCGGCCATTTTGGGTTGAAATGGCGATTTTTTGCCGTTTTTGCCGTTTTTAGGGTCCGTTTCTGATTGGATTGCTCGATCATTTTTCGCACGATCGTCTCAAAAATTGTGTAAAATTGCTCAGAAGGGATGGGCGAACAAAATGAGATAAGGATTCTGAGTTTTCGTATATGTTGAAGGGGCGGAGCCAGGCCTCGAAGTTTGACTACTCGCCAAAAATATTTAAATTGCTATAACTTCATAACTGAATGGAATAGAGTTACCAAACTTTCTGTGGTCATTCGTCATCCACCCACAAAGTAAATTGAAAGGTCGGATGATGACATCACACAAGCCCCGCCCCCTCAGGACCAAAAAGATCAAGTTTTACTGTGAAAGGTCCCAAATTGCCCCATTTCACTTAATCACCACAAATTTGTAGCTGGTAACTCAAGACAAGTGGGGGTTGCTTGGCGTCACTTTATGGGAGTTTTCGGCAGAGGGCGGGGCTGTGGTGGCGCGGCGAATTCAGGCGTACCGCCTTGGCCTTACGTTTGCCTCCCATTTCGTCATTTCCAAAGATATCGTCACGAAACTTCTTCTGAGTGATCCTAGTCCGGCCCCCCAAAAGATCTGATGTGAACATCTGGTGGGCGTGGCCTATTTTCTGAAATAGCGCCCCCTAGGACCATTAAAACTATTAGCCCCAAGCCATGCTTTGACTGAGGATTACGAAATTTGGTACACTAATGTGGTGTCTCAGGACCTACAAAAAAGTCTCTTGGAGTCAAGTTCAAAGTCGCACAGGAAGTCGGCCATTTTGGATCAAGTACGCGATTTAGTGGTTTTCGCACACGTTGTTTGGAGAGTGATGCTCCGTCGCCCTTTTCACCAATCTCCTTCAAACTTCTGCTATATACCCTTAAGACATAGGGGAAAAAATTCAACCGTCGGATTTTTCAAAAGTTGAAAGGTGTGGGCGTGGCTAAGCCTCAAACTTTGACCTGTCGCCACGCTACTCTTTTTTTCACAGCTCCCTACTGGACTCCTTTTACCCAATCACCAGGATTCTGTGGCAAACAGCAGTAGACAAGTTGAGGTTACTTGGTCTCCAGTACTGGCAGGTTTTGAAAAAAGGCGGGGCTTTGGGACCATGGCGAAAATCGCCATCACGCCATGGAAATACGTTTGTCTCTCATTTCTTCAGTTATCGTGATATTGCTACGAAACTTCTGGTGAGTGATCCTAGTCTGAGCTCCAAGAGAAATAGACAGCTGAATTTTGTGGGCGTGGCCTATGTTTTGAAATAGCGCCCCCTAGGACCATTTAAACTTTTAGCCCCAAGCCATGCTTTGACTGAGGATTACGAAATTTGGTACACTAATGTGGTGTCTCAGGACCTACAAAAAAGTCTCTTGGAGTCAAGTTCAAAGTCGCACAGGAAGTCGGCCATTTTGGATCAAGTACGCGATTTAGTGGTTTTCGCACACGTTGTTTGGAGAGTGATGCTCCGTCGCCCTTTTCACCAATCGCCTTCAAACTTCTGCTATATACTCTTAAGACATAGAGGAAAAAATTCAACCGTTGGATTTTAAATAAGTATAAAGGTGTGGGCGTGGCTAAGCCTCAAACTTTGACCTTTCGCCACGCCACTCTTTTTTTCACAGCTCCCTATTGGACCCATTTTACCCAATCACCAGTAATCTCTGGTAAATAGCAGCAGACAAGTTGAGGTCACTTGGTCTCCAGTACTGGAAGGTTTTGAGAAAAGGCGGGGCTTTGGGAGCATGGCGAAATTCGCCATCACGCCATGGAAATACGTTTGCCTCTCATTTCTTCATTTATCGTGATATCACCTCGAAACTTGTTGTGAGTGATCCTAGTCTGACCCCCAATAGAAATGGATGGCTGAAGTTTGTGGGCGTGGCCTATTTTCTGAAATAGCGCCCCCTATGACCATTAAAACTGTCAGCCCCAAGCCATGCTTTGACTGAGGATTGCAAAATTTGGTAGACTAATGTGGTGTCTCAGGACCTACAAAAAAGTCTCTGGGAGCCAAGTGCAAAGTCGCACAGAAAGTCGGCCATTTTGGTCCAAGTTCTCGATTTAGTGGTTTTCGCACACGTTGTTTGGACAATGATACCCCGTCGCCCTTTTCACCGATCACCTTCAAACTTCTGTTATATTTTCTTAAGACAAAGGGGAAAAAATTCAACCGTCGGATTTTAAATAAGTTTAATGGTGTGGGCGTGGCTAAGCCTCAAACTTTGACCTTTCGCCATTACATTACTTGACTTAACAACTCCAATGTGCATGATCAGATCTATATCAAACTTTGTCCGTGTGATCAATGACCAAATCTCAAGACAACGTCATTGTGGACAGGTGACATCACCTAAGCCCCGCCCCCTGACAACAGGAAGTCTATTGTTTTATGGTGAAATGCCCATATTTGTCCTCTCTAATTTAGTCAACATGACACTAAGGTCAGGCACTGTCTTCAAGATGTTGCAATGACCATTCAGATCTGATAGCTTTCCAGATAGGGAGGGGCTTTGATGCCATGGCGATTTCTGGCATGACGCCATGACCTTACGTTTGATCGTAACTTCCACAAATAGCCTCCCATCTGCACGAGACTGAACATGGCAATCAACAATCATGCCCTTTAGCCAATGAGACACAAATGGTTGGTGAAATTCGTATAATAACACCACAGCACCCCCTACACAACATTAAAACTGTAATAACTCCTACAGACGAGGTCGTAACTGCACCAAACTTGGTGTGCTCAGAGGGGATGCTCAGTCAGGGTGAGGTGCGGACGAGGTGACCGTTAGCTGTTTCTGGTGTCGGGGTCGTCAAAATTTTTGTTCCACGGACGTAACCTGGTGCCTCGGGCTGCCGGCCAGGCCGGAGCGGCGCGGAGCTGCGAGGGCCGAACGACGCTGCTTGCAGCTTTAATTATTTTTTGTTATTCCGTGCCCCCTTTGAACGGCTTTTTGGGGACCTTAACATACCCCAAAACTCACAATATTTTGCAAACTTCTCAGGCCTGGTGAAAAATTTGATATTTTAAAGGTCCCAAAAAAATCGCAAAGAAAATGGCTGAACAGCGCCCCCTACAAAGTGAAAAAAAACCCTCTCCATAAAGCTTAGTTTATCGTACAGTTATGAAATTTGGTACACTTGTAGAACTCAACAGTCCGCACAGAAAAGTCTCTTGCAAGCATGGTCAATATCAAACAGGAAGTCGGCCATTTTGGGTTGAAATGGCGATTTTTAGCCGTTTTTGCCGTTTTTAGGGTCCGTTTCTGATTGGATTGCTCGATCATTTTTCGCACGATCGTCTCAAAACTTGTGTAAAATTGCTCAGAAGGAATGGGCGAACAAAATGAGACAAGGATTCTGAGTTTTCGTATATGTTGAAGGGGCGGGGCCAGGCCTCGAAGTTTGACTACTCGCCAAAAAATTTAAAATTGCTATAACTTAATAACTGAAAGGAATAGAATTACCAAACTTTCTGTGGTCATTCGTCATCCAGCCACAAAGTAAATTGAATGGTCGGATGATGACATCACACAAGCCCCGCCCCCTCAGGACCAAAAAGGTCAAGTTTTACTGTGAAAGGTCCCAAATTTCCCCATTTCACTTAATCACCACAAACTTGTAGCTGGTAACTCAAGACAAGTGGAGGTTGCTTGGCGTCACTTTATGGGAGTTTTCGGCAGAAGGCGGGGCTGTGGCGGCGCGGCGAAGTCAGGCGTACCGCCATGGCCTTACGTTTGCCTTCCATTTCGTCATTTCTAAAGATATCGTCACGAAACTTGTTGTGAGTGATCCTAGTCCGGCCCCTCAAAAGATCTGATGTGAACATCCGGTGGGCGTGGCCTATTTTCTGAAATAGCGCCCCCTAGGACCATTAAAACTGTCAGCCCCAAGCCATGCTTTGACTGAGGAGTACGAAATTTGGTACACTAATGTGGTGTCTCAGGACCTACAAAAAAGTCTCTTGGAGCCAAGTGCAAAGTTGCACAGGAAGTCGGCCATTTTGGTCCAAGTACGCAATTTAGTGGTTTTCGCACACGTTGTTTGGAGAGTGATGCTCCGTCGCCATTTTCACCAATCTGCTTCAAACTTCTGCCATCTGCTCTTAAGACATAGAGGAAAAAATTCAACCGTCGGATTTTTCAAAAGTTGAAAGGTGTGGGCGTGGCTAAGCCTCAAACTTTGACCTGTCGCCGCACCACTCTTTTTTTCACAGCTCCCTACTGGACTCCTTTTACCCAATCAGCAGGAGTCTCTGGCAAATAGCAGTAGACAACTTGAGGTCACTTGGTATCCAGTACTGGAAGGTTTCAAAAAAAGGCAGGGCTTTGGGAGCATGGCGAAAATCGCCATCACGCCATGGAAATACGTTTGCCTCTCATTTCTTCATTTATCGTGATATCGTTACGAAACTTCTGGTGAGTGATCCTAGTCTGACCACAAAGAGACATAGACAGCTGAAATATGTGGGCGTGGCCTAATTTCTGAAATAGCGCCCCCTAGGACCATTTAAACTAATAGCCCCAAGCCATGCTTTGACTGAGGATTACGAAATTTGGTACACTAATGTGGTGTCCCAGGACCTACAAAAAAGTCTCTTGGAGCCAATCACAAAATTGCACAGGAAGTCGGCCATTTTGGTCCAAGTACGCGATTTAGTGGTTTTCGCACACGTTGTTTGGAGAGTGATGCTCCGTCGCCCTTTTCACCAATCGCCTTCAAACTTCTGCTATATACTCTTAAGGCATAGGGGAAAAAATTCAACCGTCGGATTTTTCAAAAGTTGAAAGGTGTGGGCGTGGCTAAGCCTCAAACTTTGACCTGTCGCCGCGCCACTCTTTTTTTCACAGCTCCCTACTGGACTCCTTTTACCCAATCGGCAGGATTCTCTGGCAAATAGCAGTAGACAACTTGAGGTCACTTGGTATCCAGTACTGGAAGGTTTCAAAAAAAGGCGGGGCTTTGGGAGCATCTCGAAAATCGCCATCACGCCATGGAAATACGTTTGCCTCTCATTTCTTCATTTATCGTGATATTGTTACGAAACTTCTGGTGAGTGATCCTAGTCTGACCCCAAAGAGACATAGACACCTGAAATATGTGGGCGTGGCCTAATTTCTGAAATAGCGCCCCCTAGGACCATTTAAACTATTAGCCCCAAGCCATGCTTTCACTGAGGATTACGAAATTTGGTACACTAATGTGGTGTCCCAGGACCTACAAAAAAGTCTCTTGGAGCCAAGCACAAAATTGCACAGGAAGTCGGCCATTTTGGTCCAAGTACGCGATTTAGTGGTTTTCGCACACGTTGTTTGGAGAGTGATGCTCCTTCGCCCTTTTCACCAATCGCCTTCAAACTTCTGCTATATACTCTTAAGGCATAGGGGAAAAAAGTCAACCGTCGGATTTTTCAAAAGTTGAAAGGTGTAGGCGTGGCTAAGCCTCAAACTTTGACCTTTCGCCACGCCACTCTTTTTTTCACAGCTCCCTATTGGACTCCTTTTACCCAATCACCTGGAATATCTTGTAAATAGCAGCTGACAAGTTGAGGTCACTTGGTCTACAGTACTGGCAGGTTTTGAAAAAAAGGCGGGGCTTTGGGAGCATGGCGAAATTCTCCATCACGCCATGGCAATACGTTTGCCTCTCATTTCTTCAATTATCGTGACATCGCCACAAAATGTCTGGTGAGTGATCCTAGTCTGACCCCCAATAGAAATGGGCATCTGAGATTTGTGGGCGTGGCCTATATTCTGAAATAGCGCCCCCTAGGACCATTAAAACTGTCAGCCCCAAGACAAGGTTTGACTGAGGATTACGAAAATTGGTACACTCATGTAGGGTCTCCGGACCTACAAAAAAGTATCTTGGAGCCAAGCGCAATTTCGCACAGGAGGTCGGCCATTTTGGTCCAAGTTCTCGATTTAGTGGTTTTCGCACACGTTGTTTGGACATTGATGGCCCGTTGCCCTTTACATCGATCACCTTCAAACTTATGCTATGTACTTTTAAGTCAAAGGGGAAAAAATTCAACCGTCGGATTTTAAATAAGTATAAAGGTGTGGGCGTGGCTAAGCCTCAAAGTTTGACCTTTCGCCATGACATTACTTGACTTAATAACTCCCATGTGCATGATCAGATCTAATTCAAACTTTGTCTGTGTGATCACTGACCACATCTCAAGACAACGACAATGTGGACAGCTGACATCACCTAAGCCCCGCCCCCTGACAACAGGAAGTCTATTGTTTTATGGTGAAATGCCCATATTTGTCCCCTCTAATTTAGTGAAAATGACACTCAGGTCATACAGTGTCTTCATGATGTTTTAAAGACCATTCAGATCTGATAGCTTTCCAGAAAGGGAGGGGCTTTGATGCCATGGTGAATGCTGGCGTGACGCCATGACCTTACATTTGACTGTAACTTCCACAAACGGCCTCCGATTTGCCCGAAACTGAATATGGCAATGAACAATCATGCCCTTTAGCCAATGAGGCACAAACGGTTGGTGAATGTTATATAATGTCACCAAAGCTGACCTCAATGGGACTTTTCTGTAGTTGGTCACAGCGCCACCTAGATAACGTTATCCTTCGATAACTTTAAAAAACATGGTCAGAATAGCATTAAAGTTGGTCACTGTCATCACACCACCAGTGTGGTAAAGATAGAGGATTCCCTAGTGGTGAGACATAAAATATAATGGTGGGCTCAAAGGGGATGCTGAGTCAGGGTGAGTTGCGGACAAGGTGGCCGTTAGCAGTTTCTGGTGTTGGGGTGGTCGACGTTTGTTTTCTGCGGACGTGCCCTGGTGCCCCGGGCTGCCGGCCAGGCAGGAGCGGTGCAGAGCTGCGAGGGCCGAACGACGCTGCTTGCAGCTTTAATTATTATTATTTTTTTTCTTCCGCGTCTTTGGGTGGCCTTTAGGGGGTCTTAGCATATCCAAAAAGTCACCAAATTCTGGCTCAATATAGAAAGTGCGTGAAATTTACGTATTGCACTGGCGATGTGAAAGTTCATAAAAAAGTGGCTCGACAGCGCCCCCTAGAAAGTGAAAAATACCCCTCTCCATAAAGCTTAGTTTATCGTACAGTTATGAAATTTGGTATACTGGTAATACTCAACAGTCGGCACAGAAAAGCCTCTTGCAACCATGGTCAATATAAAACAGGAAGTCGGCCATTTTGGGTTGAAATGGCGATTTTTAGCCGTTTTGGCCATTTCTAGGGTCTATATTTGGTTGAACAGTTTGGTCATTTTTCGCACCATCGTCTCAAAAATAGTGCGAGATCGATTAGAAGCGATGGACGATTCAAATGAGACAATAAAATTGACTTTTTGTAAATACTGATGGGGCGGGGCCAGGCCTCAAAGTTTGAGCACTCGCCAAAAAAATTCAAATTGCTATAATTTCACAAATGAAAGAATTACAGTTAAAACAATTTCTAAGGACAATCGTCCTCGCCCCCCGAAGACAAATGAATGGTCGATTGATGATGTCACACAAGCCCCGCCCCCTCAGGACTTAAAAGGTCAAGTTTTACTGGGAAATTTTCCAAAATTCGCCCTTTCAAATAATCAGCCCAAATTTGTAGCAGGTAACTGAAGACAAGTTGGGGTTGCTTGGCGTCACTTTATGGGAGTTTTCTTTAGAAGGCGGGGCTGTGGCGGTGCGGCTAAGTCAGGCGTACCGACGTGGCCTTACGCTTGTCTCCCATTTCGTCATTTCTAGAGATATTGCCACGATACTTCTTGGGAGTGATCCTAGTCCAGCCCCAAAAAGAATCTGATGTGAACATCTGGTGGGCGTGGCCTATTTTCTGAAATAGCGCCCCCTAGGACCATTAAAACTGTCAGCCCCAAGCCATGCTTTGACTGAGGAGTACAAAATTTGCTACACCAATGTAGTGTCTCAGGACCTACAAAAAAGTCTCTTGGTGCCAAGTGCAAAGTCGCACAGGAAGTCGGCCATTTTGGTCCAAGTACTCGATTTAGTGGTATTCGCACACGTTGTTTGGAGAAGGATGCTCCATCACCCTTTTCACCAATCACCTTCAAACATCTGCTATACACTCTTAAGACATAGATGAAAAAATTCAACCGTCGGATTTTAAATAAGTATAAAGGTGTGGGCGTGGCTAAGCCTCAAACTTTGACCTGTTGCCATGCCACTCTTTTTTTCACAGCTCCCTATTGGACTCCTTTTAACCAATCACCAGCAATCACTGGCAAATAGCAGCAGACAAGTTGAGGTCACTTGGTCTATAGTACTGGCAGGTTTAGAAAAAAGGCGGGGCTTTGGGAGCATGGCGAAATTCGCCATCACGCCATGGAAATACGTTTGTGTCTCATTTCTTCAATCATTGTTACATCGCCACACAATTTCTGATGAGTGATCTTACTCTGACCCCTAATAGAACTGGACAGTTGAAGTTTGTGGGCGTGGCCTATTTTCTGAAATAGCGCCCCCTAGGACCACTAAAACTATCAGCCCCAAGCCATGCTCTGAGTGAGGATCACGAAATTTGGCACACTAATGTAGTGTCTCAGGACCTACAAAAAAGACTCTTGGAGCCAAGTGCAATGTCGCACAGGAGGTCGGCCATTTTGGTCCAAGTACTCGATTTAGTGGTTTTCGCACACGTAATTAGGAGAATGATGTCTCGTCATCCTTTCCACCGATCACCTTCAAACTCCTGCTATATACTCTTAAGACATAGAGGGAAAAATTCAACCGTCGGATTTTAAATAAGTATAAAGGTGTGGGCGTGGCTAAGCCTCAAACTTTGACCAGTCGCCATTACGTTACTTGACTTAATAACTCCCATGTGCATGATCAGATCAATTTCAAACTTTGTCTGTGTGATCACTGACCACATCTGAAGACAGTGACAATGTGGAAAGCTGACATCACCTAAGCCCCGCCCCCTGACTACAGGAAGTCTACTGTTTTATGGTGAAATGCCCATATTTGTCCCCTCTAATTTAGTCAACATGACACTAAGGTCATGCACTGTCTTCATGATGTTGTAATGACCATTCAGATCTGATAGCTTTTCAGAAAGGGAGGCTGCTTTGATGCCATGGCGATTTCTGGCGTGACGCTGTGACCTTACGTTTGACTGTAACTTCCACAAACAGCCTTTGATTTGCCCGAAACTGAACATCACATCACCAGTGTGGTAAAGATAGAGTATCTCCTAGTGGTGAGACGTGTAATGGTGGTCTCAGAGGGGATGCTGAGTCAGGGTGAGGTGTGGACGAGGAGGCCGTTCACGGTTTCTGGTGTCGGGGTGGTTGACTTTCTGTTCTGCCAGACGTGCCCTGGTGCCCCCGGCTGCCGGCCAGGATGGAGAAGCGCGGAGCTGGGTTTGGAGAGCGTCTGGGATGGAGCGGAGGGGGGGCGGACACAGGACGAGCAGCTTCGCTGCGAGGGCCGAATGACACTGCTTGCAGCTTTAATTATTATTTTTCTTTATTTATTATTCCGGTTCCGCTTTGAATGGCTTTTTGGGGACCTTAACATACCCCAAAACTCACAATATTTTGCACACTTGTCAAGCCTGGTGAAAAATTTGATATTTTAAAGGTCCCAAAAAAATCGCAAAGAAATTGGCTGAACAGCGCCCCCTACAAAATGAAAAAAAAACCTCTCCATAAAGCTTAGTTTACCGTACAGTTTTGAAATTTGGTACACTTATAGTACTCAACAGTCCGCACAGAAAAGTCTCTTGCAAGCATGGTCAATATCAAACAGGAAGTCAGCCATTTTGGGTTGAAATGGCGATTTTTTGCCGTTTTTGCCGTTTTTAGGGTCCGTTTCTGATTGGATTGCTCGATCATTTTTTGCACAATCCTCTTAAAAATTGTATACAATTGCTCAGAAGAGATGGGCGAACAAAATGAGACAATAAAATTGACTTTTCGTAAATGCTGAATGGGCGGGGCCAGGCCTCGAAGTTTGACTACTCGCCAAAAAAAATTAAATTGCTATAACTTCATAAATGAATGGAATAGAGTTACCAAACTTTCTGTGGTCATTCGTGATCCACCCACAAAGTAATTTGAATGGTTGGATGATGACATCACACAAGCCCCGCCCCCTCAGGACCAAAAAGGTCAAGTTTTACTGTGAAAGGTCCCAAATTGCCCCATTTCACTTAATCACCACAAATTTGTAGCTGGTAACTCAAGACAAGTGGGGGTTGCTTGGCGTCACTTTATGGGATTTTTCGGCAGAGGGCGGGGCTGTGGCGGGGCGGCGAAGTCAGGCATACCACCGTGGCCTTACGTTTGCCTCCCATTTCGTCATTTCTAAATATACCGTCACGAAATTTCTTGTGAGTGATCCTAGTCCGACCCCCCAAAAGATCTGATGTGAATATTCGGTGGGCGTGGCCTATTTTCTGAAATAGCGCCCCCTAGGACCATTAAAACTGTCAGCCCCAAGCCATGCTTTGACTGAGGATTACGAAATTTGGTACACTAATGTGGTGTCTCAGGACCTACAAAAAAGTCTCTTGGAGCCAGTGCAAAGTCGCACAGGAAGTCGGCCATTTTGGTCCAAGTACGCGATTTAGTGGTTTTCGCACACGTTGTTTGGAGAGTGATGCTCCGTCGCCCTTTTCACCAATCGCCTTCAAACGTCTGCTACTTATTCTTAAGACATACAGGAAAAAATTCAACCGTCGGATTTTAAATAAGTATAAAGGTGTGGGCGTGGCTAAGCCTCAAACTTTGACCTGTCGCCACTCCAGTCTTTTTTTCACAGCTCCCTACTGGACTCCTTTTACCCAATCAGCAAGAATCTCTGGCAAATAGCAGTAGACAACGTGAGGTCACCTGGTATCCAGCACTGGCAGGTTTAAAAAAAAAGGAGGGGCTTTGGGAGCATGGCAGAAATCCCCATCACGCCATGGAAATACGTTTGCCTCTCATTTCTTCAGTTATCGTGATATCGCTACAACAGTTCTGGTGAGTGATCCTAGTCTGACCCCCAAGAGAAATAGATAGCTGAAGTTAGTGGGCGTGGCCTATTTTCTGAAATAGCGCCCCCTAGAGACATTAATACTGTCAGCCCCACGCGATGGTTTGACTGAGAATTCCGAAATTCGGAACACTTATGTAGTGTCCCAGGGCCTACAAAAAAGTCTCTTGGAGCCAAGTGCTAAGTAGCACAGGAAGTCGGCCATTTTGGTCCAAGTGCGCGATTTAGTGGTTTTCACACACGTTGTTTGGAGAGTGATGCTCCGTCGCCCTTTTCACCAATCGCCTTCAAACTGCTGCTATATACTCTTAGGACATAGAGGAAAAAATTCAACCGTCGGATTTTAAATAAGTATAAAGGTGTGGGCGTGGCTAAGCCTCAAACTTTGACCTTTCGCCACGCCACTCTTTTTCCCACAGCTCCCTATTGGACTCCTTTTACCCAATCACCAGGAATCTCTGGTAAATAGCAGCAGACAAGTTGAGGTGACTTGGTCTCCAGTACTGGAAGGTTTTGAAAAAAGGCGGGGCTTTGGGAGCATGGCGAAATTCGCCATCACGCCATGGAAATACGTTTGCCTCTCATTTCTTCATTTATCGTGATATCACCTCGAAATTTGTTGTGAGTGATCCTAGTCTGACCCCCAATAGAAATGGCCAGCTTAAGTTTGTGGGCGTGGCCTATATTCTGAAATAGCGCCCCCTAGGACCATTAAAACTGTCAGCCCCTAGCCATGCTTTGACTGAGGATTACGAAATTTGGTACACTAATGTGGGGTCTCAGGACATACAAAAAAGTCTCTTGGAGCCAAGGGCAAAGTCACACAGGAAGTCGGCCATTTTGGTCCAAGTGCGCGATTTAGTGGTTTTCACACATGTTGTTTGGAGAGTGATGCTCCATCGCCCTTTTCACCAATCGCCTTCAGACATCTGCTATATACTCTTAAGACATAGAGGAAAAAATTCAACCGTCGGATTTTAAATAAGTGTAAAGGTGTGGGCGTGGCTAAGCCTCAAACTTTGACCTTTCGCCACACCACTCTTTTTTTCACAGCTCCCTATTGGACTCCTTTTACACAATCATCAGGAATCTCTGGTAAGTAGCAGCAGACAAGTTGAGGTCACTTGGTCTCCAGTACTGGAAGGTTTTGAAAAAAGGCGGGGCTTTGGGAGGATGGCGAAATTCGCCATCACGCCATGGAAATACGTTTGCCTCTCATTTCTTCATTTATAGTGATATCACCTCGAAATTTGTTCTGAGTGATCCTAGTTTGACCCCCAATAGAAATCAGTGGCTGAAGTTTGTGGGCGTGGCCTATTTTCTGAAATAGCGCCCCCTATGGCCATTAAAACCTTCAGCCCCAAGCCATGCTTTGACTGAGGATTGCAAAATTTGGTACACTAATGTGGTGTCTCAGGACCTACAAAAAAGTCTCTTGGAGCCAAGTGCAAAGTCGAACAGGAAGTCGGCCATTTTGGTCCAAGTACTCCATTTAGTGGTTTTCGCACACGTTGTTTGGACAATGATACCCCGTCACCCTTTTCACCGATCACCTTCAAACTTCTGTTATATTTTCTTAAGACAAAGGGGAAAAAATTCAACCGTCGGATTTTAAATAAGTATAATGTGGTGGACGTGGCTAAGCCTCAAACTTTGACCTTTCGCCATTACATTACTTGACTTAACAACTCCAATGTGCATGATCAAATCTATATCAAACTTTGTCTGTGTGATCAATGACCACATCTCAAGACGTCATTGTGGACAGGTGACATCACCTAAGCCCCGCCCCCTGACAACAGGAAGTCTATTGTTTTATGGTGAAATGCCCATATTTGTCCCCTCTAATTTAGTCAACATGACACTAAGGTCAGGCACTGTCTTCATGATGTTGCAATGGCCATTCAGATCTGATAGCTTTCCAGATAGGGAGCGGCTTTGATGCCATGGCGATTTCTGGCATGACGCCATGACCTTACATTTGATCGTAACTTCCACAAACAGCCTCCCATCTGCACGAGACTGAACATGGCAATCAACAATCATGCCCTTTAGCCAATGAGATACAAATGGTTGGTGAAATTCATATAATAACACCACAGCGCCCCCTACACACCATTAAAACTGTAATAACTCCTACAGACGAGGTCGTAACTGCACCAAAAACTGTGAGTGCTCAGAGAGGATGCTCAGTCAGGGTGAGGTGCGGACGAGGTGACGATTAGCTGTTTCTGGTGTCGGGGTGGTCAACATTTCTTTTCCGCAGACGTGCCCTGGTGCCCCGGGCTGCCGGCCAGGCCGGAGCGGCGCGGAGCTGCGAGGGCCGAACGACGCTGCTTGCAGCTTTAATTATTATTACGCTTTCTTTTTTCTTCCGCGTCTTTGGGTGGCCTTTAGGGGGTCTTAGCATATCCAAAAAGTCACCAAATTCTGGCCCAATATAGAAAGTGCGTGAAATTTACGTATTTCACTGGCGATGTGAAAGTTGATAAAAAAGTGGCTCGACAGCGCCCCCTAAAGAGTGAAAAATACCCCTCTCCATAAAGCTTAGTTTATCGTACAGTTATGAAATTTGGTATACTGGTACTACTCAACAGTCCGCACAAAAAAGCCTCTTGCAACCATGGTCAATATAAAACAGGAAGTCGGCCATTTTGGGTTGAAATGGCGATTTTTAGCCGTTTTGGCCATTTCTAGGGTCTATATTTGGTTGAACAGTTTCGTCATTTTTCGTACCATAGTCTCAAAAATAGTGTGCCATCGAACAGAAGCGATGGACGCTTCAAATGAGAAAATAAAATTGACTTTTCGTAAATACTGAAGGGGCGGGGCCAGGCCTCAAAGTTCGAGCACTCGCCAAAAAAATTCAAATTGCTATAATTTCACAAATGAAAGAATTACAGTTAAAGTAACTTTCTATGGATAATCGTCATCGCCCCCCGAAGACAAATGAATGGTCGCTGGATGATGTCACACAAGCCCCGCCCCCTCAGGACTTAAAACGTCAAGTTTTACTGGGAAATTTTCCAAAATTCGCCCTGTCGAATAATCAGCCCGAATTTGTAGCAGGTAACTGAAGAGAAGTTGGCGTTGCTTGACGTCACTTTATGGGTGTTTTCTGCAGAAGGCGGGGCTGTGGCGACGCGGCGAAGTCAGGCGTACCGCCGTGACCATACATGTGCCTCCCATGTCGTCATTTCTATAGATACAGTCACGAAACGTCTTGTGAGTGATCCTAGTCCGGCCCCCCAAAAGATCTCATGTGAACATCAAATGGGCGTGGCCTATTTTCTGAAATAGCGCCCCCTAGGTCCATTAAAACTGTCAGCCCCAAGCCATGCTTTGACTGAGGAGTACGAAATTTGGTACACTAATGTGGGGTCTCAGGACCTACAAAAAAGTCTCTTTGAGCCAAGTGCAAAGTCGCACAGGAAGTCGGCCATTTTGGTCCAATTACTCGATTTAGTGGTTTTCACACACGTTATTAGGAGAATGATGTCTCGTCGTCCTTTCCACCTATCACCTTCAAACTCCTGCTATATAATCTTAAGACATAGAGGAAAAAATTCAACCGTCGGATTTTATACAAGTATAAAGGTGTGGGCGTGGCTAAGCCTCAAACTTTGACCTTTCGCCATTACATTACTTGACTTAACAACTCCCATGTGCATGATCAGATCTATATCAAACTCCGTCTGTGTGATCATTGACCACATCTCAAGACAATGACAATGTGGACAGCTGACATCACCTATGCCCCGCCCCCTGACTACAGGAAGTCTATTTTTTAATGGTGAAATGCCCATATTTGTCCCCTCTACTTTAGTCAACATGACACTAAGGTCATGCACTGTCTTCATGATGTTGTAATGACCATTCAGATCTGATAGCTTTTCAGAAAGGGAAGGGCTTTGATGCCACGGCGAATTCTGGCGTGACGCCGTGACCTTACGTTTGACTGTAACTTCCACTAACAACCTCCGATCTGCCCGAGACTGAACATGGCAATCAACAATCATGCCCTTTATTCAACGAGGCACACACCGTTGGTGAAAGTTGTGTAATGTCACCACAGCGCCCCCTACACACCATTAAAACTGTAATAACTCCTACAGACGAGGTCGTAACTGCACCAAACTTGCTATGTGTACTCACACAATGGCACCCACCACAGTCCTGTGGTAAGTTGTTGATATTGCTTTAGCTCCGCCCCCTGACAGATATTAGGCCCTTAATAACACATGCATGATGCAATTCACACCAAACTGCACACAAATGACTGTCATCAACCTACAAACTTCTTCATGGAATAATTCTTAAATTTGGGACAGCGCCCCCTAGATACAAAAAACCTTTGTAACTTCTGCAAAAAAGTTCCAAACTACATCAAACATTGTGGGAGTCATCACACATCTGCAATCAACACATGTATGTGATCACTTGTTCAATTCACTTTAACTCCACCCACTTACAGCTTTTTGTCTCTAGATGACCCATGCAACGTTTGATTGATTCCAAATTAACAGAAAACCATCTTTGATGACCAAAGATGACCTCTATGGCATTTACTTGTAAATGGTCACAACGCCCCCTAGATGGGTTCAAACTTTATTAACTTCTAAAGTCAAAGTCAGAATGGCATTATACTTGGCTTGTGACATCACGTGACTGCACCAAACACATTGATGTGGTTGTTGATTCAAATCCCTGTAGCTCCGCCCCTTTCAGCTCACTGGCTTTAGATAACACACACAACGTCCGTTTGATGCCAAAATAACAGAAAACTGTCCTTGTCAACCAAAGCTGACCTCAATGGGATTTTTCTGTAATTGATCACAGCGCCCCCTAGATAACTTTAACTTTCGAAAACTTTAATAAATATGGGCAAAAAAGCACTAAAGTTGGTCTGTGTCATCACACCAACAGTGTGCTAAAGATAAAGTATGCCCTAGTGGTGAGACATGTAATATAATGGTAGGCTCGGAGGGGATGCTGATTCAGGGTGAGGTGTGGATGAGGTGACTGTTAGCTTTTCTTGGTGTCAGGGTGGTGGACGTTTCAGTCCGTGGACGTGCCCTGGTGCCCCGTGCTGCCGGCCAGGACGGAGCGGCGGGGAGTTGGGTTTGGAGAGCATCGGGGATGGAGCGGAGGGGGTGCGGAAGGAGGGTGAGCATCTTCGCTGCGAGGGCCGAACGACGCTGCTTGCAGCTTTAATTAGGCCCGAGCAGTGAAGCTGCGAAGGCCTATTGTATCTGCTCCGTTTATTATTATTACGCTTTCTTTTTTCTTCCGCGTCTTTGGCTGGCCTTTAGGGGGTCTTAGCATATCCAAAAAGTCACCAAATTCTGGCCCAATATAGAAAGTGCGTGAAATTTACGTATTTCACTGGCAATGCGAAAGTTCATAAAAAAGTGGCTGAACAGCGCCCCCTAGAAAGTGAAAAATACCCCTCTCCATAAAGCTTAGTTTATCGTACAGTTATGAAATTTGGTATACTTGTAGTACTCAACAGTCCGCACAGAAAAGTCTCTTGCAACCATGGTCAATATCAAACAGGAAGTCGGCCATTTTAGGTTGAAATGGCGATTTTTAGCCATTTTGGCCATTTCTAGGGTCTATATTTGGTTGAACAGTTTGGTCATTTTTCGCACGATCGTCTCAAAAATAGTGTGCGATTGAACAGAAGCGATGGACGATTCAAATGAGAAAATAAAATTGACTTTTCGTAAATACTGAAGGGGCGGGGCCAGGCCTCAAAGTTTGAGCACTCGCCAAGAAAATTCAAATTGCTATAATTTCATAAATGAAAGAATTACAGTTAAAGTAATGTTCTATGGACAATCGTCATCGCCCCCCGAAGACAAATGAATGGTCGATTGATGATGTCACATAAGCTCCGCCCCCTCAGGACTTAAAAGGTCAAGTTTTACTGGGAAATTTTCCAAAATTCGCCCTTTCAAATAATCAACCCAAGTTTGTAGCAGATAACTGAAGACAAGTTGGGGTTGCTTGGCGTCACTTTATGGGAGTTTTCTGCAGAAGGCGGGGCTGTGGCGGCGCGGCGAAGTCAGGCGTACCGACGTGGCCTTACGTTTGCCTCCCATTTCGTCATTTCTAGAGATATCGCCACAAAACGTCTTGTGAGTGATCCTAGTCCGGCCCCCCAAAAGATCTCATGTGAACATCCGGTGGGCGTGGCCTATTTTCTGAAATAGCGCCCCATAGGTCCATTAAAACTGTCAGCCCCAAGCCATGCTTCGACTGAGGATTACGAAATGTGGTACACTAATGTGGTGTCTCAGGACCTACAAAAAAGTCTCTTGGAGCCAAGTGTAAAGTCGCACAGGAAGTCGGCCATTTTGGTCTAAGTACGCCATTTAGTGGTTTTCGCACACATTGTTTGGAGAGTGATGCTCCATCGCCCTTTTCACCAATCGCCTTCAAACGTCTGCTATATACTTTTAAGACATAAAGGAAAAAATTCAACCGTCGGATTTTAAATAAGTATAAAGGTGTGGGCGTGGCTAAGCCTCAAACTTTGACCTGTCGCCACGCCACTCTTTTTTTCCACAGCTCCCTATTGGACTCCTTTTAACCAATTACCAGCAATCACTGGCAAATAGCAGCAGACAAGTTGAGGTCACTTGGTCTATAGTATTGGCAGGTTTCGAATAAATGCGGGGCTTTGGGAGCATGGCGAAATTTGCCATCACTCCATGGAAATACGTTTGTCTCTCATTTTTTCAATCATTGTGACATTGCCACACAATTTCTGATGAGTGATCCTACTCTGACCCCTAATAGAATTGGACAGCTGAAGTTTGTGGGTGTGGCCTATTTTCTGAAACAGTGCCCCCTAGGACCATTAAAACTATAAGCCCCAAGCCATGCTTTGACTGAGGATCACAAAATTTGGCATACTAATGTAGTGTCTCAGGACCTACAAAAAAGTCTCTTGGACCCAAGCGCAATGTCGCACAGGAGGTCGGCCATTTTGGTCCAAGTACTCGATTTAGTGGTTTTCGCACACGTTATTAGGAGAATGATGTCTCGTCGTCCTTTCCAACGATCACCTTCAAACTTCTGCTATATACTCTTAAGACATAGAGGAAAAAATTCAACCGTCGGATTTTAAATAAGTATAAAGGTGTGGGCGTGGCTAAGCCTCAAACTTTGACCAGTCGCCATTACGTTATTTGACTTAATAACTCCCATGTGCATGATCAGATCAATTTCAAACGTTGTCTGTGTTATCACTGACCACATCTGAAGACAGTGACAATGTGGACAGCTTACATCACCTAAGCCCCGCCCCCTGACTACAGGAAGTCTACTGTTTTATGGTGAAATGCCCATATTTGTCCCCTCTAATTTAGTCAAGATGACACTAAGGTCATGCACTGTCTTCATGATGTTGTAATGACCATTCAGATCTGATAGCTTTTCAGAAAGGGAGGGGCTTTGATGCCATGGCGATTTCTGGCGTGACGCTGTGACCTTACGTTTGACTGTAACTTCCACAAACAGCCTCTGATTTGCCCGAGACTGAACATCACATCACCAGTGTGATAAAGATAGAGTATCTCCTAGTGGTGAGACGTGTAATGGTGGGCTCAGAAGGGATGCTGAGTCAGGGTGAGGTGTGGACGAGGAGGCCGTTCACGGTTTCTGGTGTCGGGGTGGTTGACTTTCTGTTCCGCCAGACGTGCCCTGGTGCCCTCGGCTGCCGGCCAGGATGGAGAAGCACGGAGCTGGGTTTGGAGAGCTTCGGGGATGGAGCGGAGGGGGTGCGGAAGGAGGGCGAGCAGCTTTGCTGCGAGGGCCGAACGACGCTGCTTGCAGCTTTAATTTATTAGGCCCGAGCAGCGAAAGCGCTGCGAAGGCCTCTTGTTTTTGCTCTGTTTATTATTAGGCCCGAGCAGCGAAGCGCTGCGAAGGCCTATTGTATCTGCTCCGTTTATTTTTCTTTTTTCTTTTTTTTTCTTCCGCGTCTTTGGGTGGCCTTTAGGGGGTCTTAGCATATCCAAAAAGTCACCAAATTCTGGCCCAATATAGAAAGTGCGTGAAATTTACGTATTTCACTGTCAACATGAAAGTTGGTATAAAAATGTTTCAACAGCGCCCCCTGGAAAATTAAAAATACCCCTCCGCATTGACCTTTTTTCATAGTAGAGTGATGAAATTTGGTACACCTGTAGAACTCAACAATACGCACAGAAAAGCCTCTTGCACCCATGGTCAATATCAAACAGGAAGTCGGCCATTTTGGACTAAAGTGGCCATTTTTACCCCGTTTTGGCCATTTCTAGGCTCTATATTTGGTTGAACAGTTTGGTCATTTTTCGCACGATTGTCTCAAAAATAGTGTGCGATCGAACAGAAGCGATGGACGATTAAAATGAGAAAATAAAACTGACTTTTCGTAAATACTGAAGGGGCGGGACCAGGCCTCAAAGTTCGAGCACTCGCCAAAAAAATTCAAATATCTTTAATTTCATAAATAAAAGAATTACATTTAAAGTAATTTTCTATGGACAATCGTCATCGCCCCCCGAAGACAAATGAATGGTTGATTGATGATGTCACATAAGCCCCGCCCCCTCAGGCCTTAAAAGGTCAAGTTTTACTGGGAAATTGTCCAAAATTCGCCCTTTCAACTAATCACCCCATATTTGTAGCAGGTAACTGTAGACAAGTTGGGATTGCTTGGCGTCACTTTATGGGAGTTTTCTCCAGAAGGCGGGGCTGTGGCGGCGCGGCGAAGTCAGGCGTACCGACGTGGCCTTACGTTTGCCTCCCATTTCGTCATTTCTAAAGATATCGCCACAAAACCTCTTGTGAGTGATCCTAGTCCAGCCCCCCAAAAAATTTGATGTGAACATCCGGTGGGCGTGGCCTATTTTATGAAATAGCGCCCCCTAGGACCATTAAAACTGTCAGCCCCAAGCCATGCTTTGACTGAGGATTTCGAAATTTGGTACACTAATGTGGTGTCTCAGGACCTACAAAAAAGTCTCTTGGAGCCAAGTGCAAAGTTGCACAGGAAGTCAGCCATTTTGGTCCAAGTACGTGATTTACTGGTTTTCGCACACGTTGTTTGGAGAGTGATGCTCCATCGCCCTTTTCACCAATCGCCTTCAAACATCTGCTATATACTCTTAAGACATAAAGTAAAAAATTCAACCGTCGGATTTTAAATAAGTATAAAGGTGTGGGCGTGGCTAAGCCTCAAACTTTGACCTGTCGCCACGCCACTCTTTTTTTCACAGCTCCCTATTGGACTCCTTTTACGCAATCACCAGCAATCTCTGGCAAATAAAAGCTGACAAGTTGAGGTCACTTGGTCTACAGTACTGGCAGGTTTTGAAAAAAGGCGGGGCTTTGGGAGCATGGCGAAATTCGCCATCACGCCATGGCAATACGTTTGCCTCTCATTTCTTCAATTATCGTGACATCGCCACAAAATGTCTGGTGAGTGATCCTAGTCTGACCCCCAATAGAATTGGGCAGCTGAGATTTGTGGGCGTGGCCTATATTCTGAAATATCGCCCCCTAGGACCTTTAAAACTGTCAGCCCCAAGACAAGGTTTGACTGAGGATTACGAAAATTGGTACACTCATGTAGGGTCTCTGGACCTACAAAAAAGTCTCTTGGAGCCAAGCGAAATTTCGCACAGGAGGTCGGCCATTTTGGTCCAAGTACTCGATTTAGTGGTTTTCGCACACGTTGTTTGGACATTGATGGCCCGTCGCCCTTTACACAGATCACCTTCAAACTTATGCTATGTACTTTTAAGTCAAAGGGGAAAAAATTCAACCGTCGGATTTTAAATAAGTATAAAGGTGTGGGCGTGGCTAAGCCTCAAACTTTGACCTTTCGCCATGACATTACTTGACTTAATAACTCCCATGTGCATGATCAGATCTAATTCAAACTTTGTCTGTGTGATCACTGACCACATCTCAAGACAACGACAATGTGGACAGCTGACATCACCTAAGCCCCGCCCCCTGACAACAGGAAGTCTATTGTTTTATGGTGAAATGGCCATATTTGTCCCCTCTAATTTAGTGAAAATGACACTCAGGTCATACATTGTCTTCATGATGTTTTAATGACCATTCAGATCTGATAGCTTTCCAGAAAGGGAGGGGCTTTGATGCCATGGTGAATGCTGGCGTGACGCCATGACCTTACATTTGACTGTAACTTCCACAAACGGCCTCCGATTTGCCCGAAACTGAATATGGCAATGAACAATCATGCCCTTTAGCCAATGAGGCACAAACGGTTGGTGAATGTTATATAATGTCACCAAAGCTGACCTCAATGGGACTTTTCTGTAGTTGGTCACAGCGCCACCTAGATAACGTTATCCTTCGATAACTTTAAAAAACATGGTCAGAATAGCATTAAAGTTGGTCACTGTCATCACACCACCAGTGTGGTAAAGATAGAGGATTCCCTAGTGGTGAGACATAAAATGTAATGGTGAGCTCAAAGGGGATGCTGAGTCAGGGTGAGGTGCGGACAAGGTGGCCGTTAGCCGTTTCTGGTGTTGGGGTGGTCGACGTTTGTGTTCTGCGGACGTGCCCTGGTGCCCAGGGCTGCCGGCCAGGCCGGAGCGGCGCGGAGCTGCGAGGGCCGAACGACGCTGCTTGCAGCTTTAATTAGGCCCGAGCAGTGAAGCTGCGAAGGCCTATTGTATCTGCTCCGTTTATTATTATTTTTTTTTTTTTTCTTTTTTTTTCTTCCGCGTCTTTGGATGGCCTTTAGGGGGTCTTAGCATATCCAAAAAGTCACCAAATTCTGGCCCAATATAGAAAGTGCGTGAAATTTACGTATTTCACTGGCAACGTGAAAGTTGGTAAAAAAATGTTTCAACAGCGCCCCCTGGAAAATTAAAAATACCCCTCCGCTTTGACCTTTTTTCATAGTAGAGTGATGAAATTTGGTACACTTGTTGAACTCAACAATACGCACAGAAAAGCCTCTTGCACCCATGGTCAATATCAAACAGGAAGTCGGCCATTTTGGACTAAAGTGGCCATTTTGACCCCGTTTTGGCCATTTCTAGGGTCTATATTTGGTTTAACAGTTTGGTCATTTTTCGCACGATCGTCTCAAAAATAGTGTGCGATCGAACAGAAGCGATGGACGATTAAAATGAGACAATAAAATTGACTTTTCGTAAATACTGAAGGGGCGGGACCAGGCCTCAAAGTTCGAGCACTCGCCAAAAAAATTCAAATTGCTATAGATTCATAAATGAAAGAATTACAGTTAAAGAAATGTTCTAAGGACAATCGTCGTCGACCTCCGAAGACAAATGAATGGTCGATTGATGATGTCACATAAGCCCCGCCCCCTCAGGACTTAAAAGGTCAAGATTTACTGGGAAATTTTCCAAAATTCGCCCTTTCCAATAACCACCCCAAATTTGTAGCGGGTAACTGAAGACAAGTTGGGGTTGCTTGGCGTCACTTTATGGGAGTTTTCTCCAGAAGGCGGGGCTGTGGCGGCGCGGCGAAGTCAGGCGTACCGCTTAGGCCTTACGTTTGCCTCCCATTTCGTCATTTCTAGAGATATCGCCACAAAACCTCTTGGGAGTGATCCTAGTTCAGCCCCCCACAAAATGTGATGTGAACATCCGGTGGGCGTGGCCTATTTTCTGAAATAGCGCCCCCTAGGACCATTAAAACTGTCAGCCCCAAGTCATGCTTTGACTGAGGATTATGAAATTTGGCACACTAATGTGGTGTCTCAGGACCTACAAAAAAGTCTCTTGGAGCCAAGTGCAAAGTCGCACAGGAAGTCGGCCATTTTGGTCCAAGTACTCGATTTAGTGGTTTTCGCACACGTTGTTTGGAGAGTGATGCTCCATCGCCCTTTTCACCAATCGCCTTCAAACTTCTGCTATAGACTCTTAAGACATAAAGGAAAAAATTCAACCGTCGGATTTTAAATAAGTATAAAGGTGTGGGCGTGGCTAAGCCTCAAACTTTGACCTGTCACCACGCCACTCTTTTTTTCACAGCTACCTATTGGACTCCTTTTACCCAATCGCCAGCAATCTCTGGCGAATAGCAGCTGACAAGTTGAGGTCACTTAGTCTCCAGTACTGGCAGGTTTTGAAAAAAGGCGGGGCTTTGGGAGCATGGCAAAATTCACCATCACGCCATGGCAATACGTTTGCCTCTCATTTCTTCAATTATCGTGCCATCACCACAAAATGTCTGGTGAGTGATCCTAGTCTGACCCCCAATAGATTTGGACAGCTGTAGTTTGTGGGCGTGGCCTATTTTCTGAAATGGCGCCCTCTAGGACCATTAAAACTGTCAGCCCCTAGCCATGCTTTGACTGAGGAGTACGAAATCTGGTACACTAATGTGGTGTCTCCGGTCCTACAAAAAAGTCTCTTGGAGCCAAGTGCAAAGTCGCACAGGAAGTCGGCCATTTTGGTCCAAGTAGTCGATTTAGTGGTTTTCGCACACGTTGTTTGGAGAGTGTTACACCATTGCCCTTTTCACCAATCACCTTCAAACTTCTGCTATAGACTCTTAAGACAAAGGGGAAAAAATTCAACCTACGGATTTTAAATAAGTATAAAGGTGTGGGCGTGGCTAAGCCTCAAACTTTGACCTGTCGCCACGCCACTCTTTTTTTCACAGCTCCCTATTGGACTCCTTTTAACCAATCACCAGCAATCACTGGCAAATAGCAGCAGACAAGTTGAGGTCACTTGGTCTATAGTACTGGCAGCTTTCGAATAAAGGCGGGGCTTTGGGAGCATGGCGAAATTCGCCATCACGCCATGGAAATACGTTTGTCTCTCATTTCTTCAATCATTGTTACATCGCCACACAATTTCTGATGAGTGATCCTACTCTGACCCCTAATAGAATTGGACAGCTGAAGTTTGTGGGCGTGGCCTATTTTCTGAAATAGCGCCCCCTAGGACCATTAAAACTGTCAGCCCCAAGCCGTGCTTTGACTGAGGATCACGAAATTTGGCACACTAATGTAGTGTCTCAGGACCTACAAAAAAGTCTCTTGGAGCCAAGCGCAATGTCGCACAGGAGGTCGGCCATTTTGGTCCAAGTACTCGATTTAGTGGTTTTCGCACACGTTATTAGGAGAATGATGTCTCGTCGCCCTTTCCACCGATCACCTTCAAACTCTTGCTATATACTCTTAAGACATAGAGGAAAAGATTCAACCGTCGGATTTTAAATAAGTATAAAGGTGTGGGCGTGGCTAAGCCTCAAACTTTGACCAGTCGCCATTACGTTACTTGACTCAATAACTCCCTTGTGCATGATCAGATCAATTTCAAACTTTGTCCGTGTGATCACTGACCACATCTGAAGACAGTGACAATGTGGACAGCTGGCATCACCTAAGCCCCGCCCCCTGACTACAGGAAGTCTTCTGTTTTATGGTGAAATGCCCATATTTGTCCCCTCTAATTTAGTCAACATGACACTAAGGTCATGCACTGTCTTCATGATGTTCTAATGACTATTCAGATCTGATAGCTTTTCAGAAAGGGAGGAGCTTTGATGCCATGGCGATTTCTGGCGTGACGCTGTGACCTTACGTTTGACTGTAACTTCCACAAACAGCCTCCGATTTGCCAGAGACTGAACATCACATCACCAGTGTGGTAAAGATAGAGTATCTCCTAGTGGTGAGACGTGTAATGCTGGGCTCAGAGGGGATGCTGAATCAGGGTGAGGTGTGGACGAGGAGGCCGTTCACGGTTTCTGGTGTCGGGGTGGTTGACTTTCTGTTCTGCCAGACGTGCCCTGGTGCCCCCGGCTGCCGTCCAGGATGGACAAGCGCGGAGCTGGGTTTGGAGAGCGTCGGGGATGGAGCGGAGGGGGTGCGGAAGGAGGGCGAGCAGCTTCGCTGCGAGGGCCGAACGACGCTGCTTGCAGCTTTAATTTTTCTTTATTATTATTTTTTGTTATTCTCGTGCCCCTTTGAACGGCTTTTTGGGGACCTTAGCATACCCCAAAACTCACAATATTTTGCAAACTTTTCAGGCCTGGAGAAAAATTTGATATTTTAAAGGTCCCAAAAAAATCGCACAGAAAATGACTGAACAGCGCCCCCTAGAAAGTGAAAAAAAACCCTCTCCATAAAGCTTAGTTTATCGTACAGTTATGAAATTTGGTACACTTGTAGTACTCAATAGTCCGCACAGAAAAGTCTCTTGCAAGCATGGTCAATATCAAACAGGAAGTCGGCCATTTTGGGTTGAAATGGCGATTTTTTGCCGTTTTTGCCGTTTTTAGGGTCCGTTGCTGATTGGATTGCTCGATCATTTTTCGCACGATCGTCTCAAAAATTGTGTAAAATTGCTAAGAAGGGATGGGCGAACAAAATGAGATGAGAATTCTGAGTTTTCGTATATGTTGAAGGGGCGGGGCCAGGCCTCGAAGTTTGACTACTCGCCAAAAATATTTAAATTGCTATAACTTCATAACTGAATAGAATAGAGTTACCAAACTTTCTGTGGTCATTCGTCATCCACCCACAAAGTTAATTGAATGGTCGGATGATGACATCACACAAGCCCCGCCCCCTCAGGACCAAAAAGATCAAGTTTTACTGTGAAAGGTCCCAAATTGCCCCATTTCACTTAATCACCACAAATTTGTAGCTGGTAACTCAAGACAAGTGGGGGTTGCTTGGCGTCACTTTATGGGAGTTTTCGGCAGAGGGCGGGGCTGTGGCGGCGCGGCGAATTCAGGCGTACCGCCGTGGCCTTACGTTTGCCTCCCATTTCGTCATTTCCAAAGATATCGTCACGAAACTTCTTGTGAGTGATCCTAGTCCGGCCCCCCAAAAGATCTAATGTGAACATCTGGTGGGCGTGGCCTATTTTCTGAAATAGCGCCCCCTAGGACCATTAAAACTGTCAGCCCCAAGCCATGCTTTGACTGAGGATTACGAAATTTGGTACACTAATGTGGTGTCTCAGGACCTACAAAAAAGTCTCTTGGAGCCAAGTGCAAAGTCGCACAGGAAGTCGGCCATTTTGGTCCAAGTGCGCAATTTAGTGGTTTTCACACACGTTGTTTGGAGAGTGATACTCCTTCGCCCTTTTCACCAATCACTTTCAAACTTCTGCTATATAGTCTTAAGACATAGAGGAAAAAATTCAACCGTCGGATTTTAAATAAGTATAAAGGTGTGGGCGTGGCTAAGCCTCAAACTTTGACCTTTCGCCACGCCACTCTTTTTTTCACAGCTCCTTATTGGACTCCTTTTACCCAATCACCAGGAATCTCTGGTAAATAGCAGCAGGCAAGTTGAGGTCACTTGGTCTCCAGTACTGGAAGGTTTTGAAAAAAGGCGGGGCTTTGGGAGCATGGCGAAATTCGCCATCACGCCATGGAAATACGTTTGCCTCTCATTTCTTCATTTATCGTGATATCACCTCGACCATTGTTGTGAGTGATCCTAGTCTGACCCCCAATAGAAAAGGTCAGCTTAAGTTTGTGGGCGTGGCCTATTTTCTGTATTAGCGCCCCCTAGGACCATTAAAACTGTCAGCCCCAAGCCATGCTTTGACTGAGGATTACGAAATTTGGTACACTAATGTGGTGTCTCAGGACCTACAAAAAAGTCTCTTGGAGCCAAGTGCAAAGTCGCACAGGAAGTCGGCCATTTTGGTCCAAGTGCGCGATTTAGTGGTTTTCACACACGTTGTTTGGAGAGTGATGCTCCGTCGCCCTTTTCACCAATCGCCTTCGAGCTTCTGCTATATACTCTTAAGACATAGAGGAAAAAATTCAACCGTCGGATTTTAAATAAGTATAAAGGTGTGGGCGTGGCTAAGCCTCAAACTTTGACCTTTCGCCACGCCACTCTTTTTTTCACAGCTCCCTATTGGACTCCTTTTACCCAATCACCTGGAATCTCTGGTAAATAGCAGCTGACAAGTTGAGGTCACTTGGTCTACAGTACTGGCAGGTTTTGAAAAAAGGCGGGGCTTTGGGAGCATGGCGAAATTCGCCATCACGCCATGGCAATACGTTTGCCTCTCATTTCTTCAATTATCGTGACATCGCCACAAAATGTCTGGTGAGTGATCCTAGTCTGACCCCCAATAGAAATGGGCATCTGAGATTTGTGGGCGTGGCCTATATTCTGAAATAGCGCCCCCTAGGACCATTAAAACTGTCAGCCCCAAGACAAGGTTTGACTGAGGATTACGAAAATTGGTACACTCATGTAGGGTCTCTGGCCCTACAAAAAAGTCTCTTGGAGCCAAGCGCAATTTCGCACAGGAGGTCGGCCATTTTGGTCCAAGTACTCGATTTAGTGGTTTTCGCACACGTTGTTTGGACATTGATGGGCTGTTGCCCTTTACACCGATCACCTTCAAACTTATGCTATGTACTTTTAAGTCAAAGGGGAAAAAATTCAACCGTCGGATTTTAAATAAGTATAAAGGTGTGGGCGTGGCTAAGCCTCAAACTTTGACCTTTCGCCATGACATTACTTGACTTAATAACTCCCATGTGCATGATCAGATCTAATTCAAACTTTGTCTGTGTGATCACTGACCACATCTCAAGACAACGACAATGTGGACAGCTGACATCACCTAAGCCCCGCCCCCTGACAACAGGAAGTCTATTGTTTTATGGTGAAATGCCCATATTTGTCCCCTCTAATTTAATGAAAATGACACTCAGGTCATACAGTGTCTTCATGATGTTTTAAAGACCATTCAGATCTGATAGCTTTCCAGAAAGGGAGGGGCTTTGATGCCATGGTGAATGCTGGCGTGACGCCATGACCTTACATTTGACTGTAACTTCCACAAACGGCCTCCGATTTGCCCGAAACTGAATATGGCAATGAACAATCATGCCCTTTAGCCAATGAGGCACAAACGGTTGGTGAATGTTATATAATGTCACCAAAGCTGACCTCAATGGAACTTTTCTGTAGTTGGTCACAGCGCCACCTAGATAACGTTATCCTTCGATAACTTTAAAAAACATGGTCAGAATAGCATTAAAGTTGGTCACTGTCATCACACCACCAGTGTGGTAAAGATAGAGGATTCCCTAGTGGTGAGACATAAAATATAATGGTGGGCTCAAAGGGGATGCTGAGTCAGGGTGAGTTGCGGACAAGGTGGCCGTTAGCAGTTTCTGGTGTTGGGGTGGTCGACGTTTGTGTTCTGCGGACGTGCCCTGGTGCCCCGGGCTGCCGGCCAGGCCGGAGCGGCGCGGAGCTGCGAGGGCCGAACGACGCTGCTTGCAGCTTTAATTAGGCCCGAGCAGTGAAGCTGCGAAGGCCTATTGTATCTGCTCCGTTTATTTTTTTTTTTATTTTTTTTTTTTTTCTTTTTTTTTCTTCCGCGTCTTTGGATGGCCTTTAGGGGGTCTTAGCATATCCAAAAAGTCACCAATTTCTGGCCCAATATAGAAAGTGCGTGAAATTTACGTATTTCACTGGCAACGTGAAAGTTGGTAAAAAAATGTTTCAACAGCGCCCCCTGGAAAATTAAAAATACCCCTCCGCTTTGACCTTTTTTCATAGTAGAGTGATGAAATTTGGTACACTTGTAGAACTCAACAATACGCACAGAAAAGCCTCTTGCACCCATGGTCAATATCAAACAGGAAGTCGGCCATTTTGGACTAAAGTGGCCATTTTGACCCCGTTTTGGCCATTTCTAGGGTCTATATTTGGTTTAACAGTTTGGTCATTTTTCGCACGATCGTCTCAAAAATAGTGTGCGATCGAACAGAAGCGATGGTCGATTAAAATGAGACAATAAAATTGACTTTTCGTAAATACTGAAGGGGCGGGACCAGGCCTCAAAGTTCGAGCACTCGCCAAAAAAATTCAAATTGCTATAGATTCATAAATGAAAGAATTACAGTTAAAGAAATGTTCTAAGGACAATCGTCGTCGACCTCCGAAGACAAATGAATGGTCGATTGATGATGTCACATAAGCCCCGCCCCCTCAGGACTTAAAAGGTCAAGATTTACTGGGAAATTTTCCAAAATTCGCCCTTTCCAATAACCACCCCAAATTTGTAGCGGGTAACTGAAGACAAGTTGGGGTTGCTTGGCGTCACTTTATGGGAGTTTTCTCCAGAAGGCGGGGCTGTGGCGGCGCGGCGAAGTCAGGCGTACCGCTTAGGCCTTACGTTTGCCTCCCATTTCATCATTTCTAGAGATATCGCCACAAAACCTCTTGGGAGTGATCCTAGTTCAGCCCCCCACAAAATGTGATGTGAACATCCGGTGGGCGTGGCCTATTTTCTGAAATAGCGCCCCCTAGGACCATTAAAACTGTCAGCCCCAAGTCATGCTTTGACTGAGGATTATGAAATTTGGCACACTAATGTGGTGTCTCAGGACCTACAAAAAAGTCTCTTGGAGCCAAGCGCAAAGTCGCACAGGAAGTCGGCCATTTTGGTCCAAGTACTCGATTTAGTGGTTTTCGCACACGTTGTTTGGAGAGTGATGCTCCATCGCCCTTTTCACCAATCGCCTTCAAACTTCTGCTATAGACTCTTAAGACATAAAGGAAAAAATTCAACCGTCGGATTTTAAATAAGTATAAAGGTGTGGGCGTGGCTAAGCCTCAAACTTTGACCTGTCACCACGCCACTCTTTTTTTCACAGCTACCTATTGGACTCCTTTTACCCAATCGCCAGCAATCTCTGGCGAATAGCAGCTGACAAGTTGAGGTCACTTAGTCTCCAGTACTGGCAGGTTTTGAAAAAAGGCGGGGCTTTGGGAGCATGGCAAAATTCACCATCACGCCATGGCAATACGTTTGCCTCTCATTTCTTCAATTATCGTGCCATCACCACAAAATGTCTGGTGAGTGATCCTAGTCTGACCCCCAATAGATTTGGACAGCTGTAGTTTGTGGGCGTGGCCTATTTTCTGAAATGGCGCCCTCTAGGACCATTAAAACTGTCAGCCCCTAGCCATGCTTTGACTGAGGAGTACGAAATCTGGTACACTAATGTGGTGTCTCCGGTCCTACAAAAAAGTCTCTTGGAGCCAAGTGCAAAGTCGCACAGGAAGTCGGCCATTTTGGTCCAAGTAGTCGATTTAGTGGTTTTCGCACACGTTGTTTGGAGAGTGTTACACCATTGCCCTTTTCACCAATCACCTTCAAACTTCTGCTATAGACTCTTAAGACAAAGGGGAAAAAATTCAACCTACGGATTTTAAATAAGTATAAAGGTGTGGGCGTGGCTAAGCCTCAAACTTTGACCTGTCGCCACGCCACTCTTTTTTTCACAGCTCCCTATTGGACTCCTTTTAACCAATCACCAGCAATCACTGGCAAATAGCAGCAGACAAGTTGAGGTCACTTGGTCTATAGTACTGGCAGCTTTCGAATAAAGGCGGGGCTTTGGGAGCATGGCGAAATTCGCCATCACGCCATGGAAATACGTTTGTCTCTCATTTCTTCAATCATTGTGACATCGCCACACAATTTCTGATGAGTGATCCTACTCTGACCCCTAATAGAATTGGACAGCTGAAGTTTGTGGGCGTGGCCTATTTTCTGAAATAGCGCCCCCTAGGACCATTAAAACTGTCAGCCCCAAGCCGTGCTTTGACTGAGGATCACGAAATTTGGCACACTAATGTAGTGTCTCAGGACCTACAAAAAAGTCTCTTGGAGCCAAGCGCAATGTCGCACAGGAGGTCGGCCATTTTGGTCCAAGTACTCGATTTTGTGGTTTTCGCACACGTTATTAGGAGAATGATGTCTCGTCGCCCTTTCCACCGATCACCTTCAAACTCTTGCTATATACTCTTAAGACATAGAGGAAAAGATTCAACCGTCGGATTTTAAATAAGTATAAAGGTGTGGGCGTGGCTAAGCCTCAAACTTTGACCAGTCGCCATTACGTTACTTGACTCAATAACTCCCTTGTGCATGATCAGATCAATTTCAAACTTTGTCCGTGTGATCACTGACCACATCTGAAGACAGTGACAATGTGGACAGCTGGCATCACCTAAGCCCCGCCCCCTGACTACAGGAAGTCTTCTGTTTTATGGTTAAATGCCCATATTTGTCCCCTCTAATTTAGTCAACATGACACTAAGGTCATGCACTGTCTTCATGATGTTCTAATGACTATTCAGATCTGATAGCTTTTCAGAAAGGGAGGAGCTTTGATGCCATGGCGATTTCTGGCGTGACGCTGTGACCTTACGTTTGACTGTAACTTCCACAAACAGCCTCCGATTTGCCAGAGACTGAACATCACATCACCAGTGTGGTAAAGTTAGAGTATCTCCTAGTGGTGAGACGTGTAATGCTGGGCTCAGAGGGGATGCTGAATCAGGGTGAGGTGTGGACGAGGAGGCCGTTCACGGTTTCTGGTGTCGGGGTGGTTGACTTTCTGTTCTGCCAGACGTGCCCTGGTGCCCCCGGCTGCCGTCCAGGATGGACAAGCGCGGAGCTGGGTTTGGAGAGCGTCGGGGATGGAGCGGAGGGGGTGCGGAAGGAGGGCGAGCAGCTTCGCTGCGAGGGCCGAACGACGCTGCTTGCAGCTTTAATTAGGCCCGAGCAGCGAAGCGCTGCGAAGGCCTATTGTATCTGCTCCGTTTATTATTATTACGCTTTCTTTTTTCTTCCGCGTCTTTGGGTGGCCTTTAGGGGGTCTTAGCATATCCAAAAAGTCACCAAATTCTGGCCCAATATAGAAAGTGCGTGAAATTTACGTATTTCACTGGCGATGTGAAAGTTGATAAAAAAGTGGCTCGACAGCGCCCCCTAAAGAGTGAAAAATACCCCTCTCCATAAAGCTTAGTTTATCGTACAGTTATGAAATTTGGTATACTGGTACTACTCAACAGTCCGCACAAAAAAGCCTCTTGCAACCATGGTCAATATAAAACAGGAAGTCGGCCATTTTGGGTTGAAATGGCGATTTTTAGCCGTTTTGGCCATTTCTAGGGTCTATATTTGGTTGAACAGTTTCGTCATTTTTCGTACCATAGTCTCAAAAATAGTGTGCCATCGAACAGAAGCGATGGACGCTTCAAATGAGAAAATAAAATTGACTTTTCGTAAATACTGAAGGGGCGGGGCCAGGCCTCAAAGTTCGAGCACTCGCCAAAAAAATTCAAATTGCTATAATTTCACAAATGAAAGAATTACAGTTAAAGTAACTTTCTATGGATAATCGTCATCGCCCCCCGAAGACAAATGAATGGTCGCTGGATGATGTCACACAAGCCCCGCCCCCTCAGGACTTAAAACGTCAAGTTTTACTGGGAAATTTTCCAAAATTCGCCCTGTCGAATAATCAGCCCGAATTTGTAGCAGGTAACTGAAGAGAAGTTGGCGTTGCTTGACGTCACTTTATGGGTGTTTTCTGCAGAAGGCGGGGCTGTGGCGACGCGGCGAAGTCAGGCGTACCGCCGTGACCATACATGTGCCTCCCATGTCGTCATTTCTATAGATACAGTCACAAAACGTCTTGTGAGTGATCCTAGTCCGGCCCCCCAAAAGATCTCATGTGAACATCAAATGGGCGTGGCCTATTTTCTGAAATAGCGCCCCCTAGGTCCATTAAAACTGTCAGCCCCAAGCCATGCTTTGACTGAGGAGTACGAAATTTGGTACACTAATGTGGGGTCTCAGGACCTACAAAAAAGTCTCTTTGAGCCAAGTGCAAAGTCGCACAGGAAGTCGGCCATTTTGGTCCAATTACTCGATTTAGTGGTTTTCACACACGTTATTAGGAGAATGATGTCTCGTCGTCCTTTCCACCTATCACCTTCAAACTCCTGCTATATAATCTTAAGACATAGAGGAAAAAATTCAACCGTCGGATTTTATACAAGTATAAAGGTGTGGGCGTGGCTAAGCCTCAAACTTTGACCTTTCGCCATTACATTACTTGACTTAACAACTCCCATGTGCATGATCAGATCTATATCAAACTCCGTCTGTGTGATCATTGACCACATCTCAAGACAATGACAATGTGGACAGCTGACATCACCTATGCCCCGCCCCCTGACTACAGGAAGTCTATTTTTTAATGGTGAAATGCCCATATTTGTCCCCTCTACTTTAGTCAACATGACACTAAGGTCATGCACTGTCTTCATGATGTTGTAATGACCATTCAGATCTGATAGCTTTTCAGAAAGGGAAGGGCTTTGATGCCACGGCGAATTCTGGCGTGACGCCGTGACCTTACGTTTGACTGTAACTTCCACTAACAACCTCCGATCTGCCCGAGACTGAACATGGCAATCAACAATCATGCCCTTTATTCAACGAGGCACACACCGTTGGTGAAAGTTGTGTAATGTCACCACAGCGCCCCCTACACACCATTAAAACTGTAATAACTCCTACAGACGAGGTCGTAACTGCACCAAACTTGCTATGTGTACTCACACAATGGCACCCACCACAGTCCTGTGGTAAGTTGTTGATATTGCTTTAGCTCCGCCCCCTGACAGATATTAGGCCCTTAATAACACATGCATGATGCAATTCACACCAAACTGCACACAAATGACTGTCATCAACCTACAAACTTCTTCATGGAATAATTCTTAAATTTGGGACAGCGCCCCCTAGATACAAAAAACCTTTGTAACTTCTGCAAAAAAGTTCCAAACTACATCAAACATTGTGGGAGTCATCACACATCTGCAATCAACACATGTATGTGATCACTTGTTCAATTCACTTTAACTCCACCCACTTACAGCTTTTTGTCTCTAGATGACCCATGCAACGTTTGATTGATTCCAAATTAACAGAAAACCATCTTTGATGACCAAAGATGACCTCTATGGCATTTACTTGTAAATGGTCACAACGCCCCCTAGATGGGTTCAAACTTTATTAACTTCTAAAGTCAAAGTCAGAATGGCATTATACTTGGCTTGTGACATCACGTGACTGCACCAAACACATTGATGTGGTTGTTGATTCAAATCCCTGTAGCTCCGCCCCTTTCAGCTCACTGGCTTTAGATAACACACACAACGTCCGTTTGATGCCAAAATAACAGAAAACTGTCCTTGTCAACCAAAGCTGACCTCAATGGGATTTTTCTGTAATTGATCACAGCGCCCCCTAGATAACTTTAACTTTCGAAAACTTTAATAAATATGGGCAAAAAAGCACTAAAGTTGGTCTGTGTCATCACACCAACAGTGTGCTAAAGATAAAGTATGCCCTAGTGGTGAGACATGTAATATAATGGTAGGCTCGGAGGGGATGCTGATTCAGGGTGAGGTGTGGATGAGGTGACTGTTAGCTTTTCTTGGTGTCAGGGTGGTGGACGTTTCAGTCCGTGGACGTGCCCTGGTGCCCCGTGCTGCCGGCCAGGACGGAGCGGCGGGGAGTTGGGTTTGGAGAGCATCGGGGATGGAGCGGAGGGGGTGCGGAAGGAGGGTGAGCATCTTCGCTGCGAGGGCCGAACGACGCTGCTTGCAGCTTTAATTATTATTATTATTATTTTTTTTTTCTTCCGCGTCTTTGGGTGGCCTTTAGGGGGTCTTAGCATATCCAAAAACTCACCAAATTCTGGCCCAATATAGAAAGTGCGTGAAATTTACGTATTTCACTGGCGATGTGAAAGTTCATAAAAAAGTGGCTGAACAGCGCCCTCTAGAAAGTGAAAAATACCCCTCTCCTTAAAGCTTAGTTTATCGTACAGTTATGAAATTTGGTTTACTTGTAGTACTCAACAGTCCGCACAGAAAAGTCTCTTGCAACCATGGTCAATATCAAACAGGAAGTCGGCCATTTTGGGTTGAAATGGAGATTTTTAGCCGTTTTGGCCATTTCTAGGGTCTACATTTGGTTGAACAGTTTGGTCATTTTTCGCACGATTGTCTCAAAAATAGTGTACTTTCGAACAGAAGCGATGGACGGTTCAAATGAGAAAATAAAATTGACTTTTCGTAAATACTGAAGGGGCGGGGCTAGACCTCAAAGTTCGAGCACTCCCCAAAAAAATTCAAATTGCTATAATTTCATAAATGAAAGAATTAGAGTTAAAGTAACTTTCTACGGATAATTGTCATCGCCCCCCGAAGACAAATGAATGGTCGATTGATGATGTCACACAAGCCCCGCCCCCTCAGGACTTAAAAGGTCAAGTTTTACTAGGAAATTTTCCAAAATTCGCCCTTTCGAATAATCAGCCCAAATTTGTAGCAGTTAACTGAAGAGAAGGTGGCGTTGCTTGGCGTCACTTTATGGGTGTTTTCTGCAGAAGGCGGGGCAGTGGCGGCGCTGCGAAGTCAGGCGTACCGCTTAGGCCTTACGTTTGCCTCCCATTTCGTCATTTCTAGAGATATCGCCACGACACTTCTTGGGAGACATCCTAGTCCGGCCCCCAAAAGAATCTGATGTGAACATCTGGTGGGCGTGGCCTATTTTCTGAAATAGCGCCCCCTAGGACCATTAAAACTGTCAGCCCCAAGCCATGCTTTGACTGAGGAGTATGAGATTTGGTACACTAATGTGGTGTCTCAGGACCTACAAAAATGTCTCTTGGAGCCAAGTGCAAAGTCGCACAGGAAGTCGGCCATTTTGGTCCAAGTACTCGATTTAGTGGTTTTTGCACACGTTGTTTGGAGAGTGATGCTCCATCACCCTTTTCACCAATCACCTTCAAACATCTGCTATACACTTTTAAGACATAGAAGAAAAAATTCAACCGTCGGATTTTAAATAAGTATAAAGGTGTGGGCGTGGCTAAGCCTCAAACTTTGACTTGTCGCCACGCCACTCTTTTTTTCACAGCTCCCTATTGGACTCCTTTTACTCAATCACCAGCAATCACTGGCACATAGCAGCAGACAAGTTGAGGTCACTTAGGGTATAGTACTGGCAGGTTTCGAATAAAGGCGGGGCTTTGGGAGCATGGCGAAATTCGCCATCACGCCATGGAAATACGTTTGTCTCTCATTTCTTCAATCATTGTGACATCGCCACACAATTTCTGATGAGTGATCCTACTCTGACCCCTAATAGAAAAGGACAGCTGAAGTTTGTGGGCGTGGCCTATTTTCTGAAATAGCGCCCCCTATGACCATTAAAACTGTCAGCCCCAAGCCATGCTTTGACTGAGGAACACGAAATTTGGCACACTAATGTGGTGTCTCAGGACCTACAAAAAAGTCTCTTGGAGCTAAGTGCAAAGTCGCACAGGAAGTCGGCCATTTTGGTCCAAGTACTCGATTTAGTGGTTTTCGCACACATTGTTTGGAGAGTGTTGCACCATCGCCCTTTTCACCAATCGCCTTCAAACTTCTGCTACATACTCTTAAGACAAAGGGGGAAAAATTCAACCATCGGATTTCAAATAAGTATAAAGGTGTGGGCGTGGCTAAGCCTCAAACTTTGACCTATCGCCATTACATTCCTTGACTTAACAACTCCCATGTGCATGATCAGATCTATATCCAACTGTGTCTGTGTGATCATTGACCACAACTCAAGACAATGACAATGTGGACAGCTGACATCACCTAAGCCCCGCCCCCTGACTACAGGAAGTCGATTTTTTCATGGTGAAATGCCCATATTTGTCCCCTCTAATTTAGTGAACATGACACTAAGGTCATGCACTGTCTTTATGATGTTGTAATGACCATTCAGATCTGCTAGCTTTTCAGAAAGGGAGGGGATTTGATGCCATGGCGAATTCTGGCGTGACGCTGTGACCTTACGTTTGACTGTAACTTCCACAAACAGCCTCCGATTTGCCCGAGACTGAACATCACATCACTAGTGTGGTAAAGATAGAGTATCTCCTAGTGGTGAGACGTGTAATGGTGGGCTCAGAGGGGATGCTGAGTCAGGGTGAGGTGTGGACGAGGAGGCCGTTCACGGTTTCTGGTGTCGGGTTGGTTGACTTTCTGTTCTGCCAGACGTGCCCTGGTGCCCCCGGCTGCCGGACAGGATGGAGAAGCGCGGAGCTGGGTTTGGAGAGGGTCGGGGATGGAGGGTAGGGGGTGCGGAAGGAGGGCGAGCAGCTTCGCTGCGAGGGCCGAACGACGCTGCTTGCAGCTTTAATTATTAGGCCCGAGCAGCGAAGCGCTGCGAAGGCCTATTGTATCTGCTCCGTTTCTTTTTTTTCTTTCTTTCTTCTTTTTAGGCCCGAGCAGCGAAAGCGCTGCGAAGGCCTCTTGTTTTTGCTCTGATTATTATTATTTTTTGTTATTCCGTGCCCCCTTTGAACAGCTTTTTGGGGACCTTAACATACCCCAAAACTCACAATATTTTGCACACTTGTCAGGCCTGGTGAAAAATTTGATATTTTAAAGGTCCCAAAAAAATCGCAAAGAAAATGGCTGAACAGCGCCCCCTACAAAGTGAAAAAAAACCCTCTCCATAAAGCTTAGTTTATCGTACAGTTATGAAATTTGGTACACTTGTAGTACTCAACAGTCCGCACAGAAAAGTCTCTTGCAACCATGGTCAATATCAAACAGGAAGTCGGCCATTTTGGGTTGAAATGGCGATTTTTTGCCGTTTTTGCCGTTTTTAGGGTCCGTTTCTGATTGGATTGCTCGATCATTTTTCGCACGATCGTCTCAAAAATTGTGTAAAATTGCTCAGAAGGGATGGGCGAACAAAATGAGATAAGGATTCTGAGTTTTCGTATATGTTGAAGGGGCGGAGCCAGGCCTCGAAGTTTGACTACTCGCCAAAAATATTTAAATTGCTATAACTTCATAACTGAATGGAATAGAGTTACCAAACTTTCTGTGGTCATTCGTCATCCACCCACAAAGTAAATTGAAAGGTCGGATGATGACATCACACAAGCCCCGCCCCCTCAGGACCAAAAAGATCAAGTTTTACTGTGAAAGGTCCCAAATTGCCCCATTTCACTTAATCACCACAAATTTGTAGCTGGTAACTCAAGACAAGTGGGGGTTGCTTGGCGTCACTGTATGGGAGTTTTCGGCAGAGGGCGGGGCTGTGGTGGCGCGGCGAATTCAGGCGTACCGCCTTGGCCTTACGTTTGCCTCCCATTTCGTCATTTCCAAAGATATCGTCACGAAACTTCTTGTGAGTGATCCTAGTCCGGCCCCCCAAAAGATCTGATGTGAACATCTGGTGGGCGTGGCCTATTTTCTGAAATAGCGCCCCCTAGGACCATTAAAACTATTAGCCCCAAGCCATGCTTTGACTGAGGATTACGAAATTTGGTACACTAATGTGGTGTCTCAGGACCTACAAAAAAGTCTCTTGGAGTCAAGTTCAAAGTCGCACAGGAAGTCGGCCATTTTGGATCAAGTACGCGATTTAGTGGTTTTCGCACACGTTGTTTGGAGAGTGATGCTCCGTCGCCCTTTTCACCAATCTCCTTCAAACTTCTGCTATATACCCTTAAGACATAGGGGAAAAAATTCAACCGTCGGATTTTTCAAAAGTTGAAAGGTGTGGGCGTGGCTAAGCCTCAAACTTTGACCTGTCGCCACGCTACTCTTTTTTTCACAGCTCCCTACTGGACTCCTTTTACCCAATCACCAGGATTCTGTGGCAAACAGCAGTAGACAAGTTGAGGTTACTTGGTCTCCAGTACTGGCAGGTTTTGAAAAAAGGCGGGGCTTTGGGACCATGGCGAAAATCGCCATCACGCCATGGAAATACGTTTGTCTCTCATTTCTTCAGTTATCGTGATATTGCTACGAAACTTCTGGTGAGTGATCCTAGTCTGAGCTCCAAGAGAAATAGACAGCTGAATTTTGTGGGCGTGGCCTATGTTTTGAAATAGCGCCCCCTAGGACCATTTAAACTATTAGCCCCAAGCCATGCTTTGACTGAGGATTACGAAATTTGGTACACTAATGTGGTGTCTCAGGACCTACAAAAAAGTCTCTTGGAGTCAAGTTCAAAGTCGCACAGGAAGTCGGCCATTTTGGATCAAGTACGCGATTTAGTGGTTTTCGCACACGTTGTTTGGAGAGTGATGCTCCGTCGCCCTTTTCACCAATCTCCTTCAAACTTCTGCTATATACCCTTAAGACATAGGGGAAAAAATTTAACCGTCGGATTTTTCAAAAGTTGAAAGGTGTGGGCGTGGCTAAGCCTCAAACTTTGACCTGTCGCCACGCTACTCTTTTTTTCACAGCTCCCTACTGGACTCCTTTTACCCAATCACCAGGATTCTGTGGCAAACAGCAGTAGACAAGTTGAGGTTACTTGGTCTCCAGTACTGGCAGGTTTTGAAAAAAGGCGGGGCTTTGGGACCATGGCGAAAATCGCCATCACGCCATGGAAATACGTTTGTCTCATTTCTTCAGTTATCGTGATATTGCTACGAAACTTCTGGTGAGTGATCCTAGTCTGAGCTCCAAGAGAAATAGACAGCTGAAGTTTGTGGGCGTGGCCTATATTCTTAAATAGCGCCCCCTAGAGCCATTAAAACTTTCAGCCCCAAGCCATGCTTTGACTGAGGATTACGAAATTTGGTACACTAATGTGGGGTCTCAGGACCTACAAAAAAGTCTCTTGGAGCCAAGCGTAAAGTCGCACAGGAAGTCGGCCATTTTGGTGCAAGTACGTGATTTAGTGGTTTTCGCACACATTGTTTGGAGAGTGATGCTCCGTCGCCCTTTTCACCAATCACCTTCAAACTTCTGCAATACACTCTTAAGACATAGGGGAAAAAATTCAACCGTCGGATTTTTCAAAAGTTGAAAGGTGTGGGCGTGGCTAAGCCTCAAACGTTGACCTTTCGCCATTACTTTACTTGACTTAATAACTCCCATGTGCATGATCAGATCTTTTTCGAACTTTGTCTGTGTGATCATTGACCATATCTGTAAACAATGACAATGTGGACAGCTGACATCACCTAAGCCCCGCCCCCTGACTACAGGAATTTATTTTTTATGCTGAAATGCCCATATTTGTCCCCTCTAATTTAGTCAACATGACCCTAAGGTCATGCACTGTCTTCATGATGCTGTAATGACCATTCAGATCTGATAGCTTTCCAGAAAGGGAGGGGCTTTGATGCCATGGCGAATTCTGGCGTAACGCCGTAATCTTAATATTCAATTTAATGGTGAGCTCAGAGGGGATGCTGAGTCAGGGTGAGGTGCAGACTAGGAGGCCATTCGCGGTTTCTGGTGTCGGGGTGGTTGACGTTTCTGTTCTGTCAGACGTGCACTGGTGCGACGGCAGACCGGAGCGGCGCGGAGCTGCGAGGGCCGAACGACGCTGCTTGCAGCTTTAATTTTTTCTTTTTTTTTCTTCCGCGTCTTTGGACGGCCTTTAGGGGGTCTTAGCATATCCAAAAACTCACCAAATTCTGGCCCAATATAGAAAGTGCGTGAAATTTACGTATTTCACTGGCAATGTGAAAGTTGGTATAAAAGTGTTTCAACAGCGCCCCCTGGAAAATTAAAAATACCCCTCCGCATTGACCTTTTTTCATAGTAGAGTGATAAAATTTGGTACACCTGTAGAATTCAACAATACGCACAGAAAAGCCTCTTGCACCCATGGTCAATATCAAACAGGAAGTCGGCCATTTTGGACTAAAGTGGCCATTTTTACCCCATTTTGGCCATTTCTAGGCTCTATATTTGGTTAAACAGTTTGGTCATTTTTCGCACGATTGTCTCAAAAATAATGTGCGATCGAACAGAAGCGATGGACGAATCAAATGAGAAAATAAAACTGACTTTTCGTAAATACTGAAGAGGCGGGGCCAGGCCTCAAAGTTCGAGCACTCGCCAAAAAAATTCAAATTGCTATAATTTCATAAATGAAAGAATTACAGTTAAAGTAATTTTCTATGGACAATCGTCATCGCCCCCCGAAGACAAATGAATGGTTGATTGATGATGTCACATAAGCCCCGCCCCCTCACGCCTTAAAAGGTCAAGTTTTACTGGGAAATTGTCCAAAATTCGCCCTTTCAACTAATCACCCCATATTTCTAGCAGGAAACTGAAGACAAGTTGGGGTTGCTTGGCGTCACTTTATGGGAGTTTTCTCCAGAAGGCGGGGCTGTGGCGGCGCGGCGAAGTCAGGCGTACCGACGTGGCCTTACGTTTGCCTACCATTTCGTCATTTCTAGAGATATCGCCACAAAACCTCTTGTGAGTGATCCTAGTCCAGCCTCCAAAAAAATTTGATGTGAACATCCGGTGGGCGTGGCCTATTTTCTGAAATAGCGCCCCCTAGGACCATTAAAACTGTCAGCCCCAAGCCATGCTTTGACTGAGGATTTCGAAATTTGGTACACTAATGTGGTGTCTCAGGACCTACAAAAAAGTCTCTTGGAGCCAAGTGCAAAGTTGCACAGGAAGTCAGCCATTTTGGTCCAAGTACTCGATTTACTGGTTTTCGCACACGTTGTTTGGAGAGTGATGCTCCATCGCCCTTTTCACCAATCGCCTTCAAGCTTCTGCTATATACTCTTAAGACATAAAGGAAAATTTTCAACCGTCGGATTTTAAATAAGTATAAAGGTGTGGGCGTGGCTAAGCCTCAAACTTTGACCTGTCGCCAAGCCACTCTTTTTTTCACAGCTCCCTATTGGATTCCTTTTACCCAATCAACAGCAATCTCTGGCAAATAGCAGCTGACAAGTTGAGGTCACTTGGTCTGCAGTACTGGCAGGTTTCGAAAAAAGGCAGGGCTTTGGGAGCATGGCGAAATTTGCCATCACGCCATGGCAATACGTTTGCCTCTCATTTCTTCAATTATCGTAACATCGCCACAAAATGTCTGGTGAGTGATCTGAGTCTGACCCCCAATAGAACTGGACAGCTGAAGTTTGTGGGCGTGGCCTATTTTCTGAAATAGCGCCCCCTAGGACCATTAAAACTGTCAGCCCCAAGCCAAGCTTTGACTGAGGATCACGAAATTTGGTACACTAATGTAGTGTCTCAGGACCTACAAAAAAGTCTCTTGGAGCCAAGTGCAAAGTCGCACAGGAGGTCGGCCATTTTGGTCCAAGTACTTGATTTAGTGGTTTTCGCACATGTTGTTTGGACCTTGATGCCCCGTCGCCCTTTTCACCGATCACCTTCAAACATCTGCTATGTGCTCTTAAGACAAAGGGGAAAAAATTCAACCGTCGGATTTTAAATAAGTATCAAGGTGTGGGCGTGGCTAAGCCTCAAACTTTGACCTTTCGCCATTACATTACTTGACTTAACTCCCATGTGCATGATCAGATCGTATATCAAACGTTGTCTGTGTGATCACTGACCACATCTGAAGACAATGATAATGTGGACAGCTGACATCACCTATGCCCCGCCCCCTGACTATTGGAAGTCTAGTTTTATGGTGAAATGCCCATATTTGTCCCCTCTAATTTAGTCAACATGACACTAAGGTCATGCACTGTCTTCATGATGTTGTAATGACCATTCAGATCTGCTAGCTTTTCAGAAAGGGAGGGGCTTTGATGCCATGGCGAATTCTGGCATGACGCCGTGACCTTACAATTCAATTTAATGGTGAGCTCAGAGGGGATGCTGAGTCAGGGTGAGGTGCGGACTAGGAGGCCATTTGCGGTTTCTGGTGTCGGGGTGGTTGACGTTTCTGTTCTGCCAGACGTGCCCTGGTGCCCCGGGCTGCCGGCCAGGCCGGAGCGGCGCGGAGCTGCGAGGGCCGAACGACGCTGCTTGCAGCTTTAATTAGGCCCGAGCAGCGAAAGCGCTGCGAAGGCCTCTTGTTTTTGCTCTGATTAGGCCCGAGCAGCGAAAGCGCTGCGAAGGCCTCTTGTTTTTGCTCTGATTATTATTATTTTTTGTTATTCCGTGCCCCCTTTGAACGGCTTTTTGGGGACCTTAACATACCCCAAAACTCACAATATTTTGCAAACTTCTCAGGCCTGGTGAAAAATTTGATATTTTAAAGGTCCCAAAAAAATCGCAAAGAAAATGGCTGAACAGCGCCCCCTACAAAGTGAAAAAAAACCCTCTCCATAAAGCTTAGTTTATCGTACAGTTATGAAATTTGGTACACTTGTAGAACTCAACAGTCCGCACAGAAAAGTCTCTTGCAAGCATGGTCAATATCAAACAGGAAGTCGGCCATTTTGGGTTGAAATGGCGATTTTTAGCCGTTTTTGCCGTTTTTAGGGTCCGTTTCTGATTGGATTGCTCGATCATTTTTCGCACGATCGTCTCAAAACTTGTGTAAAATTGCTCAGAAGGAATGGGCGAACAAAATGAGACAAGGATTCTGAGTTTTCGTATATGTTGAAGGGGCGGGGCCAGGCCTCGAAGTTTGACTACTCGCCAAAAAATTTAAAATTGCTATAACTTAATAACTGAAAGGAATAGAATTACCAAACTTTCTGTGGTCATTCGTCATCCAGCCACAAAGTAAATTGAATGGTCGGATGATGACATCACACAAGCCCCGCCCCCTCAGGACCAAAAAGGTCAAGTTTTACTGTGAAAGGTCCCAAATTGCCCCATTTCACTTAATCACCACAAACTTGTAGCTGGTAACTCAAGACAAGTGGAGGTTGCTTGGCGTCACTTTATGGGAGTTTTCGGCAGAAGGCGGGGCTGTGGCGGCGCGGCGAAGTCAGGCGTACCGCCATGGCCTTACGTTTGCCTTCCATTTCGTCATTTCTAAAGATATCGTCACGAAACTTGTTGTGAGTGATCCTAGTCCGGCCCCTCAAAAGATCTGATGTGAACATCCGGTGGGCGTGGCCTATTTTCTGAAATAGGGCCCCCTAGGACCATTAAAACTGTCAGCCCCAAGCCATGCTTTGACTGAGGAGTACGAAAATTGGTACACTAATGTGGTGTCTCAGGACCTACAAAAAAGTCTCTTGGAGCCAAGTGCAAAGTTGCACAGGAAGTCGGCCATTTTGGTCCAAGTACGCAATTTAGTGGTTTTCGCACACGTTGTTTGGAGAGTGATGCTCCGTCGCCATTTTCACCAATCTGCTTCAAACTTCTGCCATCTGCTCTTAAGACATAGAGGAAAAAATTCAACCGTCGGATTTTTCAAAAGTTGAAAGGTGTGGGCGTGGCTAAGCCTCAAACTTTGACCTGTCGCCGCACCACTCTTTTTTTCACAGCTCCCTACTGGACTCCTTTTACCCAATCAGCAGGAGTCTCTGGCAAATAGCAGTAGACAACTTGAGGTCACTTGGTATCCAGTACTGGAAGGTTTCAAAAAAAGGCAGGGCTTTGGGAGCATGGCGAAAATCGCCATCACGCCATGGAAATACGTTTGCCTCTCATTTCTTCATTTATCGTGATATCGTTACGAAACTTCTGGTGAGTGATCCTAGTCTGACCACAAAGAGACATAGACAGCTGAAATATGTGGGCGTGGCCTAATTTCTGAAATAGCGCCCCCTAGGACCATTTAAACTAATAGCCCCAAGCCATGCTTTGACTGAGGATTACGAAATTTGGTACACTAATGTGGTGTCCCAGGACCTACAAAAAAGTCTCTTGGAGCCAATCACAAAATTGCACAGGAAGTCGGCCATTTTGGTCCAAGTACGCGATTTAGTGGTTTTCGCACACGTTGTTTGGAGAGTGATGCTCCGTCGCCCTTTTCACCAATCGCCTTCAAACTTCTGCTGTATACTCTTAAGGCATAGGGGAAAAAATTCAACCGTCGGATTTTTCAAAAGTTGAAAGGTGTGGGCGTGGCTAAGCCTCAAACTTTGACCTGTCGCCGCGCCACTCTTTTTTTCACAGCTCCCTACTGGACTCCTTTTACCCAATCGGCAGGAGTCTCTGGCAAATAGCAGTAGACAACTTGAGGTCACTTGGTATCCAGTACTGGAAGGTTTCAAAAAAAGGCGGGGCTTTGGGAGCATGTCGAAAATCGCCATCACGCCATGGAAATACGTTTGCCTCTCATTTCTTCATTTATCGTGATATTGTTACGAAACTTCTGGTGAGTGATCCTAGTCTGACCCCAAAGAGACATAGACACCTGAAATATGTGGGCGTGGCCTAATTTCTGAAATAGCGCCCCCTAGGACCATTTAATTTATTAGCCCCAAGCCATGCTTTCACTGAGGATTACGAAATTTGGTACACTAATGTGGTGTCCCAGGACCTACAAAAAAGTCTCTTGGAGCCAAGCACAAAATTGCACAGGAAGTCGGCCATTTTGGTCCAAGTACGCGATTTAGTGGTTTTCGCACACGTTGTTTGGAGAGTGATGCTCCTTCGCCCTTTTTACCAATCGCCTTCAAACTTCTGCTATATACTCTTAAGGCATAGGGGAAAAAAGTCAACCGTCGGATTTTTCAAAAGTTGAAAGGTGTAGGCGTGGCTAAGCCTCAAACTTTGACCTTTCGCCATTACTTGACTTAATAACTCCCATGTGCATGATCAGATCTTTTTCGAACTTTGTCTGTGTGATCATTGACCATATCTGTAAACAATGACAATGTGGACAGCTGACATCATCTAAGCCCCGCCCCCTGACTAAAGGAAGTTATTATTTTATGCTGAAATGCCCATATTTGTCCCCTCTAATTTAGTCAACATGACACCTAGGTCATGCACTGTCTTCATGATGCTGTAATGGCCATTCAAATCTGATAGCTTTCCAGAAAGGGAGGGGCTTTAATGCCATGGCGAATTCTGGCGTAACGCCGTAACCTTACAATTCAATTTAATGGTGAGCTCAGAGGGGATGCTTAGTCAGGGTGAGGTGCGGACTAGGAGGCCATTTGCTGTTTCCGGTGACGGGATGATTGACGTTTCTGTTCTGCCAGACATGCCCTGGTGCCCCGGGCTGCCGGCCAGGCCGGAGCGGCGCGGAGCTGCGAGGGCCGAACGACGCTGCTTGCAGCTTTAATTATTATTATTTTTTGTTATTCCGTGCCCCCTTTGAACAGCTTTTTGGGGACCTTAACATACCCCAAAACTCACAATATTTTGCACACTTGTCAGGCCTGGTGAAAAATTTGATATTTTAAAGGTCCCAAAAAAATCGCAAAGAAAATGGCTGAACAGCGCCCCCTACAAAGTGAAAAAAACCCCTCTCCATAAAGCTTAGTTTATCGTACAGTTATGAAATTTGGTACACTTGTAGTACTCAACAGTCCGCACAGAAAAGTCTCTTGCAACCATGGTCAATATCAAACAGGAAGTCGGCCATTTTGGGTTGAAATGGCGATTTTTTGCCGTTTTTGCCGTTTTTAGGGTCCGTTTCTGATTGGATTGCTCGATCATTTTTCGCACGATCGTCTCAAAAATTGTGTAAAATTGCTCAGAAGGGATGGGCGAACAAAATGAGATAAGGATTCTGAGTTTTCGTATATGTTGAAGGGGCGGAGCCAGGCCTCGAAGTTTGACTACTCGCCAAAAATATTTAAATTGCTATAACTTCATAACTGAATGGAATAGAGTTACCAAACTTTCTGTGGTCATTCGTCATCCACCCACAAAGTAAATTGAAAGGTCGGATGATGACATCACACAAGCCCCGCCCCCTCAGGACCAAAAAGATCAAGTTTTACTGTGAAAGGTCCCAAATTGCCCCATTTCACTTAATCACCACAAATTTGTAGCTGGTAACTCAAGACAAGTGGGGGTTGCTTGGCGTCACTTTATGGGAGTTTTCGGCAGAGGGCGGGGCTGTGGTGGCGCGGCGAATTCAGGCGTACCGCCTTGGCCTTACGTTTGCCTCCCATTTCGTCATTTCCAAAGATATCGTCACGAAACTTCTTGTGAGTGATCCTAGTCCGGCCCCCCAAAAGATCTGATGTGAACATCTGGTGGGCGTGGCCTATTTTCTGAAATAGCGCCCCCTAGGACCATTAAAACTATTAGCCCCAAGCCATGCTTTGACTGAGGATTACGAAATTTGGTACACTAATGTGGTGTCTCAGGACCTACAAAAAAGTCTCTTGGAGTCAAGTTCAAAGTCGCACAGGAAGTCGGCCATTTTGGATCAAGTACGCGATTTAGTGGTTTTCGCACACGTTGTTTGGAGAGTGATGCTCCGTCGCCCTTTTCACCAATCTCCTTCAAACTTCTGCTATATACCCTTAAGACATAGGGGAAAAAATTCAACCGTCGGATTTTTCAAAAGTTGAAAGGTGTGGGCGTGGCTAAGCCTCAAACTTTGACCTGTCGCCACGCTACTCTTTTTTTCACAGCTCCCTACTGGACTCCTTTTACCCAATCACCAGGATTCTGTGGCAAACAGCAGTAGACAAGTTGAGGTTACTTGGTCTCCAGTACTGGCAGGTTTTGAAAAAAGGCGGGGCTTTGGGACCATGGCGAAAATCGCCATCACGCCATGGAAATACGTTTGTCTCTCATTTCTTCAGTTATCGTGATATTGCTACGAAACTTCTGGTGAGTGATCCTAGTCTGAGCTCCAAGAGAAATAGACAGCTGAATTTTGTGGGCGTGGCCTATGTTTTGAAATAGCGCCCCCTAGGACCATTTAAACTATTAGCCCCAAGCCATGCTTTGACTGAGGATTACGAAATTTGGTACACTAATGTGGTGTCTCAGGACCTACAAAAAAGTCTCTTGGAGTCAAGTTCAAAGTCGCACAGGAAGTCGGCCATTTTGGATCAAGTACGCGATTTAGTGGTTTTCGCACACGTTGTTTGGAGAGTGATGCTCCGTCGCCCTTTTCACCAATCTCCTTCAAACTTCTGCTATATACCCTTAAGACATAGGGGAAAAAATTTAACCGTCGGATTTTTCAAAAGTTGAAAGGTGTGGGCGTGGCTAAGCCTCAAACTTTGACCTGTCGCCACGCTACTCTTTTTTTCACAGCTCCCTACTGGACTCCTTTTACCCAATCACCAGGATTCTGTGGCAAACAGCAGTAGACAAGTTGAGGTTACTTGGTCTCCAGTACTGGCAGGTTTTGAAAAAAGGCGGGGCTTTGGGACCATGGCGAAAATCGCCATCACGCCATGGAAATACGTTTGTCTCATTTCTTCAGTTATCGTGATATTGCTACGAAACTTCTGGTGAGTGATCCTAGTCTGAGCTCCAAGAGAAATAGACAGCTGAAGTTTGTGGGCGTGGCCTATATTCTTAAATAGCGCCCCCTAGAGCCATTAAAACTTTCAGCCCCAAGCCATGCTTTGACTGAGGATTACGAAATTTGGTACACTAATGTGGGGTCTCAGGACCTACAAAAAAGTCTCTTGGAGCCAAGCGTAAAGTCGCACAGGAAGTCGGCCATTTTGGTGCAAGTACGTGATTTAGTGGTTTTCGCACACATTGTTTGGAGAGTGATGCTCCGTCGCCCTTTTCACCAATCACCTTCAAACTTCTGCAATACACTCTTAAGACATAGGGGAAAAAATTCAACCGTCGGATTTTTCAAAAGTTGAAAGGTGTGGGCGTGGCTAAGCCTCAAACGTTGACCTTTCGCCATTACTTTACTTGACTTAATAACTCCCATGTGCATGATCAGATCTTTTTCGAACTTTGTCTGTGTGATCATTGACCATATCTGTAAACAATGACAATGTGGACAGCTGACATCACCTAAGCCCCGCCCCCTGACTACAGGAATTTATTTTTTATGCTGAAATGCCCATATTTGTCCCCTCTAATTTAGTCAACATGACCCTAAGGTCATGCACTGTCTTCATGATGCTGTAATGACCATTCAGATCTGATAGCTTTCCAGAAAGGGAGGGGCTTTGATGCCATGGCGAATTCTGGCGTAACGCCGTAATCTTAATATTCAATTTAATGGTGAGCTCAGAGGGGATGCTGAGTCAGGGTGAGGTGCAGACTAGGAGGCCATTCGCGGTTTCTGGTGTCGGGGTGGTTGACGTTTCTGTTCTGTCAGACGTGCACTGGTGCGACGGCAGACCGGAGCGGCGCGGAGCTGCGAGGGCCGAACGACGCTGCTTGCAGCTTTAATTAGGCCCGAGCAGTGAAGCTGCGAAGGCCTATTGTATCTGCTCCGTTTCTTCTTATTATTATTCTTTTTTCTTCCGCGTCTTTGAATGGCCTTTAGGGGGTCTTAGCATATCCAAAAAGTCACCAAATTCTGGCCCAATATAGAAAGTGCGTGAAATTTACGTATTTCACTGGCGATGTGAAAGTTCGTCAAAAAGTGACTGAACAGCGCCCCCTAGAAAGTGAAAAATACCCCTCTCCATAAAGCTTAGTTTATCGTACAGTTATGAAATTTGGTATACTTGTAGTACTCAACAGTCCGCACAGAAAAGTCTCTTGCAACCATGGTCAATATCAAACAGGAAGTCGGCCATTTTGGAGTAAAGTGGCCATTTTGACCCCGTTTTGGCCATTTCTAGGGTCTATATTTGGTTGAACAGTTTGGTCATTTTTCGCACCATCGTCTCAAAAATTGTGCGAGATCGAACAGAATCGATGGACGATTCAAATGAGACAATAAAATTGACTTTTCGTAAATACTGAAGGGGCGGGGCCAGGCCTCAAAGTTCGAACACTCGCCAAAAAAATTCAAATTGCTATAATTTCATAAATGAAAGAATTACGGTTAAAGAAATGTTCTGTGGACAATTGTCATCGCCCTCCGAAGACAAATGAATGGTCGATTGATGATGTCACATAAGCCCCGCCCCCTCAGGACTTAAAAGGTCAAGTTTTACTGGGAAATTTTCCAAAATTCGCCCTTTCCAATAATCACCCCAAATTTGTAGCGGGTAACTGAAGACAAGTTGGGGTTGCTTGGCTTCACTTTATGGGAGTTTTCTGCAGAAGGCGGGGCTGTGGCGGCGCGGCGAATTCAGGCGTACCACTTAGGCCTTACGTTTGCCTCCCATTTCGTCATTTCTAGAGATATCGCCACGAAGCTTCTTGTGAGTGATCCTAGTCTGGCCCCCCAAAAGATCTGATGTGAAATTCCGGTGGGCGTGGTCTATTTTCTGAAATAGCGCCCCCTAGGACCATTAAAACTGACAGCCCCAAGCCATGCTTTGACTGAGGATTACGAAATTTGGTACACTAATGTGGTGTCTCAGGACCTACAAAAAAGTCTCTTGGAGCCAAGTGCATTGTCGCACAGGAAGTCGGCCATTTTGGTCCAAGTGCGCAATTTAGTGGTTTTCGCACACGTTGTTTGGAGAGTGATGCTCCGTCGCCCTTTTCACCAATTGCCTTCACACTTCGGCTACATACTCTTAACACATAGATGAAAAAATTCAACCGTCGGATTTTAAATAAGTATAAAGGTGTGGGCGTGGCTAAGCCTCAAACTTTGACCTGTCGCCACGCCACTCTTTTTTTTCACAGCTCCCTATTGGACTCCTTTTAACCAATCACCACCAAACAGTGGCGAATAGCAGCAGACAAGTTGAGGTCACTTGGTCTATAGTACTGGCAGGTTTCGAATAAAGGCGGGGCTTTGGAAGAATGGCGAAATTCGCCATCACGACATGGAAATACGTTTGTCTCTCATTTCTTCAGTCATTGTGACATCGCCATACAAGTTCTGATGAGTGATCCTACTCTGACCCCTAATAGAATTGGACAGCTGAAGTTTGTGGGCGTGGCCTATTTTCTGAAACAGCGCCCCCTAGGACCATTAAAACAGTCAGCCCCAAGCCATGCTTTGACTGAGGATCACAAAATTTGGCACACTAATGTAGTGTACCAGGACCTACAAAAAAGTCTCTTGGAGCCAAGCACAATGTCGCACAGGAGGTCGGCCATTTTGGTCCAAGTACTCAATTTAGTGGTTTTCGCACACGTTATTAGGAGAATGATATCTCCTCGCCCTTTCCACCGATCACCTTCAAACCTCTGCTATATACTCTTAAGACATAGAGGAAAAAATTCAACCGTCGGATTTTAAATAAGTATAAAGGTGTGGGCGTGGCTAAGCCTCAAACTTTGACCAGTCGCCATTACCTTATTTGACTTAACAACTCCCATGTGCATGATCAGATCAATTTCATACTTTGTCTGTGTGATCACTGACCACATCTGAAGACAGTGACAATGTGGACAGCTGACATCACCTAAGCCCCGCCCCCTGACTACAGGAAGTCAACTGTTTTATGGTGAAATGCCCATATTTGTTCCCTCTAATTTAGTCAAGATGACACTAAGGTCATGCACTGTCTTCATGATGTTGTAATGACCATTCAGATCTGATAGCTTTTCAGAAAGGCAGGGGCTTTGATGCCATGGCGATTTCTGACGTGACACTGTGACCTTACGTTTGACTGTAACTTCCACAAACAGCCTCCGACTTGCCCGAGACTGAACATCGCATCACCAGTGTGGTAAAGATAGAGTATCTCCTAGTGGTGAGACGTGTAATGGTGGGCTCAGAGGGGATGCTGAGTCAGGGTAAGGTGTGGACGAGGAGGCCGTTCACGGTTTCTGGTGTCGGGGTGGTTGACTTTCTGTTCCGCCAGACGTTCCCTGGTGCCCCCGGCTGCCGGCCAGGACGGAGAAGCGCGGAGCTGGGTTTGGAGAGCGTCGGGGATGGAGCGGAGGGGGTGCGGAAGGAGGGCGAGCAGCTTCGCTGCGAGGGCCGAACGACGCTGCTTGCAGCTTTAATTATTATTATTCTTTTTTCTTCCGCGTCTTTGAATGGCCTTTAGGGGGTCTTAGCATATCCAAAAAGTCACCAAATTCTGGCCCAATATATAAAGTGCGTGAAATTTACGTATTTCACTGGCGATGTGAAAGTTCGTAAAAAATTGGCTGAACAGCGCCCCCTAGAAAGTGAAAAATACCCCTCTCCATAAAGCTTAGTTTATCGTACAGTTATGAAATTTGGTACACTTGTAGTACTCAACAGTCCGCACAGAAAAGTCTCTTGCAACCATGGTCTATATCACACAGGAAGTCGGCCATTTTAGGTTGAAATGGCGATTTTTAGCCATTTTGGCCATTTCTAGGGTCTATATTTGGTTGAACAGTTTGGTCATTTTTCGCACGATCGTCTCAAAAATTGTGTGCGATCGAACAGAAGCGATGGCCGATTCAAATGAGAAAATAAAATTGACTTTTCGTAAATACTGAAGGGGCGGGGCCAGGCCTCAAAGTTCGAGCACTCGCCAAGAAAATTCAAATTGCTATAATTTCATAAATGAAAGAATTACAGTTAAAGTAACATTCTATGGACAATCGTCATCGCCCCCCGAAGACAAATGAATGGTTGATTGGTGATGTCACATAAGCCCCGCCCCCTCAGTACTTAAAAGGTCAAGTTTTACTGGGAAATTTTCCAAAATTCGCCCTTTCAAATAATCATCCCAAATTTGTAGCTGGTAACTGAAGACAAGTTGGGGTTTCTTGGCGTCACTTTATGGGAGTTTTCTGCAGAAGGCGGGGCAGTGGCGGCACGGCGAAATCAGGCGTACCGACGTGGCCTTACGTTTGCCTCCCATTTCGTCATTTCTAGAGATATCGCCACGACACTTCTTGGGAGTGATCCTAGTCTGGCCCCCAAAAGAATCTGATGTGAACATCCGGTGGGCGTGGCCTATTTTCTGAAATAGCGCCCCCTAGGACCATTAAAACTGTCAGCCCCAAGCCATGCTTTGACTGAGGAGTACGAAATTTGGTACACTAATGTGGTGTCTCAGGACCTACAAAAAAGTCTCTTGGAGCCAAGTGCGAAGTCACACAGGAAGTCGGCCATTTTGGTCCAAGTACTGGATTTAGTGGTTTTCGCACACGTTGTTTGGAGAAGGATGCTCCATCACTCTTTTCACCAATCACCTTCAAACCTCTGTCATACACTCTTAAGACATAGATGAAAAAATTCAACCGTCGGATTTTAAATAAGTATAAAGGTGTGGGCGTGGCTAAGCCTCAAACTTTGACCTGTCGCCACGCCACTCTTTTTTTCACAGCTCCCTATTGGCCTCCTTTTAACCAATCACCAGCAATCACTGGCTAATAGCAGCAGACAAGTTGAGGTCAATTGGTCTATAATACTGGCAGGTTTCGAATAAAGGCGGGGCTTTGGGAGCATGGCGAAATTCGCCATCACGCCATGGAAATACGTTTGTCTCTCATTTCTTCTATCACTGTGACATCGCCACACAATTTCTGATGAGTGATCCTACTCTGACCCCTAATAGATTTGGACAGCTGAAGTTTGTGGGCGTGGCCTATTTTCTGAAATAGCACCCCCTAGGACCATTAAAACTGTCAGCCCCAAGCCTTGCTTTGACTGAGGATCACGAAATTTGGCACACTAATGTAGTGTCTCAGGACCTACAAAAAAGTCTCTTGGAGCCAAGCACAATGTCGCACAGGAGGTCGGCCATTTTGGTCCAAGTACGCGATTTAGTGGTTTTCGCACACGTTATTAGGAGAATGATGTCTCGTCGACCTTTCCACCGATCACCTTCAAACTCCTGCTATATACTCTTAAGACATAGAGGAAAAAATTCAACCGTCGGATTTCAAATAAGTATAAAGATGTGGGCGTGGCTAAGCCTCAAACTTTGACCAGTCGCCATTACGTTACTTGACTTAGTAACTCTCATGTGCATGATCAGATCAATTTCAAACTTTGTCTGTGTTATCACTGACCACATCTGAAGACAGTGACAATGTGGACAGCTGGCATCACCTAAGCCCCACCCCCTGACTACAGGAAGTTTACTGTTTTATGGTGAAATGCCCATATTTGTCCCCTCTAATTTAGTCAACATGACACAAAGGTCATGCACTGTCTTCATGATGTTGTAATGACCATTCAGATCTGATAGCTTTTCAGAAAGGGAGGGGCTTTGATGCCATGGTGAATTCTGTTCTGGTGGACGTTTCTGTTCTGCTGACGCGCCCTGTTGTCCCGGGCTGCTGGTCAGGAAGGAGCGGCGGGGTGCTGGGTTTTGAGAGCATTGGGGATGGAGCAGAGGGGGTAAGGACGGAGGGCGAGCAGCTTCGCTGCGAGGGCCGAACGACGCTGCTTGCAGCTTTAATTATTAGGCCCGAGCAGTGAAGCTGCGAAGGCCTATTGTATCTGCTCCGTTTATTAGGCCCGAGCAGCGAAGCGCTGCGAAGGCCTATTGTATCTGCTCCGTTTATTATTTTTTTTTTTTTTTCTTTCTTTCTTTCTTTTTTTTTCTTCCGCGTCTTTGGATGGCCTTTAGGGGGTCTTAGCATATCCAAAAAGTCACCAAATTCTGGCCCAATATAGAAAGTGCGTGAAATTTACGTATTTCACTGGCAACGTGAAAGTTGGTAAAAAAATGTTTCAACAGCGCCCCCTGGAAAATTAAAAATACCCCTCCGCTTTGACCTTTTTTCATAGTAGAGTGATGAAATTTGGTACACTTGTAGAACTCAACAATACGCACAGAAAAGCCTCTTGCACCCATGGTCAATATCAAACAGGAAGTCGGCCATTTTGGACTAAAGTGGCCATTTTGACCCCGTTTTGGCCATTTCTAGGGTCTATATTTGGTTGAACAGTTTGGTCATTTTTCGCACGATCGTCTCAAAAATAGTGTGCGATCGAACAGAAGCGATGGACGATTAAAATGAGACAATAAAATTGACTTTTCGTAAATACTGAAGGGGCGGGACCAGGCCTCAAAGTTCGAGCACTCGCCAAAAAAATTCAAATTGCTATAATTTCATAAATGAAAGAATTACAGTTAAAGAAATGTTCTATGGACAATCGTCATCACCCTCCGAAGACAAATGAATCGTCGATTGATGATGTCACATAAGCCCCGCCCCCTCAGGACTTAAAAGGTCAAGTTTTACTGGGAAATTTTCCAAAATTCGCCCTTTCAAATAATCACCCCAAATTTGTAGCAGGTAACTGAAGACAAGTTGGGGTTGCTTGGCGTCACTTTATGGGAGTTTTCTGCAGAAGGCGGGGCTGTGGCGGCGCGGCGAAGTCAGGCGTACCGCTTAGGCCTTACGTTTGCCTCCCATTTCGTCATTTCTAGAGATATCGCCACAAAACCTTTTGGGAGTGATCCTAGTTCAGCCCCCCACAAAATGTGATGTGAACATCCGGTGGGCGTGGCCTATTTTTTGAAATAGCGCCCCCTAGGACCATTAAAACTGTCAGCCCCAAGTCATGCTTTGACTGAGGATTATGAAATTTGGCACACTAATGTGGTGTCTCAGGACCTACAAAAAAGTCTCTTGGAGCCAAGTGCAAAGTCGCACAGGAAGTCGGCCATTTTGGTCCAAGTACTCGATTTAGTGGTTTTCGCACACGTTGTTTGGAGAGTGATGCTCCATCGCCCTTTTCACCAATCGCCTTCAAACTTCTGCTATAGACTCTTAAGACATAAAGGAAAAAATTCAACCGTCGGATTTTAAATAAGTATAAAGGTGTGGGCGTGGCTAAGCCTCAAACTTTGACCTGTCACCACGCCACTCTTTTTTTCACAGCTACCTATTGGACTCCTTTTACCCAATCGCCAGCAATCTCTGGCGAATAGCAGCTGACAAGTTGAGGTCACTTAGTCTCCAGTACTGGCAGGTTTTGAAAAAAGGCGGGGCTTTGGGAGCATGGCAAAATTCACCATCACGCCATGGCAATACGTTTGCCTCTCATTTCTTCAATTATCGTGCCATCGCCACAAAATGTCTGGTGAGTGATCCTAGTCTGACCCCCAATAGATATGGACAGCTGTAGTTTGTGGGCGTGGCCTATTTTCTGAAATGGCGCCCTCTAGGACCATTAAAACTGTCAGCCCCTAGCCATGCTTTGACTGAGGAGTACGAAATCTTGTACACTAATGTGGTGTCTCCGGTCCTACAAAAAAGTCTCTTGGAGCCAAGTGCAAAGTCGCACAGGAAGTCGGCCATTTTGGTCCAAGTAGTCGATTTAGTGGTTTTCGCACACGTTGTTTGGAGAGTGTTACACCATTGCCCTTTTCACCAATCACCTTCAAACTTCTGCTATAGACTCTTAAGACAAAGGGGAAAAAATTCAACCTACGGATTTTAAATAAGTATAAAGGTGTGGGCGTGGCTAAGCCTCAAACTTTGACCTGTCGCCACGCCACTCTTTTTTTCACAGCTCCCTATTGGACTCCTTTTAACCAATCACCAGCAATCACTGGCAAATAGCAGCAGACAAGTTGAGGTCACTTGGTCTATAGTACTGGCAGGTTTCAAATAAAGGCGGGGCTTTGGGAGCATGGCGAAATTTGCCATCACGCCATGGAAATACGTTTGTCTCTCATTTCTTCAGTCATTGTGACATCGCCACACAAGTTCTGATGAGTGATCCTACTCTGACCCCTAATAGAATTGGACAGCTGAAGTTTGTGGGCGTGGCCTATTTTCTGAAACACCGCCCCCTAGGACCATTAAAACAGTCAGCCCCAAGCCATGCTTTGACTGAGGATCACAAAATTTGGCACACTAATGTAGTGTATCAGGACCTACAAAAAAGTCTCTTGGAGCCAAGAGCAATGTCCTACAGGAGGTAGGCCATTTTGGTCCAAGTACTCAATTTAGTGTTTTTCGCACACGTTATTAGGAGAATGATATCTCCTCGCCCTTTCCACCGATCACCTTCAAACTTCTGCTATATACTCTTAGGACATAGAGGAAAAAATTCAACCGTCGGATTTTAAATAAGTATAAAGGTGTGGGCGTGGCTAAGCCTCAAACTTTGACCAGTCGCCATTACCTTATTTGACTTAACAACTCCCATGTGCATGATCAGATCAATTTCATACTTTGTCTATGTGATCACTGACCACATCTGAAGACAGTGACAATGTGGACAGCTGACATCACCTAAGCCCCGCCCCCTGACTACAGGAAGTCTATTGTTTTATGGTTAACTGCCCATATTTGTCCCCTCTAATTTAGTCAAGATGACACTAAGGTCATGCACTGTCTTCATGATGTTGTAATGACCATTCAGATCTGATAGCTTTTTATAAAGTGAGGGGCTTTGATGCCATGGCGATTTCTGGCGTGACGCTGTGACCTTACGTTTGACTGTAACTTCCACAAACAGCCTCCGATTTGCCCGAGACTGAACATCACATCACCAGTGTGGTAAAGATAGAGTATCTCCTAGTGGTGAGACATGTAATGGTGGGCTCAGAAGGGATGCTGAGTCAGGGTGAGGTGTGGACGAGGAGGCCTTTTACTGTTTCCGGTGTCGGGGTGGCTGACTTTCTGTTCCGCCAGGCATGCCCTGGTGCCCTCGGCTGCTGGCCAGGATGGAAAAGCGCGGAGCCGGGTTTGGAGAGCGTTGGGGATGGAGCGGAGGGGGTGCGGAAGGAGGGCGAGCAGCTTCGCTGCGAGGGCCGAACGACGCTGCTTGCAGCTTTAATTAGGCCCGAGCAGTGAAGCTGCGAAGGCCTATTGTATCTGCTCCGTTTATTATTACGCTTTCTTTCTTTCTTTTTTCTTCCGCGTCTTTGACTGGCCTTTAGGGGGTCTTAGCATATCCAAAAAGTCACCAAATTCTGGCCCAATATTGAAAGTGCGTGAAATTTACGTATTTCACTGGCAATGTGAAAGTTCATAAAAGAATGGCTGAACAGCGCCCCCTAGAAAGTGAAAAATACCCCTCTCCATAAAGCTTAGTTTATCGTACAGTTATGAAATTTGGTACACTTGTAGAACTCAACAATACGCACAGAAAAGCCTCTTGCATCCATGGTCAATATCAAACAGGAAGTCGGCCATTTTGGACTAAAGTGGCCATTTTGACCCTGTTTCGGCCATTTCTTGGGTCTATATTTGGTTGAACAGTTTGGTCATTTTTCGCACGATCGTCTCAAAAATAGTGTGCGATCGAACAGAAGCGACGGACGATTAAAATGAGACAATAAAATTGACTTTTCGTAAATACTGAAGGGGCGGGACCAGGCCTCAAAGTTCGAGCACTCGCCAAAAAAATTCAAATTGCTATAATTTCATAAATGAAAGAATTACAGTTAAAGTAACTTTCTATGGACAATCATCATCGCCCCCCGAAGACAAATGAATGGTCAATTGATGATGTCACATAAGCCCCGCCCCTTCAGGACTTAAAAGGTCAAGTTTTACTGGGAAATTTTCCAAAATTTGCCCTTTCAAATAATCATCCCAAATTTGTATCAGGTAACTGAAGACAAGTTGGGGTTGCTTGGCGTCACTTTATGGGAGTTTTCTGCAGAAGGCGGGGCTGTGGCGGCGCGGCGAACTCAGGCGTACCACTTAGGCCTTACGTTTGCCTCCCATTTCGTCATTTCTAGAGATATCGCCACGAAACTTCTTGTGAGTGATGCTAGTCCGGCCCCCCAAAAAATCTGATGTGACATTCCGGTGGGCGTGGTCTATTTGTTGAAATAGCGCCCCCTAGGACCATTAAAACTGACAGCCCCAAGCCATGCTTTGACTGAGGATTACGAAATGTGGTACACTAATGTGGTGTCTCAGGACCTACAAAAAAGTCTCTTGGAGCCAAGTGCAAAGTCGCACAGGAAGTCGGCCATTTTGGTCCAAGTGCGTGATTTAGTGGTTTTCGCACACGTTGTTTGGAGAGTGATGCTCCGTCGCCCTTTTCACCAATCGCCTTCACACTTCTGCTATATACTCTTAAGACATAGATGAAAAAATTCAACCGTCGGATTTTAAATAAGTATAAAGGTGTGGGCGTGGCTAAGCCTCAAACTCTGACTTGTCGCCACGCCACTCTTTTTTTCACAGTTCCCTATTGGACTCCTTTTATCCAATCACCACCAAACAGTGGCAAATAGCAGCAGACAAGTTGAGGTCACTAGGTCTATAGTACTGGCAGGTTTCGAATAAAGGCGGGGCTTTGGGAGCATGGCGAAATTCGCCATCACGCCATGGAAATACGTTTGTCTCTCATTTCTTCAATCATTGTGACATTGCCACACAATTTCTGATGAGTGATCCTACTCTGACCCCTAATATAATTGGACAGCTGAAGTTTGTGGGCGTGGCCTATTTTCCAAAACAGTGCCCCCTAGGACCATTAAAACAGTCAGCCCCAAGCCATGCTTTGACTGAGGATCACAAAATTTGGCACACTAATGTAGTGTCTCAGGACCTACAAAAAAGTCTCTTGGAGCCAAGCGCAATGTCGCACAGGAGGTCGGCCATTTTGGTGCAATTACTCAATTAAGTGGTTTTCGCACACGTTATAAGGAGAATGATATCTCCTCGCCCTTTCCACCGATCACCTTCAAACTCCTGCTATATACTCTTAAGACATAGAGGAAAAAATTCAACCGTCGGATTTTAAATAAGTATAAAGGTATGGGCGTGGCTAAGCCTCAAACTTTGACCAGTCGCCATTACTTTATTTGACTTAATAACTCCCATGTGCATGATCAGATCAATTTCATACTTTGTCTGTGTGATCACTGACCACATCTGAAGACAGTGACAATGTGGACAGCTGACATCACCTAAGCCCCGCCCCCTGACTACAGGAAGTCTATTGTTTTATGGTGAACTGCCCATATTTGTCCCCTCTAATTTAGTCAAGATGACACTAAGGTCATGCACTGTCTTCATGATGTTGTAATGACCATTCAGATCTGATAGCTTTTTATAAAGTGAGGGGCTTTGATGCCATGGCGATTTCTGGCGTGACGCTGTGACCTTACGTTTGACTGTAACTTCCACAAACAGCCTCCGATTTGCCCGAGACTGAACATCACATCACCAGTGTGGTAAAGATAGAGTATCTCCTAGTGGTGAGACATGTAATGGTGGGCTCAGAAGGGATGCTGAGTCAGGGTGAGGTGTGGACGAGGAGGCCTTTTACTGTTTCCGGTGTCGGGGTGGCTGACTTTCTGTTCCGCCAGGCATGCCCTGGTGCCCTCGGCTGCTGGCCAGGATGGAAAAGCGCGGAGCCGGGTTTGGAGAGCGTTGGGGATGGAGCGGAGGGGGTGCGGAAGGAGGGCGAGCAGCTTCGCTGCGAGGGCCGAACGACGCTGCTTGCAGCTTTAATTAGGCCCGAGCAGTGAAGCTGCGAAGGCCTATTGTATCTGCTCCGTTTATTATTACGCTTTCTTTCTTTCTTTTTTCTTCCGCGTCTTTGACTGGCCTTTAGGGGGTCTTAGCATATCCAAAAAGTCACCAAATTCTGGCCCAATATTGAAAGTGCGTGAAATTTACGTATTTCACTGGCAATGTGAAAGTTCATAAAAGAATGGCTGAACAGCGCCCCCTAGAAAGTGAAAAATACCCCTCTCCATAAAGCTTAGTTTATCGTACAGTTATGAAATTTGGTACACTTGTAGAACTCAACAATACGCACAGAAAAGCCTCTTGCATCCATGGTCAATATCAAACAGGAAGTCGGCCATTTTGGACTAAAGTGGCCATTTTGACCCTGTTTCGGCCATTTCTTGGGTCTATATTTGGTTGAACAGTTTGGTCATTTTTCGCACGATCGTCTCAAAAATAGTGTGCGATCGAACAGAAGCGACGGACGATTAAAATGAGACAATAAAATTGACTTTTCGTAAATACTGAAGGGGCGGGACCAGGCCTCAAAGTTCGAGCACTCGCCAAAAAAATTCAAATTGCTATAATTTCATAAATGAAAGAATTACAGTTAAAGTAACTTTCTATGGACAATCATCATCGCCCCCCGAAGACAAATGAATGGTCAATTGATGATGTCACATAAGCCCCGCCCCTTCAGGACTTAAAAGGTCAAGTTTTACTGGGAAATTTTCCAAAATTTGCCCTTTCAAATAATCATCCCAAATTTGTATCAGGTAACTGAAGACAAGTTGGGGTTGCTTGGCGTCACTTTATGGGAGTTTTCTGCAGAAGGCGGGGCTGTGGCGGCGCGGCGAACTCAGGCGTACCACTTAGGCCTTACGTTTGCCTCCCATTTCGTCATTTCTAGAGATATCGCCACGAAACTTCTTGTGAGTGATGCTAGTCCGGCCCCCCAAAAAATCTGATGTGACATTCCGGTGGGCGTGGTCTATTTGTTGAAATAGCGCCCCCTAGGACCATTAAAACTGACAGCCCCAAGCCATGCTTTGACTGAGGATTACGAAATGTGGTACACTAATGTGGTGTCTCAGGACCTACAAAAAAGTCTCTTGGAGCCAAGTGCAAAGTCGCACAGGAAGTCGGCCATTTTGGTCCAAGTGCGTGATTTAGTGGTTTTCGCACACGTTGTTTGGAGAGTGATGCTCCGTCGCCCTTTTCACCAATCGCCTTCACACTTCTGCTATATACTCTTAAGACATAGATGAAAAAATTCAACCGTCGGATTTTAAATAAGTATAAAGGTGTGGGCGTGGCTAAGCCTCAAACTCTGACTTGTCGCCACGCCACTCTTTTTTTCACAGTTCCCTATTGGACTCCTTTTATCCAATCACCACCAAACAGTGGCAAATAGCAGCAGACAAGTTGAGGTCACTAGGTCTATAGTACTGGCAGGTTTCGAATAAAGGCGGGGCTTTGGGAGCATGGCGAAATTCGCCATCACGCCATGGAAATACGTTTGTCTCTCATTTCTTCAATCATTGTGACATTGCCACACAATTTCTGATGAGTGATCCTACTCTGACCCCTAATATAATTGGACAGCTGAAGTTTGTGGGCGTGGCCTATTTTCCAAAACAGTGCCCCCTAGGACCATTAAAACAGTCAGCCCCAAGCCATGCTTTGACTGAGGATCACAAAATTTGGCACACTAATGTAGTGTCTCAGGACCTACAAAAAAGTCTCTTGGAGCCAAGCGCAATGTCGCACAGGAGGTCGGCCATTTTGGTGCAATTACTCAATTAAGTGGTTTTCGCACACGTTATAAGGAGAATGATATCTCCTCGCCCTTTCCACCGATCACCTTCAAACTCCTGCTATATACTCTTAAGACATAGAGGAAAAAATTCAACCGTCGGATTTTAAATAAGTATAAAGGTATGGGCGTGGCTAAGCCTCAAACTTTGACCAGTCGCCATTACTTTATTTGACTTAATAACTCCCATGTGCATGATCAGATCAATTTCATACTTTGTCTGTGTGATCACTGACCACATCTGAAGACAGTGACAATGTGGACAGCTGACATCACCTAAGCCCCGCCCCCTGACTAAAGGAAGTCTATTGTTTTATGGTGAACTGCCCATATTTGTCCCCTCTAATTTAGTCAAGATGACACTAAGGTCATGCACTGTCTTCATGATGTTGTAATGACCATTCAGATCTGATAGCTTTTCAGAAAGTGAGGGGCTTTGATGCCATGGCGATTTCTGGCGTGACGCTGTGACCTTACGTTTGACTGTAACTTCCACAAACAGCCTCCGATTTGCCCGAGACTGAACATCACATCACCAGTGTGGTAAAGATAGAGTATCTCCTAGGGGTGAGACATGTAATGGTGGGCTCAGAAGGGATGCTGAGTCAGGGTGAGGTGTGGACGAGGAGGCCTTTCACGGTTTCCGGTGTTGGGGTGGCTGACTTTCTGTTCCGACAGGCATGCCCTGATGCCCTCGGCTGCCGGCCAGGATGGAGAAGCGCGGAGCCGGGTTTGGAGAGCGTCGGGGATGGAGCGGAGGGGGTGCTGAAGGAGGGCGAGCAGCTTCGCTGCGAGGGCCGAACGACGCTGCTTGCAGCTTTAATTAGGCCCGAGCAGCGAAAGCGCTGCGAAGGCCTCTTGTTTTTGCTCTGATTATTATTATTTTTTGTTATTCCGTGCCCCCTTTGAACAGCTTTTTGGGGACCTTAACATACCCCAAAACTCACAATATTTTGCACACTTGTCAGGCCTGGTGAAAAATTTGATATTTTAAAGGTCCCAAAAAAATCGCAAAGAAAATGGCTGAACAGCGCCCCCTACAAAGTGAAAAAAACCCCTCTCCATAAAGCTTAGTTTATCGTACAGTTATGAAATTTGGTACACTTGTAGTACTCAACAGTCCGCACAGAAAAGTCTCTTGCAACCATGGTCAATATCAAACAGGAAGTCGGCCATTTTGGGTTGAAATGGCGATTTTTTGCCGTTTTTGCCGTTTTTAGGGTCCGTTTCTGATTGGATTGCTCGATCATTTTTCGCACGATCGTCTCAAAAATTGTGTAAAATTGCTCAGAAGGGATGGGCGAACAAAATGAGATAAGGATTCTGAGTTTTCGTATATGTTGAAGGGGCGGAGCCAGGCCTCGAAGTTTGACTACTCGCCAAAAATATTTAAATTGCTATAACTTCATAACTGAATGGAATAGAGTTACCAAACTTTCTGTGGTCATTCGTCATCCACCCACAAAGTAAATTGAAAGGTCGGATGATGACATCACACAAGCCCCGCCCCCTCAGGACCAAAAAGATCAAGTTTTACTGTGAAAGGTCCCAAATTGCCCCATTTCACTTAATCACCACAAATTTGTAGCTGGTAACTCAAGACAAGTGGGGGTTGCTTGGCGTCACTTTATGGGAGTTTTCGGCAGAGGGCGGGGCTGTGGTGGCGCGGCGAATTCAGGCGTACCGCCTTGGCCTTACGTTTGCCTCCCATTTCGTCATTTCCAAAGATATCGTCACGAAACTTCTTGTGAGTGATCCTAGTCCGGCCCCCCAAAAGATCTGATGTGAACATCTGGTGGGCGTGGCCTATTTTCTGAAATAGCGCCCCCTAGGACCATTAAAACTATTAGCCCCAAGCCATGCTTTGACTGAGGATTACGAAATTTGGTACACTAATGTGGTGTCTCAGGACCTACAAAAAAAGTCTCTTGGAGTCAAGTTCAAAGTCGCACAGGAAGTCGGCCATTTTGGATCAAGTACGCGATTTAGTGGTTTTCGCACACGTTGTTTGGAGAGTGATGCTCCGTCGCCCTTTTCACCAATCTCCTTCAAACTTCTGCTATATACCCTTAAGACATAGGGGAAAAAATTCAACCGTCGGATTTTTCAAAAGTTGAAAGGTGTGGGCGTGGCTAAGCCTCAAACTTTGACCTGTCGCCACGCTACTCTTTTTTTCACAGCTCCCTACTGGACTCCTTTTACCCAATCACCAGGATTCTGTGGCAAACAGCAGTAGACAAGTTGAGGTTACTTGGTCTCCAGTACTGGCAGGTTTTGAAAAAAGGCGGGGCTTTGGGACCATGGCGAAAATCGCCATCACGCCATGGAAATACGTTTGTCTCTCATTTCTTCAGTTATCGTGATATTGCTACGAAACTTCTGGTGAGTGATCCTAGTCTGAGCTCCAAGAGAAATAGACAGCTGAATTTTGTGGGCGTGGCCTATGTTTTGAAATAGCGCCCCCTAGGACCATTTAAACTATTAGCCCCAAGCCATGCTTTGACTGAGGATTACGAAATTTGGTACACTAATGTGGTGTCTCAGGACCTACAAAAAAGTCTCTTGGAGTCAAGTTCAAAGTCGCACAGGAAGTCGGCCATTTTGGATCAAGTACGCGATTTAGTGGTTTTCGCACACGTTGTTTGGAGAGTGATGCTCCGTCGCCCTTTTCACCAATCTCCTTCAAACTTCTGCTATATACCCTTAAGACATAGGGGAAAAAATTTAACCGTCGGATTTTTCAAAAGTTGAAAGGTGTGGGCGTGGCTAAGCCTCAAACTTTGACCTGTCGCCACGCTACTCTTTTTTTCACAGCTCCCTACTGGACTCCTTTTACCCAATCACCAGGATTCTGTGGCAAACAGCAGTAGACAAGTTGAGGTTACTTGGTCTCCAGTACTGGCAGGTTTTGAAAAAAGGCGGGGCTTTGGGACCATGGCGAAAATCGCCATCACGCCATGGAAATACGTTTGTCTCATTTCTTCAGTTATCGTGATATTGCTACGAAACTTCTGGTGAGTGATCCTAGTCTGAGCTCCAAGAGAAATAGACAGCTGAAGTTTGTGGGCGTGGCCTATATTCTTAAATAGCGCCCCCTAGAGCCATTAAAACTTTCAGCCCCAAGCCATGCTTTGACTGAGGATTACGAAATTTGGTACACTAATGTGGGGTCTCAGGACCTACAAAAAAGTCTCTTGGAGCCAAGCGTAAAGTCGCACAGGAAGTCGGCCATTTTGGTGCAAGTACGTGATTTAGTGGTTTTCGCACACATTGTTTGGAGAGTGATGCTCCGTCGCCCTTTTCACCAATCACCTTCAAACTTCTGCAATACACTCTTAAGACATAGGGGAAAAAATTCAACCGTCGGATTTTTCAAAAGTTGAAAGGTGTGGGCGTGGCTAAGCCTCAAACGTTGACCTTTCGCCATTACTTTACTTGACTTAATAACTCCCATGTGCATGATCAGATCTTTTTCGAACTTTGTCTGTGTGATCATTGACCATATCTGTAAACAATGACAATGTGGACAGCTGACATCACCTAAGCCCCGCCCCCTGACTACAGGAATTTATTTTTTATGCTGAAATGCCCATATTTGTCCCCTCTAATTTAGTCAACATGACCCTAAGGTCATGCACTGTCTTCATGATGCTGTAATGACCATTCAGATCTGATAGCTTTCCAGAAAGGGAGGGGCTTTGATGCCATGGCGAATTCTGGCGTAACGCCGTAATCTTAATATTCAATTTAATGGTGAGCTCAGAGGGGATGCTGAGTCAGGGTGAGGTGCAGACTAGGAGGCCATTCGCGGTTTCTGGTGTCGGGGTGGTTGACGTTTCTGTTCTGTCAGACGTGCACTGGTGCGACGGCAGACCGGAGCGGCGCGGAGCTGCGAGGGCCGAACGACGCTGCTTGCAGCTTTAATTATTATTACGCTTTCTTTTTTCTTCCGCGTCTTTGAATGGCCTTTAGGGGGTCTTAGCATATCCAAAAACTCACCAAATTCTGGCCCAATATAGAAAGTGCGTGAAATTTACGTATTTCACTGGCAATGTGAACGTTCGTAAAAAACTGGCTGAACAGCGCCCCCTAGAAAGTGAAAAATACCCCTCTCCATAAAGCTTAGTTTATTGTACAGTTATGAAATTTGGTTTACTTGTAGTACTCAACAGTCCGCACAGAAAAGTCTCTTGCAACCATGGTCAATATCAAACAGGAAGTCGGCCATTTAGGGTTGAATTGGCGATTTTTAGCCATTTTGGCCATTTCTAGGGTCTATATTTGGTTGAACAGTTTGGTCATTTTTCGCACGATCGTCTAAAAAATAGTGTGCGATCGAACAGAAGGGATGGACGATTAAAATGAGAAAATAAAATTGACTTTTCGTAAATACTGAAGGGGCGGGGCCAGGCCTCAAAGTTCGAGCACTCGCTAAGAAAATTCAAATTGCTATAATTTCATAAATGAAAGAAGTACAGTTAAAGTAATGTTCTATGGACAATCGTCATTGCCCCCCGAAGACAAATGAATGGTTGATTGATGATGTCACATAAGCCCCGCCCCCTCAGACCTTAAAAGGTCAAGTTTTACTGGGAAATTTTCCAAAATTCGCCCTTTGAAATAATCATCCCAAATTTGTAGCAGGTAACTGAAGACAAGTTGGGGTTGCTTGGCGTCACTTTATGGGAGTTTTCTGCAGAAGGCGGGGCAGTGGCGGCGCGGCGAAATCAGGCGTACCAAAGTGGCCTTACGTTTGCCTCCCATTTCGTCATTTCTAGAGATATCGCCACGACACTTCTTGGGAGTGATCCTAGTCCGGCCCCAAAAAGAATCTGATGTGAACATCCGGTGGGCGTGGCCTATTTTCTGAAATAGCGCCACCTAGGACCATTAAAACTGTCAGCCCCAAGCCATGCTTTGACTGAGGAGTACGAAATTTGGTACACTAATGTGGTGTCTCAGGACCTACAAAAAAGTCTCTTGGAGCCAAGTGCAAAGTCGCACAGGAAGTCGGCCATTTTGGTCCAAGTACTCGATTTATTGGTTTTTACACACGTTGTTTGGAGAAGGATTCTCCATCACCCTTTTCAACAATCACCTTCAAACATCTGCTATACACTCTTAAGACATAGATGAAAAAATTCAACCGTCGGATTTTAAATAAGTATAAAGGTGTGGGCGTGGCTAAGCCTCAAACTTTCACCTGTCGCCACGCCACTCTTTTTTTCACAGCTCCCTATTGGACTCCTTTTAACCAATCACCAGCAATCACTGGCAAATAGCAGCAGACAAGTTGAGGTCACTTGGTCTATAGTACTGGCAGGTTTCAAATAAAGGCGGGGCTTTGGGAGCATGGCGAAATTCGCCATCACGCCATGGAAATACGTTTGTCTCTCATTTCATCAATCATTGTGACATTGCCACACAATTTCTGATGAGTGATCCTACTCTGACCCCTAATAGAATTGGACAGCTGAAGTTTGTGGGTGTGGCCTATTTTCTGAAACAGCGCCCCCTAGGACCATTAAAACAGTCAGCCCCAAGCCATGCTTTGACTGAGGATCACAAAATTTGGCACACTGATGTAGTGTCTCAGGACCTACAAAAAAGTCTCTTGGAGCCAAGCGTAATGTCGCACAGGAGGTCGGCCATTTTGGTCCAAGTACTCGATTTAGTGGTTTTCGCACACGTTATTAGGAGAATGATGTCTCGTCGTCCTTTCCACCGATCACCTTCAAACTTCTGCTATATACTCTTAAGACATAGAGGAAAAAATTCAACCGTCGGATTTTAAATAGGTATAAAGGTGTGGGCGTGGCTAAGCCTCAAACTTTGACCAGTCGCCATTAAGTTACTTGACTTAATAACTCCCATGTGCATGATCAGATCAATTTCAACCTTTGTGTGGTCACTGACCACATCTGAAGACAGTGACAATGTGGACAGCTGACATCACCTAAGCCCCGCCCCCTGACTACAGGAAGTCTACTGTTTTATGGTGAAATGCCCATATTTGTCACCTCTAATTTAGTCAACATGACACTAAGGTCATGCACTGTCTTCATGATGTTGTAATGACCATTCAGATCTGATAGCTTTTCAGAGAGGGAGGGGCTTTGATGCCATGGCGATTTCTGGCGTGTCGCTGTGACCTTACGTTTGACTGTAACTTCCACAAACAGCCTCAGATTTGCCTGAGACTGAACATCACATCACCAGTGTGGTGAAGATAGAGTATCTCCCAGTGGTGAGACGTGTAATGGTGGGCTCAGAGGGGATGCTGAGTCAGGGTGAGGTGTGGCCGTGGAGGCCGTTCACGGTTTCTGGTGTCGGGGTGGTTGACTTTCTATTCTGCCAGACGTGCCCTGGTGCCCCCGGCTGCCGGCCAGGACGGAGTGGAGGGGAACTGGGTTTGGAGAGCGTCGGGGATGGAGCAGAGGGGGTGCGGACAGAGGGCGAGCAGCTTCACTGCGAGGGCCGAACGACGCTGCTTGCAGCTTTAATTAGGCCCGAGCAGTGAAGCTGCGAAGGCCTATTGTATCTGCTCCGTTTATTAGGCCCGAGCAGCGAAAGCGCTGCGAAGGCCTCTTGTTTTTGCTCTGATTATTATTAGGCCCGAGCAGCGAAAGCGCTGCGAAGGCCTCTTGTTTTTGCTCTGATTATTATTATTTTTTGTTATTCCGTGCCCCCTTTGAACAGCTTTTTGGGGACCTTAACATACCCCAAAACTCACAATATTTTGCACACTTGTCAGGCCTGGTGAAAAATTTGATATTTTAAAGGTCCCAAAAAAATCGCAAAGAAAATGGCTGAACAGCGCCCCCTACAAAGTGAAAAAAACCCCTCTCCATAAAGCTTAGTTTATCGTACAGTTATGAAATTTGGTACACTTGTAGTACTCAACAGTCCGCACAGAAAAGTCTCTTGCAACCATGGTCAATATCAAACAGGAAGTCGGCCATTTTGGGTTGAAATGGCGATTTTTTGCCGTTTTTGCCGTTTTTAGGGTCCGTTTCTGATTGGATTGCTCGATCATTTTTCGCACGATCGTCTCAAAAATTGTGTAAAATTGCTCAGAAGGGATGGGCGAACAAAATGAGATAAGGATTCAGAGTTTTCGTATATGTTGAAGGGGCGGAGCCAGGCCTCGAAGTTTGACTACTCGCCAAAAATATTTAAATTGCTATAACTTCATAACTGAATGGAATAGAGTTACCAAACTTTCTGTGGTCATTCGTCATCCACCCACAAAGTAAATTGAATGGTCGGATGATGACATCACACAAGCCCCGCCCCCTCAGGACCAAAAAGATCAAGTTTTACTGTGAAAGGTCCCAAATTGCCCCATTTCACTTAATCACCACAAAATTGTAGCTGGTAACTCAAGACAAGTGGGGGTTGCTTGGCGTCACTTTATGGGAGTTTTCGGCAGAGGGCGGGGCTGTGGCGGCGCGGCGAATTCAGGCGTACCGCCTTGGCCTTACGTTTGCCTCCCATTTCGTCATTTCCAAAGATATCGTCACGAAACTTCTTGTGAGTGATCCTAGTCCGGCCCCCCAAAAGATCTGATGTGAACATCTGGTGGGCGTGGCCTATTTTCTGAAATAGCGCCCCCTAGGACCATTGAAACTGTCAGCCCCAAGCCAAGCTTTGACTGAGGATTACGAAATTTGGTACACTAATGTGGTGTCTCAGGACCTACAAAAAAGTCTCTTGAAGCCAAGTGCAAAGTCGCACAGGAAGTCGGCCATTTTGGTCCAAGTGCGCGATTTAGTGGTTTTCACACACGTTGTTTGGAGAGTGATACTCCGTCGCCCTTTTCACCAATCACTTTCAAACTTCTGCTATATAGTCTTAAGACATAGAGGAAAAAATTCAACCGTCGGATTTTAAATAAGTATAAAGGTGTGGGCGTGGCTAAGCCTCAAACTTTGACCTTTCGCCACGCCACTCTTTTTTTCACAGCTCCTTATTGGACTCCTTTTACCCAATCACCAGGAATCTCTGGTAAATAGCAGCAGGCAAGTTGAGGTCACTTGGTCTCCAGTACTGGAAGGTTTTGCAAAAAGGCGGGGCTTTGGGAGCATGGCGAAATTCGCCATCACGCCATGGAAATACGTTTGCCTCTCATTTCTTCATTTATCGTGATATCACCTCGACCATTGTTGTGAGTGATCCTAGTCTGACCCCCATTAGAAAAGGTCAGCTTAAGTTTGTGGGCGTGGCCTATTTTCTGTATTAGCGCCCCCTAGGACCATTAAAACTGTCAGCCCCAAGCCATGCTTTGACTGAGGATTACGAAATTTGGTACACTAATGTGGTGTCTCAGGACCTACAAAAAAGTCTCTTGGAGCCAAGTGCAAAGTCACACAGGAAGTCGGCCATTTTGGTCCAAGTGCGCGATTTAGTGGTTTTCACACACGTTGTTTGGAGAGTGATGCTCCGTCGCCCTTTTCACCAATCGCCTTCGAGCTTCTGCTATATACTCTTAAGACATAGAGGAAAAAATTCAACCATCGGATTTTAAATAAGTATAAAGGTGTGGGCGTGGCTAAGCCTCAAACTTTGACCTTTCGCCACGCCACTCTTTTTTTCACAGCTCCCTATTGGACTCCTTTTACCCAATCACCTGGAATCTCTGGTAAATAGCAGCTGACAAGTTGAGGTCACTTGGTCTACAGTACTGGCAGGTTTTGAAAAAAGGCGGGGCTTTGGGAGCATGGCGAAATTCGCCATCACGCCATGGCAATACGTTTGCCTCTCATTTCTTCAATTATCGTGACATCGCCACAAAATGTCTGGTGAGTGATCCTAGTCTGACCCCCAATAGAAATGGGCATCTGAGATTTGTGGGCGTGGCCTATATTCTGAAATAGCGCCCCCTAGGACCATTAAAACTGTCAGCCCCAAGACAAGGTTTGACTGAGGATTACGAAAATTGGTACACTCATGTAGGGTCTCTGGCCCTACAAAAAAGTCTCTTGGAGCCAAGCGCAATTTCGCACAGGAGGTCGGCCATTTTGGTCCAAGTACTCGATTTAGTGGTTTTCGCACACGTTGTTTGGACATTGATGGCCCGTTGCCCTTTACACCGATCACCTTCAAACTTATGCTATGTACTTTTAAGTCAAAGGGGAAAAAATTCAACCGTCGGATTTTAAATAAGTATAAAGGTGTGGGCGTGGCTAAGCCTCAAACTTTGACCTTTCGCCATGACATTACTTGACTTAATAACTCCCATGTGCATGATCAGATCTAATTCAAACTTTGTCTGTGTGATCACTGACCACATCTCAAGACAACGACAATGTGGACAGCTGACATCACCTAAGCCCCGCCCCCTGACAACAGGAAGTCTATTGTTTTATGGTGAAATGCCCATATTTGTCCCCTCTAATTTAATGAAAATGACACTCAGGTCATACAGTGTCTTCATGATGTTTTAAAGACCATTCAGATCTGATAGCTTTCCAGAAAGGGAGGGGCTTTGATGCCATGGTGAATGCTGGCGTGACGCCATGACCTTACATTTGACTGTAACTTCCACAAACGGCCTCCGATTTGCCCGAAACTGAATATGGCAATGAACAATCATGCCCTTTAGCCAATGAGGCACAAACGGTTGGTGAATGTTATATAATGTCACCAAAGCTGACCTCAATGGGACTTTTCTGTAGTTGGTCACAGCGCCACCTAGATAACGTTATCCTTCGATAACTTTAAAAAACATGGTCAGAATAGCATTAAAGTTGGTCACTGTCATCACACCACCAGTGTGGTAAAGATAGAGGATTCCCTAGTGGTGAGACATAAAATATAATGTTGGGCTCAAAGGGGATGCTGAGTCAGGGTGAGTTGCGGACAAGGTGGCCGTTAGCAGTTTCTGGTGTTGGGGTGGTCGACGTTTGTGTTCTGCGGACGTGCCCTGGTGCCCCGGGCTGCCGGCCAGGCCGGAGCGGCGCGGAGCTGCGAGGGCCGAACGACGCTGCTTGCAGCTTTAATTATTTTTTGTTATTCCGTGCCCCCTTTGAACAGCTTTTTGGGGACCTTAACATACCCCAAAACTCACAATATTTTGCACACTTGTCAGGCCTGGTGAAAAATTTGATATTTTAAAGGTCCCAAAAAAATCGCAAAGAAAATGGCTGAACAGCGCCCCCTACAAAGTGAAAAAAACCCCTCTCCATAAAGCTTAGTTTATCGTACAGTTATGAAATTTGGTACACTTGTAGTACTCAACAGTCCGCACAGAAAAGTCTCTTGCAACCATGGTCAATATCAAACAGGAAGTCGGCCATTTTGGGTTGAAATGGCGATTTTTTGCCGTTTTTGCCGTTTTTAGGGTCCGTTTCTGATTGGATTGCTCGATCATTTTTCGCACGATCGTCTCAAAAATTGTGTAAAATTGCTCAAAAGGGATGGGCGAACAAAATGAGATAAGGATTCTGAGTTTTCGTATATGTTGAAGGGGCGGAGCCAGGCCTCGAAGTTTGACTACTCGCCAAAAATATTTAAATTGCTATAACTTCATAACTGAATGGAATAGAGTTACCAAACTTTCTGTGGTCATTCGTCATCCACCCACAAAGTAAATTGAATGGTCGGATGATGACATCACACAAGCCCCGCCCCCTCAGGACCAAAAAGATCAAGTTTTACTGTGAAAGGTCCCAAATTGCCCCATTTCACTTAATCACCACAAATTTGTAGCTGGTAACTCAAGAAAAGTGGGGGTTGCTTGGCGTCACTTTATGGGAGTTTTCGGCAGAGGGCGGGGCTGTGGCGGCGCGGCGAATTCAGGCGTACCGCCTTGGCCTTACGTTTGCCTCTCATTTCGTCATTTCCAAAGATATCGTCACGAAACTTCTTGTGAGTGATCCTAGTCCGGCCCCCCAAAAGATCTGATGTGAACATCTGGTGGGCGTGGCCTATTTTCTGAAATAGCGCCCCCTAGGACCATTAAAACTGTCAGCCCCAAGCCATGCTTTGACTGAGGATTACGAAATTTGGTACACTAATGTGGTGTCTCAGGACCTACAAAAAAGTCTCTTGAAGCCAAGTGCAAAGTCGCACAGGAAGTCGGCCATTTTGGTCCAAGTGCGCGATTTAGTGGTTTTCACACACGTTGTTTGGAGAGTGATACTCCGTCGCCCTTTTCACCAATCACTTTCAAACTTCTGCTATATAGTCTTAAGACATAGAGGAAAAAATTCAACCGTCGGATTTTAAATAAGTATAAAGGTGTGGGCGTGGCTAAGCCTCAAACTTTGACCTTTCGCCACGCCACTCTTTTTTTCACAGCTCCTTATTGGACTCCTTTTACCCAATCACCAGGAATCTCTGGTAAATAGCAGCAGGCAAGTTGAGGTCACTTGGTCTCCAGTACTGGAAGGTTTTGCAAAAAGGCGGGGCTTTGGGAGCATGGCGAAATTCGCCATCACGCCATGGAAATACGTTTGCCTCTCATTTCTTCATTTATCGTGATATCACCTCGACCATTGTTGTGAGTGATCCTAGTCTGACCCCCAATAGAAAAGGTCAGCTTAAGTTTGTGGGCGTGGCCTATTTTCTGTATTAGCGCCCCCTAGGACCATTAAAACTGTCAGCCCCAAGCCATGCTTTGACTGAGGATTACGAAATTTGGTACACTAATGTGGTGTCTCAGGACCTACAAAAAAGTCTCTTGGAGCCAAGTGCAAAGTCGCACAGGAAGTCGGCCATTTTGGTCCAAGTGCGCGATTTAGTGGTTTTCACACACGTTGTTTGGAGAGTGATGCTCCGTCGCCCTTTTCACCAATCGCCTTCGAGCTTCTGCTATATACTCTTAAGACATAGAGGAAAAAATTCAACCGTCGGATTTTAAATAAGTATAAAGGTGTGGGCGTGGCTAAGCCTCAAACTTTGACCTTTCGCCACGCCACTCTTTTTTTCACAGCTCCCTATTGGACTCCTTTTACCCAATCACCTGGAATCTCTGGTAAATAGCAGCTGACAAGTTGAGGTCACTTGGTCTACAGTACTGGCAGGTTTTGAAAAAAGGCGGGGCTTTGGGAGCATGGCGAAATTCGCCATCACGCCATGGCAATACGTTTGCCTCTCATTTCTTCAATTATCGTGACATCGCCACAAAATGTCTGGTGAGTGATCCTAGTCTGACCCCCAATAGAAATGGGCATCTGAGATTTGTGGGCGTGGCCTATATTCTGAAATAGCGCCCCCTAGGACCATTAAAACTGTCAGCCCCAAGACAAGGTTTGACTGAGGATTACGAAAATTGGTACACTCATGTAGGGTCTCTGGCCCTACAAAAAAGTCTCTTGGAGCCAAGCGCAATTTTGCACAGGAGGTCGGCCATTTTGGTCCAAGTACTCGATTTAGTGGTTTTCGCACACGTTGTTTGGACATTGATGGCCCGTTGCCCTTTACACCGATCACCTTCAAACTTATGCTATGTACTTTTAAGTCAAAGGGGAAAAAATTCAACCGTCGGATTTTAAATAAGTATAAAGGTGTGGGCGTGGCTAAGCCTCAAACTTTGACCTTTCGCCATGACATTACTTGACTTAATAACTCCCATGTGCATGATCAGATCTAATTCAAACTTTGTCTGTGTGATCACTGACCACATCTCAAGACAACGACAATGTGGACAGCTGACATCACCTAAGCCCCGCCCCCTGACAACAGGAAGTCTATTGTTTTATGGTGAAATGCCCATATTTGTCCCCTCTAATTTAATGAAAATGACACTCAGGTCATACAGTGTCTTCATGATGTTTTAAAGACCATTCAGATCTGATAGCTTTCCAGAAAGGGAGGGGCTTTGATGCCATGGTGAATGCTGGCGTGACGCCATGACCTTACATTTGACTGTAACTTCCACAAACGGCCTCCGATTTGCCCGAAACTGAATATGGCAATGAACAATCATGCCCTTTAGCCAATGAGGCACAAACGGTTGGTGAATGTTATATAATGTCACCAAAGCTGACCTCAATGGGACTTTTCTGTAGTTGGTCACAGCGCCACCTAGATAACGTTATCCTTCGATAACTTTAAAAAACATGGTCAGAATAGCATTAAAGTTGGTCACTGTCATCACACCACCAGTGTGGTAAAGATAGAGGATTCCCTAGTGGTGAGACATAAAATATAATGGTGGGCTCAAAGGGGATGCTGAGTCAGGGTGAGTTGCGGACAAGGTGGCCGTTAGCAGTTTCTGGTGTTGGGGTGGTCGACGTTTGTGTTCTGCGGACGTGCCCTGGTGCCCCGGGCTGCCGGCCAGGCCGGAGCGGCGCGGAGCTGCGAGGGCCGAACGACGCTGCTTGCAGCTTTAATTATTTTTATTTTTTTTTTTTCTTTCTTTTTTTTTCTTCCGCGTCTTTGGATGGCCTTTAGGGGGTCTTAGCATATCCAAAAAGTCACCAAATTCTGGCCCAATATAGAAAGTGCGTGAAATTTACGTATTTCACTGGCAACGTGAAAGTTGGTAAAAAAATGTTTCAACAGCGCCCCCTGGAAAATTAAAAATACCCCTCCGCTTTGACCTTTTTTCATAGTAGAGTGATGAAATTTGGTACACTTGTAGAACTCAACAATACGCACAGAAAAGCCTCTTGCACCCATGGTCAATATCAAACAGGAAGTCGGCCATTTTGGACTAAAGTGGCCATTTTGACCCCGTTTTGGCCATTTCTAGGGTCTATATTTGGTTTAACAGTTTGGTCATTTTTCGCACGATCGTCTCAAAAATAGTGTGCGATCGAACAGAAGCGATGGACGATTAAAATGAGACAATAAAATTGACTTTTCGTAAATACTGAAGGGGCGGGACCAGGCCTCAAAGTTCGAGCACTCGCCAAAAAAATTCAAATTGCTATAGATTCATAAATGAAAGAATTACAGTTAAAGAAATGTTCTAAGGACAATCGTCGTCGACCTCCGAAGACAAATGAATGGTCGATTGATGATGTCACATAAGCCCCGCCCCCTCAGGACTTAAAAGGTCAAGATTTACTGGGAAATTTTCCAAAATTCGCCCTTTCCAATAACCACCCCAAATTTGTAGCGGGTAACTGAAGACAAGTTGGGGTTGCTTGGCGTCACTTTATGGGAGTTTTCTCCAGAAGGCGGGGCTGTGGCGGCGCGGCGAAGTCAGGCGTACCGCTTAGGCCTTACGTTTGCCTCCCATTTCGTCATTTCTAGAGATATCGCCACAAAACCTCTTGGGAGTGATCCTAGTTCAGCCCCCCACAAAATGTGATGTGAACATCCGGTGGGCGTGGCCTATTTTCTGAAATAGCGCCCCCTAGGACCATTAAAACTGTCAGCCCCAAGTCATGCTTTGACTGAGGATTATGAAATTTGGCACACTAATGTGGTGTCTCAGGACCTACAAAAAAGTCTCTTGGAGCCAAGTGCAAAGTCGCACAGGAAGTCGGCCATTTTGGTCCAAGTACTCGATTTAGTGGTTTTCGCACACGTTGTTTGGAGAGTGATGCTCCATCGCCCTTTTCACCAATCGCCTTCAAACTTCTGCTATAGACTCTTAAGACATAAAGGAAAAAATTCAACCGTCGGATTTTAAATAAGTATAAAGGTGTGGGCGTGGCTAAGCCTCAAACTTTGACCTGTCACCACGCCACTCTTTTTTTCACAGCTACCTATTGGACTCCTTTTACCCAATCGCCAGCAATCTCTGGCGAATAGCAGCTGACAAGTTGAGGTCACTTAGTCTCCAGTACTGGCAGGTTTTGAAAAAAGGCGGGGCTTTGGGAGCATGGCAAAATTCACCATCACGCCATGGCAATACGTTTGCCTCTCATTTCTTCAATTATCGTGCCATCACCACAAAATGTCTGGTGAGTGATCCTAGTCTGACCCCCAATAGATTTGGACAGCTGTAGTTTGTGGGCGTGGCCTATTTTCTGAAATGGCGCCCTCTAGGACCATTAAAACTGTCAGCCCCTAGCCATGCTTTGACTGAGGAGTACGAAATCTGGTACACTAATGTGGTGTCTCCGGTCCTACAAAAAAGTCTCTTGGAGCCAAGTGCAAAGTCGCACAGGAAGTCGGCCATTTTGGTCCAAGTAGTCGATTTAGTGGTTTTCGCACACGTTGTTTGGAGAGTGTTACACCATTGCCCTTTTCACCAATCACCTTCAAACTTCTGCTATAGACTCTTAAGACAAAGGGGAAAAAATTCAACCTACGGATTTTAAATAAGTATAAAGGTGTGGGCGTGGCTAAGCCTCAAACTTTGACCTGTCGCCACGCCACTCTTTTTTTCACAGCTCCCTATTGGACTCCTTTTAACCAATCACCAGCAATCACTGGCAAATAGCAGCAGACAAGTTGAGGTCACTTGGTCTATAGTACTGGCAGCTTTCGAATAAAGGCGGGGCTTTGGGAGCATGGCGAAATTCGCCATCACGCCATGGAAATACGTTTGTCTCTCATTTCTTCAATCATTGTGACATCGCCACACAATTTCTGATGAGTGATCCTACTCTGACCCCTAATAGAATTGGACAGCTGAAGTTTGTGGGCGTGGCCTATTTTCTGAAATAGCGCCCCCTAGGACCATTAAAACTGTCAGCCCCAAGCCGTGCTTTGACTGAGGATCACGAAATTTGGCACACTAATGTAGTGTCTCAGGACCTACAAAAAAGTCTCTTGGAGCCAAGCGCAATGTCGCACAGGAGGTCGGCCATTTTGGTCCAAGTACTCGATTTAGTGGTTTTCGCACACGTTATTAGGAGAATGATGTCTCGTCGCCCTTTCCACCGATCACCTTCAAACTCTTGCTATATACTCTTAAGACATAGAGGAAAAGATTCAACCGTCGGATTTTAAATAAGTATAAAGGTGTGGGCGTGGCTAAGCCTCAAACTTTGACCAGTCGCCATTACGTTACTTGACTCAATAACTCCCTTGTGCATGATCAGATCAATTTCAAACTTTGTCCGTGTGATCACTGACCACATCTGAAGACATTGACAATGTGGACAGCTGGCATCACCTAAGCCCCGCCCCCTGACTACAGGAAGTCTTCTGTTTTATGGTGAAATGCCCATATTTGTCCCCTCTAATTTAGTCAACATGACACTAAGGTCATGCACTGTCTTCATGATGTTGTAATGACTATTCAGATCTGATAGCTTTTCAGAAAGGGAGGAGCTTTGATGCCATGGCGATTTCTGGCGTGACGCTGTGACCTTACGTTTGACTGTAACTTCCACAAACAGCCTCCGATTTGCCAGAGACTGAACATCACATCACCAGTGTGGTAAAGATAGAGTATCTCCTAGTGGTGAGACGTGTAATGCTGGGCTCAGAGGGGATGCTGAATCAGGGTGAGGTGTGGACGAGGAGGCCGTTCACGGTTTCTGGTGTCGGGGTGGTTGACTTTCTGTTCTGCCAGACGTGCCCTGGTGCCCCCGGCTGCCGGCCAGGATGGACAAGCGCGGAGCTGGGTTTGGAGAGCGTCGGGGATGGAGCGGAGGGGGTGCGGAAGGAGGGCGAGCAGCTTCGCTGCGAGGGCCGAACGACGCTGCTTGCAGCTTTAATTAGGCCCGAGCAGTGAAGCTGCGAAGGCCTATTGTATCTGCTCCGTTTATTCTTTTTAGGCCCGAGCAGTGAAGCTGCGAAGGCCTATTGTATCTGCTCCGTTTATTATTTTTTTTTTTTTTTTTTTCTTTTTTTTTCTTCCGCGTCTTTGGATGGCCTTTAGGGGGTCTTAGCATATCCAAAAAGTCACCAAATTCTGGCCCAATATAGAAAGTGCGTGAAATTTACGTATTTCACTGGCAACGTGAAAGTTGGTAAAAAAATGTTTCAACAGCGCCCCCTGGAAAATTAAAAATACCCCTCCGCTTTGACCTTTTTTCATAGTAGAGTGATGAAATTTGGTACACTTGTAGAACTCAACAATACGCACAGAAAAGCCTCTTGCACCCATGGTCAATATCAAACAGGAAGTCGGCCATTTTGGACTAAAGTGGCCATTTTGACCCCGTTTTGGCCATTTCTAGGGTCTATATTTGGTTTAACAGTTTGGTCATTTTTCGCACGATCGTCTCAAAAATAGTGTGCGATCGAACAGAAGCGATGGACGATTAAAATGAGACAATAAAATTGACTTTTCGTAAATACTGAAGGGGCGGGACCAGGCCTCAAAGTTCGAGCACTCGCCAAAAAAATTCAAATTGCTATAGATTCATAAATGAAAGAATTACAGTTAAAGAAATGTTCTAAGGACAATCGTCGTCGACCTCCGAAGACAAATGAATGGTCGATTGATGATGTCACATAAGCCCCGCCCCCTCAGGACTTAAAAGGTCAAGATTTACTGGGAAATTTTCCAAAATTCGCCCTTTCCAATAACCACCCCAAATTTGTAGCGGGTAACTGAAGACAAGTTGGGGTTGCTTGGCGTCACTTTATGGGAGTTTTCTCCAGAAGGCGGGGCTGTGGCGGCGCGGCGAAGTCAGGCGTACCGCTTAGGCCTTACGTTTGCCTCCCATTTCGTCATTTCTAGAGATATCGCCACAAAACCTCTTGGGAGTGATCCTAGTTCAGCCCCCCACAAAATGTGATGTGAACATCCGGTGGGCGTGGCCTATTTTCTGAAATAGCGCCCCCTAGGACCATTAAAACTGTCAGCCCCAAGTCATGCTTTGACTGAGGATTATGAAATTTGGCACACTAATGTGGTGTCTCAGGACCTACAAAAAAGTCTCTTGGAGCCAAGTGCAAAGTCGCACAGGAAGTCGGCCATTTTGGTCCAAGTACTCGATTTAGTGGTTTTCGCACACGTTGTTTGGAGAGTGATGCTCCATCGCCCTTTTCACCAATCGCCTTCAAACTTCTGCTATAGACTCTTAAGACATAAAGGAAAAAATTCAACCGTCGGATTTTAAATAAGTATAAAGGTGTGGGCGTGGCTAAGCCTCAAACTTTGACCTGTCACCACGCCACTCTTTTTTTCACAGCTACCTATTGGACTCCTTTTACCCAATCGCCAGCAATCTCTGGCGAATAGCAGCTGACAAGTTGAGGTCACTTAGTCTCCAGTACTGGCAGGTTTTGAAAAAAGGCGGGGCTTTGGGAGCATGGCAAAATTCACCATCACGCCATGGCAATACGTTTGCCTCTCATTTCTTCAATTATCGTGCCATCACCACAAAATGTCTGGTGAGTGATCCTAGTCTGACCCCCAATAGATTTGGACAGCTGTAGTTTGTGGGCGTGGCCTATTTTCTGAAATGGCGCCCTCTAGGACCATTAAAACTGTCAGCCCCTAGCCATGCTTTGACTGAGGAGTACGAAATCTGGTACACTAATGTGGTGTCTCCGGTCCTACAAAAAAGTCTCTTGGAGTCAAGTGCAAAGTCGCACAGGAAGTCGGCCATTTTGGTCCAAGTAGTCGATTTAGTGGTTTTCGCACACGTTGTTTGGAGAGTGTTACACCATTGCCCTTTTCACCAATCACCTTCAAACTTCTGCTATAGACTCTTAAGACAAAGGGGAAAAAATTCAACCTACGGATTTTAAATAAGTATAAAGGTGTGGGCGTGGCTAAGCCTCAAACTTTGACCTGTCGCCACGCCACTCTTTTTTTCACAGCTCCCTATTGGACTCCTTTTAACCAATCACCAGCAATCACTGGCAAATAGCAGCAGACAAGTTGAGGTCACTTGGTCTATAGTACTGGCAGCTTTCGAATAAAGGCGGGGCTTTGGGAGCATGGCGAAATTCGCCATCACGCCATGGAAATACGTTTGTCTCTCATTTCTTCAATCATTGTGACATCGCCACACAATTTCTGATGAGTGATCCTACTCTGACCCCTAATAGAATTGGACAGCTGAAGTTTGTGGGCGTGGCCTATTTTCTGAAATAGCGCCCCCTAGGACCATTAAAACTGTCAGCCCCAAGCCGTGCTTTGACTGAGGATCACGAAATTTGGCACACTAATGTAGTGTCTCAGGACCTACAAAAAAGTCTCTTGGAGCCAAGCGCAATGTCGCACAGGAGGTCGGCCATTTTGGTCCAAGTACTCGATTTAGTGGTTTTCGCACACGTTATTAGGAGAATGATGTCTCGTCGCCCTTTCCACCGATCACCTTCAAACTCTTGCTATATACTCTTAAGACATAGAGGAAAAGATTCAACCGTCGGATTTTAAATAAGTATAAAGGTGTGGGCGTGGCTAAGCCTCAAACTTTGACCAGTCGCCATTACGTTACTTGACTCAATAACTCCCTTGTGCATGATCAGATCAATTTCAAACTTTGTCCGTGTGATCACTGACCACATCTGAAGACAGTGACAATGTGGACAGCTGGCATCACCTAAGCCCCGCCCCCTGACTACAGGAAGTCTTCTGTTTTATGGTGAAATGCCCATATTTGTCCCCTCTAATTTAGTCAACATGACACTAAGGTCATGCACTGTCTTCATGATGTTCTAATGACTATTCAGATCTGATAGCTTTTCAGAAAGGGAGGAGCTTTGATGCCATGGCGATTTCTGGCGTGACGCTGTGACCTTACGTTTGACTGTAATTTCCACAAACAGCCTCCGATTTGCCAGAGACTGAACATCACATCACCAGTGTGGTAAAGATAGAGTATCTCCTAGTGGTGAGACGTGTAATGCTGGGCTCAGAGGGGATGCTGAATCAGGGTGAGGTGTGGACGAGGAGGCCGTTCACGGTTTCTGGTGTCGGGGTGGTTGACTTTCTGTTCTGCCAGACGTGCCCTGGTGCCCCCGGCTGCCGTCCAGGATGGACAAGCGCAGAGCTGGGTTTGGAGAGCGTCGGGGATGGAGCGGAGGGGGTGCGGAAGGAGGGCGAGCAGCTTCGCTGCGAGGGCCGAACGACGCTGCTTGCAGCTTTAATTTTTTTTTCTTTTTTTTTTTTCTTTTTCTTCCGCGTCTTTGGGTGGCCTTTAGGGGGTCTTAGCATATCCAAAAACTCACCAAATTCTGGCCCAATATAGAAAGTGCGTGAAATTTACGTATTTCACTGGCAACGTGAACGTTGGTACAAAAATGTTTCGACAGCGCCCCCTAGAAAATTAAAAATACCCCTCTGCTTTGACCTTTTTTCATAGTAGAACGATGAAATTTGGTACACTTGTAGAACTCAACAATACGCACAGAAAAGCCTCTTGCACCCATGGTCAATATCAAACAGGAAGTCGGCCATTTTGGACTAAAGTGGCCATTTTGACCCCGTTTTGGCCATTTCTAGGGTCTACATTTGGTTGAACAGTTTGGTCATTTTTCGCACGATTGTCTCAAAAATAGTGTGCGATCGAACAGAAGCGATGGATGAATCAAATGAGCAAATAAAATTGACTTTTCGTAAATACTGAAGGGGCGGGGCCAAGCCTCAAAGTTCAAGCACTCGCCAAAAAAATTCAAATTGCTTTAATTTCATAAATGAAAGAATTACAGTTAAAGTAATTATCTATGGACAATCGGCATCGCCCCCCAAAGACAAATGAATGGTCGATTGATGATGTCACATAAGCACCGCCCCCTCAGGCCTTAAAAGGTCAAGTTTTACTGGGAAATTTTCCAAAATTCGCCCTTTCAACTAATCACCCCAAATTTGTAGCAGGTAACTGAAGACAAGTTGGGGTTGCTTGGCGTCACTTTATGGGAGTTTTCTGCAGAAGGCGGGGCTGTGGCGGCGCGGCGAAGTCAGGCGTACCGATGTGGCCTTACGTTTGCCTCCCATTTCGTCATTTCTAGAGGTATCGCCACAAAACCTCTTGGGAGTGATCCTAGTTCGGCCCCCCACAAAATGTGATGTGAACATCCAGTGGGCGTGGCCTATTTTCTGAAATAGCGCCCCCTAGGACCATTAAAACTGTCAGCCCCAAGTCATGCTTTGACTGAGGAGTACGAAATTTGGTTTCCTAATGTGGTGTCTCAGGACCTACAAAAAAGTCTCTTGGAGCCAAGTGCAAAGTCGCACAGGAAGTCGGCCATTTTGGTCCAAGTACTCGATTTAGTGGTTTTCGCACACGTTGTTTGGAGAGTGATGCTCCATCGCCCTTTTCACCAATCGCCTTCAAACTTCTGCTATACACTCTTAAGACATAAAGGAAAAAATTCAACCGTCGGATTTTAAATAAGTATAAAGGTGTGGGCGTGGCTAAGCCTCAAACTTTGACCTGTCGCCACGCCACTCTGTTTTTCACAGCTCCCTATTGGACTCCTTTTAACCAATCGCCAGCAATCACTGGCAAATAGCAGCAGACAAGTTGAGGACACTTGGTCTTTAGTCCTGGCAGGTTTCGAATAAAGGCGGGGCTTTGGGAGCATGGCGAAATTCGCCATCACGCCATGGCAATAAGTTTGCCTCTCATTTCTTCAATTATCGTGCCATTGCCACAAAATGTCTGGTGAGTGATCCTAGTCTGACCCCCAATAGAACTGGACAGCTGTAATTTGTGGGCGTGGCCTATTTTCTGAAATAGCGCCCCCTAGGAACAATAAAACTGCCAGCCACAAGCCATGCTTTGACTGAGGAGTACGAAAATTGGTACACTAATGTGGTGTCTCAGGCCCTACAAAAAAGTCTCTTGGAGCCAAGAGCAAAGTCGCACAGGAAGTCGGCCATTTTGGTCCAAGTACTCGATTTAGTGGTTTTCGCACACATTGTTTGGATAAGGATTCCCCATCACCCTTTTCAACAATCACCTTCAAACATCTGCTATACACTCTTAAGACATAGATGAAAAAATTCAACCGTCGGATTTTAAATAAGTATAAAGATGTGGGCGTGGCTAAGCCTCAAACTTTGACCTGTTCGCCACGCCACTCTTATTTTCACAGCTCCCTATTGGACTCCTTTTAACCAATCACCAGCAAACACTGGCAAATAGCAGCAGACAAGTTGAGGTCACTTGGTTTATAGTACTGGCAGGTTTCGAATAAAGGCGGGGCTTTGGGAGCATGGCGAAATTTGCCATCACGCCATGGAAATACGTTTGTCTCTCATTTCTTCAGTCATTGTGACATCGCCACACAAGTTCTGAAGAGTGATCCTACTCTGACCCCTAATAGAATTGGACAGCTGAAGTTTGTGGGCGTGACCTATTTTCTGAAACACCGCCCCCTAGGACCATTAAAACAGTCAGTCCCAAGCCATGCTTTGACTGAGGATCACAAAATTTGGCACACTAATGTAGTGTATCAGGACCTACAAAAAAGTCTCTTGGAGCCAAGAGCAATGTCCTACAGGAGGTCGGCCATTTTGGTCCAAGTACTCAATTTAGTGTTTTTCGCACACGTTATTAGGAGAATGATATCTCCTCGCCCTTTCCACCGATCACCTTCAAACTTCTGCTATATACTCTTAGGACATAGAGGAAAAAATTCAACCGTCGGATTTTAAATAAGTATAAAGGTGTGGGCGTGGCTAAGCCTCAAACTTTGACCAGTCGCCATTACCTTATTTGACTTAACAACTCCCATGTGCATGATCAGATCAATTTCATACTTTGTCTATGTGATCACTGACCACATCTGAAGACAGTGACAATGTGGACAGCTGACATCACCTAAGCCCCGCCCCCTGACTACAGGAAGTCTATTGTTTTATGGTGAACTGCCCATATTTGTCCCCTCTAATTTAGTCAAGATGACACTAAGGTCATGCACTGTCTTCATGATGTTGTAATGACCATTCAGATCTGATAGCTTTTTAGAAAGTGAGGGGCTTTGATGCCATGGCGATTTCTGGCGTGACGCTGTGACCTTACGTTTGACTGTAACTTCCACAAACAGCCTCCGATTTGCCCGAGACTGAACATCACATCACCAGTGTGGTAAAGATAGAGTATCTCCTAGTGGTGAGACATGTAATGGTGGGCTCAGAAGGGATGCTGAGTCAGGGTGAGGTGTGGACGAGGAGGCCTTTTACTGTTTCCGGTGTCGGGGTGGCTGACTTTCTGTTCCGCCAGGCATGCCCTGGTGCCCTCGGCTGCCGGCCAGGATGGAAAAGCGCGGAGCCGGGTTTGGAGAGCGTCGGGGATGGAGCGGAGGGGGTGCAGAAGGAGGGCGAGCAGCTTCGCTGCGAGGGCCGAACGACGCTGCTTGCAGCTTTAATTAGGCCCGAGCAGTGAAGCTGCGAAGGCCTATTGTATCTGCTCCGTTTCTTCTTCTTATTATTATTTAGGCCCGAGCAGCGAAAGCGCTGCGAAGGCCTCTTGTTTTTGCTCTGTTTATTATTTTTTATTATTCCGTGTCCGCTTTGAACGGCTTTTTGGGGACCTTAACATACCCCAAAACTCACAATATTTTGCACACTTGTCAGGCCTGGTGAAAAATTTGATATTTTAAAGGTCCCAAAAAAATCGCAAAGAAAATGGCTGAACAGCGCCCCCTAGAAAGTGAAAAAAACCCCTCTCCATAAAGCTTAGTTTATCGTACAGTTATGAAATTTGGTACACTTGTAGTACTCAACAGTCCGCACAGAAAAGTCTCTTGCAAGCATGGTCAATATCAAACAGGAAGTCGGCCATTTTGGGTTGAAATGGCGATTTTTTGCCGTTTTTGCCGTTTTCAGGGTCCGTTTCTGATTGGATTGCTCGATCATTTTTCGCACGATCGTCTCAAAAATTGTGTAAAATTGCTCAGAAGGGATGGGTGAAAAAAATGAGACAAGGATTCTGACTTTTCGTATATGTTGAAGGGGCGGGGCCAGGCCTCGAAGTTTGACTGCTCGCCAAAAAAATTTAAATTGCTATATCTTCATATCTGTATGGAATAGAGTTACCAAACTTTCTGTGGTCATTTGTCATCCACCCACAAAGTAAATTGAATGGTCGGATGATGACGTCACACAAGCCCCGCCCCCTCAGGACCAAAAAGGTCAAGTTTTACTGTGAAAGGTCCCAAATGGCCCCATTTCACTCAATCACCACAAATTTGTAGCTGGTAACTCAAGACAAGTGGGGGTTGCTTTGCGTCACTTTATGGGAGTTTTCGGCAGAGGGCGGGGCTGTGGCGGCGCAACGAATTCAGGCGTACCGCCGTGGCCTTACGTTTGCCTCCCATTTCGTCATTTCTAAAGATATCGTCACGAAGCTTCTTGTGAGTGATCCTAGTCCGGCCCCCCAAAAGATCTGATTGGAAGATCCGGTGGGCGTGGCCTATTTTCTGAAATAGCGCCCCCTAGGACCATTAAAACTGTCAGCCCCAAGCCATGCTTTGACTGAGGATTACGAAATTTGGTACACTAATGTGGTGTCTCAGGACCTACAAAAAAGTCTCTTGGAGCCAAGTGCAAAGTCGCACAGGAAGTCGGCCATTTTGGTCCAAGTGCGCGATTTAGTGGTTTTCACACACGTTGTTTGGAGAGTGATGCTCCGTCGCCCTTTTCACCAATCGCTTTCAAACTTCTGCTATATACTCTTAAGACATAGAGGAAAAAATTCAACCGTCGGATTTTAAATAAGTTTAAAGGTGTGGGCGTGGCTAAGCCTCAAACTTTGACCTTTCGCCACGCCACTCTTTTTTTCACAGCTCCCTATTGGACTCCTTTTACCCAATCACCAGGAATCTCTGGTAAAAGGCAGCAGACAAGTTGAGGTCACTTGGTCTTCAGTACTGGAAGGTTTTGAAAAAAGGCGGGGCTTTGGGAGCATGGTGAAATTCGCCATCACGCCATGGAAATACGTTTGCCTCTCATTTCTTCATTTATCGTGATATCACCTCGAAATTTGTTGTGAGTGATCCTAGTCTGACCCCCAATAGAAATGGTCAGCTTAAGTTTGTGGGCGTGGCCTATTTTTTGAATTAGCGCCCCCTAGGACCATTAAAACTGTCAGCCCCAAGCCATGCTTTGACTGAGGATTACGAAATTTGGTACACTAATGTGGTGTCTCAGGACCTACAAAAAAGTCTCTTGGAGCCAAGTGCAAAGTCGCACAGGAAGTCGGCCATTTTGGTCCAAGTACTCGATTTAGTGGTTTTCGCACACGTTGTTTGGAGAGTGATGCTCCATCGCCCTTTTCACCAATCACCTTCAAATTTCTGCTATATACTCTTAAGACATAGAGGAAAAAATTCAACCGTCGGATTTTAAATAAGTATAAAGATGTGGGCGTGGCTAAGCCTCAAAGTTTGACCTTTCGCCATTACATTACTTGACTTAATAACTCCCATGTGCACAATCAGATCTATTTCAAACTTTGTCTGTGTGATCACTGACCACATCTCAAGGCAACATTATTGTGGACAGCTGACATCACCTAAGCCCCGCCCCCTGACAACAGGAAGTCTATTGTTTTATGGTGAAATGCCCATATTTGTCACCTGTAACTTAGTGAACATGACACTAAGGTCATACACTGTCTTCATAATGTTGTAATTACCATTCAGACTTGAAAGATTTCCAGAAAGGGAGGGGCTTTGATGCAATGGCGAATGCTGCCATGACGCCATGACCTTACGTTTGACTGTAACTTCCACAAACAGCCTCCAATTTGCCCGAGACTGAACATGGCAATGAACAATCATGCCCTTTAGCCAGTGAGGCACAAACGGTTGGTGAATGTTATATAATGTCACCAAAGCTGACCTCAATGGGACTTTTCTGTAGTTGGTCACAGCGCCGCCTAGTTAACTTTAACCTTCGGGAACTTTAAAAAACATGGTCAAAATAGCATTAAAGTTGGTCACTGTCATCACACCACCAGTGTGGCAAAGATGGGGTATGCCCTAGTGGTGAGACGTGTAATATAATGGTGGGCTCAGAGGGGATGCTGAGTCAGGGTGAGGTGCAGACGAGGTGACCGTTAGCGGTTTCATGTGTCGGGGTGGTCGATGTTTCTGTTCCGGGGACGTGCCCTGGTGCCCCTGGCTGCCGGCCATGCCGGAGCGGCGCGGAGCTGCGAGGGCCGAACGACGCTGCTTGCAGCTTTAATTTTCTTTTTTCTTTTTTTTTCTTCCGCATCTTTGGGTGGCCGTTAGGGGGTCTTAGCATATCCAAAAACTCACCAAATTCTGGCCCAATATAGAAAGTGCGTGAAATTTACGTATTTCACTGGCAACGTGAAAGTTGGTGAAAAAATGTTTCAACAGCGCCCCCTAGAAAATTAAAAATACCCCTCCGCTTTGACCTTTTTTCATAGTAGAGTGATGAAATTTGGTACACTTGTAGAACTCAACAATACGCACAGAAAAGCCTCTTGCACCCATGGTCAATATCAAACAGGAAGTCGGCCATTTTGGGCTAAAGTGGCCATTTTGACCCCGTTTTGGCCATTTCTAGGGTCTATATTTGGTTGAACAGTTTGGTCATTTTTCGCACGATCGTCTCAAAAATAGTGTGCGATCGAACAGAAGCGATGGACGATTCAAATGAGACAAAAAAATTGACTTTTCGTAAATACTGAAGGGGCGGGACCAGGCCTCAAAGTTCGAGCACTCGCCAAAAAAATTCAAATTGCTATAATTTCATAAATGAAAGAATTACAGTTAAAGTAACTTTCTATGGACAATTGTCATCGCCCCCCGAAGACAAATGAATGGTCGATTGATGATGTCACATAAGCCCCGCCCCCTCAGGACTTAAAAGGTCAAGTTTTACTGGGAAATTTTCCAAAATTCGCCCTTTCAAATAATCATCCCAAATTTGTAGCAGGTAACTGAAGACAAGGTGGGGTTGCTTGGCGTCACTTTATGGGAGTTTTCTGCAGAAGGCGGGGCTGTGGCGGCGCGGCGAAGTCAGGCGTACCGACGTGGCCTTACGTTTGCCTTCCATTTCGTCATTTCTAGAGATATCGCCACGACACTTCTTCAGAGTGATCCTAGTCCGGCCCCCAAAAGAATCTGATGTGAACATCCGGTGGGCGTGGCCTATTTTCTGAAATAGCGCCCCCTAGGACCATTAAAACTGTCAGCCCCAAGCCATGCTTTGACTGAGGAGTACGAAATTTGGTACACTAATGTGGTGTCTCAGGACCTACAAAAAAGTCTCTTGGAGCCAAGTGCAAAGTCGCACAGGAAGTCGGCCATTTTGGTCCAAGTACTTGATTTAGTGGTTTTCGCACACGTTGTTTGGAAAAGGATGCTCCATCACCCTTTTCACCAATCACCTTCAAACATCTGCTATACACTCTTAAGACATAGAAGAAAAAATTCAACCATCGGATTTTAAATAAGTATAACGATGTGGGCGTGGCTAAGCCTCAAACTTTGACCTGTCGCCACGCCACTTTTTTTTCACAGCTCCCTATTGGACTCCTTTTACCCAATCACCAGCAATCACTGGCAAAAAGCAGCAGACAAGTTGAGGTCACTTGGTCTATAGTACTGGCAGGTTTCGAATTAAGGCGGGGCTTTGGGAGCATGGCGAAATTCGCCATCACGCCATGGAAATACGTTTGTCTCTCATTTCTTCAATCATGGTGACATTGCCACACAATTTCTGATGAGTGATCCTACTCTGACCCCTAATAGAACTGGATAGCTGAAGTTTGTGGGCATGGCCTATATTCTGAAATAGCGCCCCCTTGGACCATTAAAAACGTCAGCCCCAAGCCATGCTTTGACTGAGGATCACGAAATTTGGCACACTAATGTAGTGTCTCAGGACCTACAAAAAAGTCTCTTGGAGCCAAGTGCAATGTCACACAGGAGGTCGGCCATTTTCGTCCAAGTACTCGATTTAGTGGTTTTCACACACGTTGTTTGGACATTGATGCCCCGTCGCCCTTTTCACCGATCACCGTCAAACTTTTGCTATGTACTCTTAAGACAAATGGGGAAAAATTCAACCGTCGGATTTTAAATAAGTATAAAGGTGTGGGCGTGGCTAAGCCTCAAACTTTGACCTTTCGCCATTACATTAGTTGACTTAACAACTCCCATGTGCATGATCAGATCTATATCAAACTGTGTCTGTGTGATCATTGACTACATCTCAAGACAATGACAATGTGGACAGCTGACATAACCTAAGCCCCGCCCCCTGACTACAGGAAGTCTATTGTTTTATGGTGAAATGCCCATATTTGTCCCCTCTAATTTAGTCAACATGACACTAAGGTCATGCACTGTCTTCATGATGTTGTAATGACCATTCAGATCTGCTAGCTTTTCAGAAAGGGAGGGGCTTTGATGCCATGGCGAATTCTGGCATGACGCCGTGACCTTACAATTCAATTTAATGGTGAGCTCAGAGGGGATGCTGAGTCAGGGTGAGGTGCGGACTAGGAGGCCATTTGCGGTTTCTGGTGTCGGGGTGGTTGACGTTTCTGTTCTGCCAGACGTGCCCTGGTGCCCCGGGCTGCCGGCCAGGCCGGAGCGGCGCGGAGCTGCGAGGGCCGAACGACGCTGCTTGCAGCTTTAATTAGGCCCGAGCAGCGAAGCGCTGCGAAGGCCTATTGTATCTGCTCCGTTTCTTTTTTTTTTTCTTTCTTTCTTTCTTTTTTTTTTTTTCTTTTTTTTTCTTCCGCGTCTTTGGACGGCCTTTAGGGGGTCTTAGCATATCCAAAGACTCACCAAATTCTGGCCCAATATAGAAAGTGCGTGAAATTTACGTATTTCACTGGCAATGTGGAAGTTGGTATAAAAGTGTTTCAACAGCGCCCCCTGGAAAATTAAAAATACCCCTCCGCTTTGACCTTTTTTCATAGTAGAGTGATAAAATTTGGTACACCTGTAGAATTCAACAATACGCACAGAAAAGCCTCTTGCACCCATGGTCAATATCAAACAGGAAGTCGGCCATTTTGGACTAAAGTGGCCATTTTTACCCCATTTTGGCCATTTCTAGGCTCTATATTTGGTTGAACAGTTTGATCATTTTTCGCACGATTGTCTCAAAAATAATGTGCGATCGAACAGAAGCGATGGACGAATCAAATGAGAAAATAAAACTGACTTTTCGTAAATACTGAAGGGGCGGGGCCAGGCCTCAAAGTTCGAGCACTCGCCAAAAAAATTCAAATTGCTATAATTTCATAAATGAAAGAATTACAGTTAAAGTAATTTGCTATGGACAATCGTCATCGCCCCCCGAAGACAAATGAATGGTTGATTGATGATGTCACATAAGCCCCGCCCCCTCAGGCCTTAAAAGGTCAAGTTTTACTGGGAAATTGTCCAAAATTCGCCCTTTGTACTAATCACCCCATATTTCTAGCAGGAAACTGAAGACAAGTTGGGGTTGCTTGGCGTCACTTTATGGGAGTTTTCTCCAGAAGGCGGGGCTGTGGCGGCGCGGCGAAGTCAGGCGTACCGACGTGGCCTTACGTTTGCCTACCATTTCGTCATTTCTAAAGATATCGCCACAAAACCTCTTGGGAGTGATCCTAGTCCAGTCCCCCAAAAAATTTGATGTGAACATCCGGTGGGCGTGGCCTATTTTCTGAAATAGCGCCCCCTAGGACCATTAAAACTGTCAGCCCCAAGCCATGCTTTGACTGAGGATTTTGAAATTTGGTCCACTAATGTGGTGTCTCAGGACCTACAAAAAAGTCTCTTGGAGCCAAATGTAAAGTTGCACAGGAAGTCAGCCATTTTGGTCCAAGTACTCGATTTACTGGTTTTCGCACACGTTGTTTGGAGAGTGATGCTCCATCACTCTTTTCACCAATCGCCTTCAAACTTCTCTTATATACTCTTAAGACATAAAGGAAAAATTTCAACCGTCGGATTTTAAATAAGTTTAAAGGTGTGGGCGTGGCTAAGCCTCAAACTTTGACCTGTCGCCACGCCACTCTTTTTTTCACAGCTCCCTATTGGATTCCTTTTACCCAATCACCAGCAATCTCTGGCAAATAGCAGCTGACAAGTTGAGGTCACTTGGTCTGCAGTACTGGCAGGTTTGAAAAAAAGGCGGGGCTTTGGGAGCATGGCGAAATTTGCCATCACGCCATGGCAATACGTTTGTCTCTCATTTCTTCAATCATTGTGACATCGCCACACAATTTCTGATGAGTGATCCTACTCTGACCCCTAATAGAACTGCACAGCTGAAGTTTGTGGGCGTGGCCTATTTAATGAAATAGCGCCCCCTAGGACCATTAAAACTGTCAGCCCCAAGCCATGCTTTGACTGAGGATTACGAAATTTGATACACTAATGTCGGGTCTCAGGACCTACAAAAAAGTCTCTTGGAGCCAAGTGCAAAGTCGCGCAGGAAGTCGGCCATTTTGGTCCAAGTACTCGATTTAGTGGTATTCGCACACGTTGTTTGGAGAGTGTTGCACCATTGCCCTTTTCACCAATCGCCTTCAAACATCTGCTATATACTCTTAAGACATAGATGAAAAAATTCAACCGTCGGATTTTATATAAGTATAAAGGTGTGGGCGTGGCTAAGCCTCAAACTTTGACCTGTCGCCACGCCACTCTTTTTTCACAGCTCCCTATTGGACTCCTTTTAACCAATCACCAGCAATCACTGGCAAATGGCAGCAGACAAGTTGAGGTCACTTGATCTATAGTACTGGCAGGTTTTGAATAAAGGCGGGGCTTTGGGAGCATGGCGAAATTCGCCATCACGCCATGAAAATACGTTTGTCTCCCATTTCTTCAATCATTGTGACATCACAACAAAATGTCTGATGAGTGATCCTAGTCTGACCCCCAATAGAAATGGACAGCTGAAGTTTGTGGGCGTGGCCTATTTTCTTAAATAGCGCCCCCTAGGACCATTAAAACTGTCAGCCCCAAGCCATGCTTTGACTGAGGATTACGAAATTTGATACACTAATGTGGGGTCTCAGGACCTACAAAAAAGTCTCTTGGAGCCAAGTACAAAGTCGCACAGGAAGTCGGCCATTTTGGTCCAAGTACTCGATTTAGTGGTTTTCGCACACGTTGTTTGGAGAGTGTTGCACCATCGCCCTTTTCACCAATCGCCTTCAAACTTCTGCTATATACTCTTAAGACAAAGGGAGAAAAATTCAACCATCGGATTTTATATAAGTATAAAAGTGTGGGCGTGCCTAAGCCTCAAACTTTGACCTTTCGCCATTACATCACTTGACTTAACTCCCATGTGCATGATCAGATCTATATCAAACTGTGTCTGTGTGATCATTGACCACATCTCAAGGCAGTGACAATGTGGACAGCTGACATCACCTAAGCCCCGCCCCCTGACTACAGGAAGTCTATTTTTTATGGTGAAATGCCCATATTTGTCCCCTCTAATTTAGTCAACATGACACTAAGGTCATGCACTGTCTTCATGATATTGTAATGACCATTTAGATCTGCTAGCTTTTCAGAAAGGGAGGGGCTTTGATGCCATGGCGATTTCTTACTCTGACCCCTAATAGACATGGACAGCTGAAGTTTGTGGGCGTGGCCTATTTTCTGAAATAGCGCCCCCCTAGGACCATTAAAACAATCAGCCCCAAGCCATGCTTTGACTGAGGATCACGAAATTTGGCACACTAATGTAGTGTCTCAGGACCTACAAAAAAGTCTCTTGGAGCCAAGTACAATGTCGCACAGGAGGTCGGCCATTTTTGTCCAAGTACTCGATTTAGTGGTTTTCGAACACGTTATTAGGAGAATGATGTCTCGTCGTCCTTTCCACCGATCACCTTCAAACTCCTGCTATATACTCTTAAGACATAGAGGAAAAAATTCAACCGTCGGATTTTAAATAAGTATAAAGGTGTGGGCGTGGCTAAGCCTCAAACTTTGACCAGTCGCCATTATGTTACTTGACTTAATAACTCCCATGTGCATGATCAGATCAATTTCAAATTTTGTCTGTGTGATCACTGACCCCATCTGAAGACAGTGACAATGTGGACAGCTTACATCACCTAAGCCCGCCCCCTGACTACAGGAAGTCTACTGTTTTATGGTGAAATGTCCATATTTGTCCCCTCTAATTTAGTCAAGATGACACTAAGGTCATGCACTGTCTTCATGATGTTGTAATGACCATTCAGATCTGATAGCTTTTCAGAAAGGGGGGGCTTTTATGCCATGGCGATTTCTGGCGTGACGCTGTGACCTTACGTTTGACTGTAACTTCCACAAACAGCCTTCGATATGCCCGAGACTGAACATCACATCACCAGTGTAGTAAAGATAGAGTATCTCCTAGTGGTGAGACGTGTAATGGTGGTCTCATAGGGGATGCTGAGTCAGGGTGAGGTGTGGACGCGGAGGCCGTTCACGGTTTCTGGTGTCGGGGTGGTTGACTTTCTGTTCTGCCAGACGTGCCCTGGTGCCCCCGGCTGCCGGCCAGGATGGAGAAGCGCGGAGCTGGGTTTGGAGAGCGTCGCGGATGGAGCGGAGGGGTTGCGGAAGGAGGGCGAGCAGCTTCGCTGCGAGGGCCGAACGACGCTGCTTGCAGCTTTAATTAGGCCCGAGCAGTGAAGCTGCGAAGGCCTATTGTATCTGCTCCGTTTATTATTATTATTTATTAGGCCCGAGCAGTGAAGCTGCGAAGGCCTATTGTATCTGCTCCGTTTATTAGGCCCGAGCAGCGAAGCGCTGCGAAGGCCTATTGTATCTGCTCCGTTTATTTTTCTTTTTTCTTTTTTTTTCTTCCGCGTCTTTGGGTGGCCTTTAGGGGGTCTTAGCATATCCAAAAAGTCACCAAATTCTGGCCCAATATAGAAAGTGCGTGAAATTTACGTATTTCACTGTCAACATGAAAGTTGGTATAAAAATGTTTCAACAGCGCCCCCTGGAAAATTAAAAATACCCCTCCGCATTGACCTTTTTTCATAGTAGAGTGATGAAATTTGGTACACCTGTAGAACTCAACAATACGCACAGAAAAGCCTCTTGCACCCATGGTCAATATCAAACAGGAAGTCGGCCATTTTGGACTAAAGTGGCCATTTTTACCCCGTTTTGGCCATTTCTAGGCTCTATATTTGGTTGAACAGTTTGGTCATTTTTCGCACGATTGTCTCAAAAATAGTGTGCAATCGAACAGAAGCGATGGACGATTAAAATGAGAAAATAAAACTGACTTTTCGTAAATACTGAAGGGGCGGGACCAGGCCTCAAAGTTCGAGCACTCGCCAAAAAAATTCAAATATCTTTAATTTCATAAATAAAAGAATTACATTTAAAGTAATTTTCTATGGACAATCGTCATCGCCCCCCGAAGACAAATGAATGGTTGATTGATGATGTCACATAAGCCCCGCCCCCTCAGGCCTTAAAAGGTCAAGTTTTACTGGGAAATTGTCCAAAATTCGCCCTTTCAACTAATCACCCCATATTTGTAGCAGGTAACTGTAGACAAGTTGGGATTGCTTGGCGTCACTTTATGGGAGTTTTCTCCAGAAGGCGGGGCTGTGGCGGCGCGGCGAAGTCAGGCGTACCGACGTGGCCTTACGTTTGCCTCCCATTTCGTCATTTCTAAAGATATCGCCACAAAACCTCTTGTGAGTGATCCTAGTCCAGCCCCCCAAAAAATTTGATGTGAACATCCGGTGGGCGTGGCCTATTTTATGAAATAGCGCCCCCTAGGACCATTAAAACTGTCAGCCCCAAGCCATGCTTTGACTGAGGATTTCGAAATTTGGTACACTAATGTGGTGTCTCAGGACCTACAAAAAAGTCTCTTGGAGCCAAGTGCAAAGTTGCACAGGAAGTCAGCCATTTTGGTCCAAGTACGTGATTTACTGGTTTTCGCACACGTTGTTTGGAGAGTGATGCTCCATCGCCCTTTTCACCAATCGCCTTCAAACATCTGCTATATACTCTTAAGACATAAAGTAAAAAATTCAACCGTCGGATTTTAAATAAGTATAAAGGTGTGGGCGTGGCTAAGCCTCAAACTTTGACCTGTCGCCACGCCACTCTTTTTTTCACAGCTCCCTATTGGACTCCTTTTACGCAATCACCAGCAATCTCTGGCAAATAAAAGCTGACAAGTTGAGGTCACTTGGTCTACAGTACTGGCAGGTTTTGAAAAAAGGCGGGGCTTTGGGAGCATGGCGAAATTCGCCATCACGCCATGGCAATACGTTTGCCTCTCATTTCTTCAATTATCGTGACATCGCCACAAAATGTCTGGTGAGTGATCCTAGTCTGACCCCCAATAGAATTGGGCAGCTGAGATTTGTGGGCGTGGCCTATATTCTGAAATATCGCCCCCTAGGACCTTTAAAACTGTCAGCCCCAAGACAAGGTTTGACTGAGGATTACGAAAATTGGTACACTCATGTAGGGTCTCTGGACCTACAAAAAAGTCTCTTGGAGCCAAGCGAAATTTCGCACAGGAGGTCGGCCATTTTGGTCCAAGTACTCGATTTAGTGGTTTTCGCACACGTTGTTTGGACATTGATGGCCCGTCGCCCTTTACACAGATCACCTTCAAACTTATGCTATGTACTTTTAAGTCAAAGGGGAAAAAATTCAACCGTCGGATTTTAAATAAGTATAAAGGTGTGGGCGTGGCTAAGCCTCAAACTTTGACCTTTCGCCATGACATTACTTGACTTAATAACTCCCATGTGCATGATCAGATCTAATTCAAACTTTGTCTGTGTGATCACTGACCACATCTCAAGACAACGACAATGTGGACAGCTGACATCACCTAAGCCCCGCCCCCTGACAACAGGAAGTCTATTGTTTTATGGTGAAATGGCCATATTTGTCCCCTCTAATTTAGTGAAAATGACACTCAGGTCATACAGTGTCTTCATGATGTTTTAATGACCATTCAGATCTGATAGCTTTCCAGAAAGGGAGGGGCTTTGATGCCATGGTGAATGCTGGCGTGACGCCATGACCTTACATTTGACTGTAACTTCCACAAACGGCCTCCGATTTGCCCGAAACTGAATATGGCAATGAACAATCATGCCCTTTAGCCAATGAGGCACAAACGGTTGGTGAATGTTATATAATGTCACCAAAGCTGACCTCAATGGGACTTTTCTGTAGTTGGTCACAGCGCCACCTAGATAACGTTATCCTTCGATAACTTTAAAAAACATGGTCAGAATAGCATTAAAGTTGGTCACTGTCATCACACCACCAGTGTGGTAAAGATAGAGGATTCCCTAGTGGTGAGACATAAAATGTAATGGTGAGCTCAAAGGGGATGCTGAGTCAGGGTGAGGTGCGGACAAGGTGGCCGTTAGCCGTTTCTGGTGTTGGGGTGGTCGACGTTTGTGTTCTGCGGACGTGCCCTGGTGCCCAGGGCTGCCGGCCAGGCCGGAGCGGCGCGGAGCTGCGAGGGCCGAACGACGCTGCTTGCAGCTTTAATTATTATTACGCTTTCTTTTTTCTTCCGCGTCTTTGGCTGGCCTTTAGGGGGTCTTAGCATATCCAAAAAGTCACCAAATTCTGGCCCAATATAGAAAGTGCGTGAAATTTACGTATTTCACTGGCAATGCGAAAGTTCATAAAAAAGTGGCTGAACAGCGCCCCCTAGAAAGTGAAAAATACCCCTCTCCATAAAGCTTAGTTTATCGTACAGTTATGAAATTTGGTTTACTTGTAGTACTCAACAGTCCGCACAGAAAAGTCTCTTGCAACCATGGTCAATATCAAACAGGAAGTCGGCCATTTTAGGTTGAAATGGCGATTTTTAGCCATTTTGGCCATTTCTAGGGTCTATATTTGGTTGAACAGTTTGGTCATTTTTCGCACGATCGTCTCAAAAATAGTGTGCGATTGAACAGAAGCGATGGACGATTCAAATGAGAAAATAAAATTGACTTTTCGTAAATACTGAAGGGGCGGGGCCAGGCCTCAAAGTTTGAGCACTCGCCAAGAAAATTCAAATTGCTATAATTTCATAAATGAAAGAATTACAGTTAAAGTAATGTTCTATGGACAATCGTCATCGCCCCCCGAAGACAAATGAATGGTCGATTGATGATGTCACATAAGCTCCGCCCCCTCAGGACTTAAAAGGTCAAGTTTTACTGGGAAATTTTCCAAAATTCGCCCTTTCAAATAATCAACCCAAGTTTGTAGCAGATAACTGAAGACAAGTTGGGGTTGCTTGGCGTCACTTTATGGGAGTTTTCTGCAGAAGTCGGGGCTGTGGCGGCGCGGCGAAGTCAGGCGTACCGACGTGGCCTTACGTTTGCCTCCCATTTCGTCATTTCTAGAGATATCGCCACAAAACGTCTTGTGAGTGATCCTAGTCCGGCCCCCCAAAAGATCTCATGTGAACATCCGGTGGGCGTGGCCTATTTTCTGAAATAGCGCCCCATAGGTCCATTAAAACTGTCAGCCCCAAGCCATGCTTCGACTGAGGATTACGAAATGTGGTACACTAATGTGGTGTCTCAGGACCTACAAAAAAGTCTCTTGGAGCCAAGTGTAAAGTCGCACAGGAAGTCGGCCATTTTGGTCTAAGTACGCCATTTAGTGGTTTTCGCACACATTGTTTGGAGAGTGATGCTCCATCGCCCTTTTCACCAATCGCCTTCAAACGTCTGCTATATACTTTTAAGACATAAAGGAAAAAATTCAACCGTCGGATTTTAAATAAGTATAAAGGTGTGGGCGTGGCTAAGCCTCAAACTTTGACCTGTCGCCACGCCACTCTTTTTTTCCACAGCTCCCTATTGGACTCCTTTTAACCAATTACCAGCAATCACTGGCAAATAGCAGCAGACAAGTTGAGGTCACTTGGTCTATAGTATTGGCAGGTTTCGAATAAATGCGGGGCTTTGGGAGCATGGCGAAATTTGCCATCACTCCATGGAAATACGTTTGTCTCTCATTTTTTCAATCATTGTGACATTGCCACACAATTTCTGATGAGTGATCCTACTCTGACCCCTAATAGAATTGGACAGCTGAAGTTTGTGGGTGTGGCCTATTTTCTGAAACAGTGCCCCCTAGGACCATTAAAACTATAAGCCCCAAGCCATGCTTTGACTGAGGATCACAAAATTTGGCATACTAATGTAGTGTCTCAGGACCTACAAAAAAGTCTCTTGGACCCAAGCGCAATGTCGCACAGGAGGTCGGCCATTTTGGTCCAAGTACTCGATTTAGTGGTTTTCGCACACGTTATTAGGAGAATGATGTCTCGTCGTCCTTTCCAACGATCACCTTCAAACTTCTGCTATATACTCTTAAGACATAGAGGAAAAAATTCAACCGTCGGATTTTAAATAAGTATAAAGGTGTGGGCGTGGCTAAGCCTCAAACTTTGACCAGTCGCCATTACGTTATTTGACTTAATAACTCCCATGTGCATGATCAGATCAATTTCAAACGTTGTCTGTGTTATCACTGACCACATCTGAAGACAGTGACAATGTGGACAGCTTACATCACCTAAGCCCCGCCCCCTGACTACAGGAAGTCTACTGTTTTATGGTGAAATGCCCATATTTGTCCCCTCTAATTTAGTCAAGATGACACTAAGGTCATGCACTGTCTTCATGATGTTGTAATGACCATTCAGATCTGATAGCTTTTCAGAAAGGGAGGGGCTTTGATGCCATGGCGATTTCTGGCGTGACGCTGTGACCTTACGTTTGACTGTAACTTCCACAAACAGCCTCTGATTTGCCCGAGACTGAACATCACATCACCAGTGTGATAAAGATAGAGTATCTCCTAGTGGTGAGACGTGTAATGGTGGGCTCAGAAGGGATGCTGAGTCAGGGTGAGGTGTGGACGAGGAGGCCGTTCACGGTTTCTGGTGTCGGGGTGGTTGACTTTCTGTTCCGCCAGACGTGCCCTGGTGCCCTCGGCTGCCGGCCAGGATGGAGAAGCACGGAGCTGGGTTTGGAGAGCTTCGGGGATGGAGCGGAGGGGGTGCGGAAGGAGGGCGAGCAGCTTTGCTGCGAGGGCCGAACGACGCTGCTTGCAGCTTTAATTATTAGGCCCGAGCAGCGAAAGCGCTGCGAAGGCCTCTTGTTTTTGCTCTGTTTATTATTTTTCTTTATTATTATTTTTTGTTATTCTCGTGCCCCTTTGAACGGCTTTTTGGGGACCTTAGCATACCCCAAAACTCACAATATTTTGCAAACTTGTCAGGCCTGGTGAAAAATTTGATATTTTAAAGGTCCCAAAAAAATCGCACAGAAAATGACTGAACAGCGCCCCCTAGAAAGTGAAAAAAAACCCTCTCCATAAAGCTTAGTTTATCGTACAGTTATGAAATTTGGTACACTTGTAGTACTCAATAGTCCGCACAGAAAAGTCTCTTGCAAGCATGGTCAATATCAAACAGGAAGTCGGCCATTTTGGGTTGAAATGGCGATTTTTTGCCGTTTTTGCCGTTTTTAGGGTCCGTTTCTGATTGGATTGCTCGATCATTTTTCGCACGATCGTCTCAAAAATTGTGTAAAATTGCTAAGAAGGGATGGGCGAACAAAATGAGATGAGAATTCTGAGTTTTCGTATATGTTGAAGGGGCGGGGCCAGGCCTCGAAGTTTGACTACTCGCCAAAAATATTTAAATTGCTATAACTTCATAACTGAATGGAATAGAGTTACCAAACTTTCTGGGGTCATTCGTCATCCACCCACAAAGTAAATTGAATGGTCGGATGATGACATCACACAAGCCCCGCCCCCTCAGGACCAAAAAGATCAAGTTTTACTGTGAAAGGTCCCAAATTGCCCCATTTCACTTAATCACCACAAATTTGTAGCTGGTAACTCAAGACAAGTGGGGGTTGCTTGGCGTCACTTTATGGGAGTTTTCGGCAGAGGGCGGGGCTGTGGCGGCGCGGCGAATTCAGGCGTACCGCCGTGGCCTTACGTTTGCCTCCCATTTCGTCATTTCCAAAGATATCGTCACGAAACTTCTTGTGAGTGATCCTAGTCCGGCCCCCCAAAAGATCTGATGTGAACATCTGGTGGGCGTGGCCTTTTTTCTGAAATAGCGCCCCCTAGGACCATTAAAACTGTCAGCCCCAAGCCATGCTTTGACTGAGGATTACGAAATTTGGTACACTAATGTGGTGTCTCAGGACCTACAAAAAAGTCTCTTGGAGCCAAGTGCAAAGTCGCACAGGAAGTCGGCCATTTTGGTCCAAGTGCGCGATTTAGTGGTTTTCACACACGTTGTTTGGAGAGTGATACTCCGTCGCCCTTTTCACCAATCACTTTCAAACTTCTGCTATATAGTCTTAAGACATAGAGGAAAAAATTCAACCGTCGGATTTTAAATAAGTATAAAGGTGTGGGCGTGGCTAAGCCTCAAACTTTGACCTTTCGCCACGCCACTCTTTTTTTCACAGCTCCTTATTGGACTCCTTTTACCCAATCACCAGGAATCTCTGGTAAATAGCAGCAGGCAAGTTGAGGTCACTTGGTCTCCAGTACTGGAAGGTTTTGAAAAAAGGCGGGGCTTTGGGAGCATGGCGAAATTCGCCATCACGCCATGGAAATACGTTTGCCTCTCATTTCTTCATTTATCGTGATATCACCTCGACCATTGTTGTGAGTGATCCTAGTCTGACCCCCAATAGAAAAGGTCAGCTTAAGTTTGTGGGCGTGGCCTATTTTCTGTATTAGCGCCCCCTAGGACCATTAAAACTGTCAGCCCCAAGCCATGCTTTGACTGAGGATTACGAAATTTGGTACACTAATGTGGTGTCTCAGGACCTACAAAAAAGTCTCTTGGAGCCAAGTGCAAAGTCGCACAGGAAGTCGGCCATTTTGGTCCAAGTGCGCGATTTAGTGGTTTTCACACACGTTGTTTGGAGAGTGATGCTCCGTCGCCCTTTTCACCAATCGCCTTCGAGCTTCTGCTATATACTCTTAAGACATAGAGGAAAAAATTCAACCGTCGGATTTTAAATAAGTATAAAGGTGTGGGCGTGGCTAAGCCTCAAACTTTGACCTTTCGCCACGCCACTCTTTTTTTCACAGCTCCCTATTGGACTCCTTTTACCCAATCACCTGGAATCTCTGGTAAATAGCAGCTGACAAGTTGAGGTCACTTGGTCTACAGTACTGGCAGGTTTTGAAAAAAGGCGGGGCTTTGGGAGCATGGCGAAATTCGCCATCACGCCATGGCAATACGTTTGCCTCTCATTTCTTCAATTATCGTGACATCGCCACAAAATGTCTGGTGAGTGATCCTAGTCTGACCCCCAATAGAAATGGGCATCTGAGATTTGTGGGCGTGGCCTATATTCTGAAATAGCGCCCCCTAGGACCATTAAAACTGTCAGCCCCAAGACAAGGTTTGACTGAGGATTACGAAAATTGGTACACTCATGTAGGGTCTCTGGCCCTACAAAAAAGTCTCTTGGAGCCAAGCGCAATTTCGCACAGGAGGTCGGCCATTTTGGTCCAAGTACTCGATTTAGTGGTTTTCGCACACGTTGTTTGGACATTGATGGCCCGTTGCCCTTTACACCGATCACCTTCAAACTTATGCTATGTACTTTTAAGTCAAAGGGGAAAAAATTCAACCGTCGGATTTTAAATAAGTATAAAGGTGTGGGCGTGGCTAAGCCTCAAACTTTGACCTTTCGCCATGACATTACTTGACTTAATAACTCCCATGTGCATGATCAGATCTAATTCAAACTTTGTCTGTGTGATCACTGACCACATCTCAAGACAACGACAATGTGGACAGCTGACATCACCTAAGCCCCGCCCCCTGACAACAGGAAGTCTATTGTTTTATGGTGAAATGCCCATATTTGTCCCCTCTAATTTAATGAAAATGACACTCAGGTCATACAGTGTCTTCATGATGTTTTAAAGACCATTCAGATCTGATAGCTTTCCAGAAAGGGAGGGGCTTTGATGCCATGGTGAATGCTGGCGTGACGCCATGACCTTACATTTGACTGTAACTTCCACAAACGGCCTCCGATTTGCCCGAAACTGAATATGGCAATGAACAATCATGCCCTTTAGCCAATGAGGCACAAACGGTTGGTGAATGTTATATAATGTCACCAAAGCTGACCTCAATGGGACTTTTCTGTAGTTGGTCACAGCGCCACCTAGATAACGTTATCCTTCGATAACTTTAAAAAACATGGTCAGAATAGCATTAAAGTTGGTCACTGTCATCACACCACCAGTGTGGTAAAGATAGAGGATTCCCTAGTGGTGAGACATAAAATATAATGGTGGGCTCAAAGGGGATGCTGAGTCAGGGTGAGTTGCGGACAAGGTGGCCGTTAGCAGTTTCTGGTGTTGGGGTGGTCGACGTTTGTGTTCTGCGGACGTGCCCTGGTGCCCCGGGCTGCCGGCCAGGCCGGAGCGGCGCGGAGCTGCGAGGGCCGAACGACGCTGCTTGCAGCTTTAATTAGGCCCGAGCAGCGAAAGCGCTGCGAAGGCCTCTTGTTTTTGCTCTGATTATTATTATTTTTTGTTATTCCGTGCCCCCTTTGAACAGCTTTTTGGGGACCTTAACATACCCCAAAACTCACAATATTTTGCACACTTGTCAGGCCTGGTGAAAAATTTGATATTTTAAAGGTCCCAAAAAAATCGCAAAGAAAATGGCTGAACAGCGCCCCCTACAAAGTGAAAAAAACCCCTCTCCATAAAGCTTAGTTTATCGTACAGTTATGAAATTTGGTACACTTGTAGTACTCAACAGTCCGCACAGAAAAGTCTCTTGCAACCATGGTCAATATCAAACAGGAAGTCGGCCATTTTGGGTTGAAATGGCGATTTTTTGCCGTTTTTGCCGTTTTTAGGGTCCGTTTCTGATTGGATTGCTCGATCATTTTTCGCACGATCGTCTCAAAAATTGTGTAAAATTGCTCAGAAGGGATGGGCGAACAAAATGAGATAAGGATTCTGAGTTTTCGTATATGTTGAAGGGGCGGAGCCAGGCCTCGAAGTTTGACTACTCGCCAAAAATATTTAAATTGCTATAACTTCATAACTGAATGGAATAGAGTTACCAAACTTTCTGTGGTCATTCGTCATCCACCCACAAAGTAAATTGAAAGGTCGGATGATGACATCACACAAGCCCCGCCCCCTCAGGACCAAAAAGATCAAGTTTTACTGTGAAAGGTCCCAAATTGCCCCATTTCACTTAATCACCACAAATTTGTAGCTGGTAACTCAAGACAAGTGGGGGTTGCTTGGCGTCACTTTATGGGAGTTTTCGGCAGAGGGCGGGGCTGTGGCGGCGCGGCGAATTCAGGCGTACCGCCTTGGCCTTACGTTTGCCTCCCATTTCGTCATTTCCAAAGATATCGTCACGAAACTTCTTGTGAGTGATCCTAGTCCGGCCCCCCAAAAGATCTGATGTGAACATCTGGTGGGCGTGGCCTATTTTCTGAAATAGCGCCCCCTAGGACCATTAAAACTGTCAGCCCCAAGCCATGCTTTGACTGAGGATTACGAAATTTGGTACACTAATGTGGTGTCTCAGGACCTACAAAAAAGTCTCTTGAAGCCAAGTGCAAAGTCGCACAGGAAGTCGGCCATTTTGGTCCAAGTGCGCGATTTAGTGGTTTTCACACACGTTGTTTGGAGAGTGATACTCCGTCGCCCTTTTCACCAATCACTTTCAAACTTCTGCTATATAGTCTTAAGACATAGAGGAAAAAATTCAACTGTCGGATTTTAAATAAGTATAAAGGTGTGGGCGTGGCTAAGCCTCAAACTTTGACCTTTCGCCACGCCACTCTTTTTTTCACAGCTCCTTATTGGACTCCTTTTACCCAATCACCAGGAATCTCTGGTAAATAGCAGCAGGCAAGTTGAGGTCACTTGGTCTCCAGTACTGGAAGGTTTTGCAAAAAGGCGGGGCTTTGGGAGCATGGCGAAATTCGCCATCACGCCATGGAAATACGTTTGCCTCTCATTTCTTCATTTATCGTGATATCACCTCGACCATTGTTGTGAGTGATCCTAGTCTGACCCCCAATAGAAAAGGTCAGCTTACGTTTGTGGGCGTGGCCTATTTTCTGTATTAGCGCCCCCTAGGACCATTAAAACTGTCAGCCCCAAGCCATGCTTTGACTGAGGATTACGAAATTTGGTACACTAATGTGGTGTCTCAGGACCTACAAAAAAGTCTCTTGGAGCCAAGTGCAAAGTCGCACAGGAAGTCGGCCATTTTGGTCCAAGTGCGCGATTTAGTGGTTTTCACACACGTTGTTTGGAGAGTGATGCTCCGTCGCCCTTTTCACCAATCGCCTTCGAGCTTCTGCTATATACTCTTAAGACATAGAGGAAAAAATTCAACCGTCGGATTTTAAATAAGTATAAAGGTGTGGGCGTGGCTAAGCCTCAAACTTTGACCTTTCGCCACGCCACTCTTTTTTTCACAGCTCCCTATTGGACTCCTTTTACCCAATCACCTGGAATCTCTGGTAAATAGCAGCTGACAAGTTGAGGTCACTTGGTCTACAGTACTGGCAGGTTTTGAAAAAAGGCGGGGCTTTGGGAGCATGGCGAAATTCGCCATCACGCCATGGCAATACGTTTGCCTCTCATTTCTTCAATTATCGTGACATCGCCACAAAATGTCTGGTGAGTGATCCTAGTCTGACCCCCAATAGAAATGGGCATCTGAGATTTGTGGGCGTGGCCTATATTCTGAAATAGCGCCCCCTAGGACCATTAAAACTGTCAGCCCCAAGACAAGGTTTGACTGAGGATTACGAAAATTGGTACACTCATGTAGGGTCTCTGGCCCTACAAAAAAGTCTCTTGGAGCCAAGCGCAATTTCGCACAGGAGGTCGGCCATTTTGGTCCAAGTACTCGATTTAGTGGTTTTCGCACACGTTGTTTGGACATTGATGGCCCGTTGCCCTTTACACCGATCACCTTCAAACTTATGCTATGTACTTTTAAGTCAAAGGGGAAAAAATTCAACCGTCGGATTTTAAATAAGTATAAAGGTGTGGGCGTGGCTAAGCCTCAAACTTTGACCTTTCGCCATGACATTACTTGACTTAATAACTCCCATGTGCATGATCAGATCTAATTCAAACTTTGTCTGTGTGATCACTGACCACATCTCAAGACAACGACAATGTGGACAGCTGACATCACCTAAGCCCCGCCCCCTGACAACAGGAAGTCTATTGTTTTATGGTGAAATGCCCATATTTGTCCCCTCTAATTTAATGAAAATGACACTCAGGTCATACAGTGTCTTCATGATGTTTTAAAGACCATTCAGATCTGATAGCTTTTCAGAAAGGGAGGGGCTTTGATGCCATGGCAATTTCTGGCGTGACGCTGTGACCTTACGTTTGACTGTACCTTCCACAAACAGCCTCCGATTTGCCCGAGACTGAACATCACATCACCAGTGTGGTAAAGATAGAGTATCTCCTAGTGGTGAGACATGTAATGGTGGGCTCAGATGGGATGCTGAGTCAGGGTGAGGTGTGGACGAGGAGACCGTTCACGGTTTCTGGTGTCGGGGTGGTTGACTTTCTGTTCCGCCAGACTTGCCCTGGTGCCCCCGGCTGCCTGCCAGGATGGAGAAGCGCGGAGCTGGGTTTGGACAGCGTCGGGGATGGAGCGGAGGGGGTGCGGAAGGAGGGCGAGCAGCTTCGCTGCGAGGGCCGAACGACGCTGCTTGCAGCTTTAATTAGGCCCGAGCAGTGAAGCTGCGAAGGCCTATTGTATCTGCTCCGTTTCTTCTTATTATTATTCTTTTTTCTTCCGCGTCTTTGAATGGCCTTTAGGGGGTCTTAGCATATCCAAAAAGTCACCAAATTCTGGCCCAATATAGAAAGTGCGTGAAATTTACGTATTTCACTGGCGATGTGAAAGTTCGTAAAAAATTGGCTGAACAGCGCCCCCTAGAAAGTGAAAAATACCCCTCTCCATAAAGCTTAGTTTATCGTACAGTTATGAAATTTGGTACACTTGTAGTACTCAACAGTCCGCACAGAAAAGTCTCTTGCAACCATGGTCTATATCACACAGGAAGTCGGCCATTTTAGGTTGAATTGGCGATTTTTAGCCATTTTGGCCATTTCTAGGGTCTATATTTGGTTGAACAGTTTGGTCATTTTTCGCACGATCGTCTCAAAAATTGTGTGCGATCGAACAGAAGCGATGGCCGATTCAAATGAGAAAATAAAATTGACTTTTCGTAAATACTGAAGGGGCGGGGCCAGGCCTCAAAGTTCGAGCACTCGCCAAGAAAATTCAAATTGCTATAATTTCATAAATGAAAGAATTACAGTTAAAGTAACATTCTATGGACAATCGTCATCGCCCCCCGAAGACAAATGAATGGTTGAATGGTGATGTCACATAAGCCCCGCCCCCTAAGTACTTAAAAGGTCAAGTTTTACTGGGAAATTTTCCAAAATTCGCCCTTTCAAATAATCATCCCAAATTTGTAGCTGGTAACTGAAGACAAGTTGGGGTTTCTTGGCGTCACTTTATGGGAGTTTTCTGCAGAAGGCGGGGCAGTGGCGGCACGGCGAAATCAGGCGTACCGACGTGGCCTTACGTTTGCCTCCCATTTCGTCATTTCTAGAGATATCGCCACGACACTTCTTGGGAGTGATCCTAGTCTGGCCCCCAAAAGAATCTGATGTGAACATCCGGTGGGCGTGGCCTATTTTCTGAAATAGCGCCCCCTAGGACCATTAAAACTGTCAGCCCCAAGCCATGCTTTGACTGAGGAGTACGAAATTTGGTACACTAATGTGGTGTCTCAGGACCTACAAAAAAGTCTCTTGGAGCCAAGTGCGAAGTCACACAGGAAGTCGGCCATTTTGGTCCAAGTACTGGATTTAGTGGTTTTCGCACACGTTGTTTGGAGAAGGATGCTCCATCACTCTTTTCACCAATCACCTTCAAACCTCTGTCATACACTCTTAAGACATAGATGAAAAAATTCAACCGTCAGATTTTAAATAAGTATAAAGGTGTGGGCGTGGCTAAGCCTCAAACTTTGACCTGTCGCCACGCCACTCTTTTTTTCACAGCTCCCTATTGGCCTCCTTTTAACCAATCACCAGCAATCACTGGCTAATAGCAGCAGACAAGTTGAGGTCAATTGGTCTATAATACTGGCAGGTTTCGAATAAAGGCGGGGCTTTGGGAGCATGGCGAAATTCGCCATCACGCCATGGAAATACGTTTGTCTCTCATTTCTTCTATCACTGTGACATCGCCACACAATTTCTGATGAGTGATCCTACTCTGACCCCTAATAGATTTGGACAGCTGAAGTTTGTGGGCGTGGCCTATTTTCTGAAATAGCACCCCCTAGGACCATTAAAACTGTCAGCCCCAAGCCTTGCTTTGACTGAGGATCACGAAATTTGGCACACTAATGTAGTGTCTCAGGACCTACAAAAAAGTCTCTTGGAGCCAAGCACAATGTCGCACAGGAGGTCGGCCATTTTGGTCCAAGTACGCGATTTAGTGGTTTTCGCACACGTTATTAGGAGAATGATGTCTCGTCGACCTTTCCACCGATCACCTTCAAACTCCTGCTATATACTCTTAAGACATAGAGGAAAAAATTCAACCGTCGGATTTCAAATAAGTATAAAGATGTGGGCGTGGCTAAGCCTCAAACTTTGACCAGTCGCCATTACGTTACTTGACTTGGTAACTCTCATGTGCATGATCAGATCAATTTCAAACTTTGTCTGTGTTATCACTGACCACATCTGAAGACAGTGACAATGTGGACAGCTGGCATCACCTAAGCCCCACCCCCTGACTACAGGAAGTTTACTGTTTTATGGTGAAATGCCCATATTTGTCCCCTCTAATTTAGTCAACATGACACAAAGGTCATGCACTGTCTTCATGATGTTGTAATGACCATTCAGATCTGATAGCTTTTCAGAAAGGGAGGGGCTTTGATGCCATGGTGAATTCTGTTCTGGTGGACGTTTCTGTTCTGCTGACGCGCCCTGTTGTCCCGGGCTGCTGGTCAGGAAGGAGCGGCGGGGTGCTGGGTTTTGAGAGCATTGGGGATGGAGTGGAGGGGGTAAGGACGGAGGGCGAGCAGCTTCGCTGCGAGGGCCGAACGACGCTGCTTGCAGCTTTAATTATTATTATTATTTTTTTTTTCTTCCGCGTCTTTGGGTGGCCATTAGGGGGTCTTAGCATATCCAAAAAGTCACCAAATTCTGGCCCAATATAGAAAGTGCGTGAAATTTACGTATTTCACTGGCGATGTAAAAGTTCATAAAAAAGTGGCTGAACAGCGCCCTCTAGAAAGTGAAAAATACCCCTCTCCATAAAGCTTAGTTTATCGTACAGTTATGAAATTTGGTTTACTTGTAGTACTCAACAGTCCGCACAGAAAAGTCTCTTGCAACCATGGTCAATATCAAACAGGAAGTCGGCCATTTTGGGTTGAAATGGAGATTTTTAGCCGTTTTGGCCATTTCTAGGGTCTACATTTGGTTGAACAGTTTGGTCAATTTTCGCACGATTGTCTCAAAAATAGTGTACTATCGAACAGAAGCGATGGACGATTCAAATGAGAAAATAAAATGGACTTTTCGTAAATACTGAAGGGGCGGGGCCAGACCTCAAAGTTCGAGCACTCGCCAAAAAAATTCAAATTGCTATAATTTCATAAATGAAAGAATTACAGTTAAAACAATTTCTAAGGACAATCGTCATCGCCCCCCGAAGACAAATGAATGGTCGATTGGTGATGTCACATAAGCCCCGCCCCCTCAGGACTTAAAAGGTCAAGTTTTACTGGGAAATTTTCCAAAATTCGCCCTTTCAAATAATCATCTCAGATTTGTAGCAGGTAACTGAAGACAAGTTGGGGTTGCTTGGCGTCACTTTATGAGAGTTTTCTGCAGAAGGCGGGGCTGTGGCGGTGCGGCGAAGTCAGGCGTACCGACGTGGACATATGTTTGCCTCCCATTTCGTCATTTCTAGAGATATCGCCACGACACCTCTTGGGAGTGATCCTAGTCCGGCCCCCAAAAGAATCAGATGTCAACATCTGGTGGGCGTGGCCTATTTTCTGAAATAGCGCCCCCTAGGACCATTAAAACTGTCAGCCCCAAGCCATGCTTTGACTGAGGAGTACGAAATTTGGTACACTAATGTGCTGTCTCAGGACCTACAAAAAAGTCTCTTGGAGCCAAGTGCAAAGTCGCACAGGAAGTCGGCCATTTTGGTCCAAGTACTCGATTTAGTGGTTTTCGCACACGTTGTTTGGAGAGTGTTGCACCAACACCCTTTTCACCAATCACCTCCAAACATCTTTTATACACTCTTAAGACATAGATGAAAAAATTCAACCGTCGGATTTTAAATAAGTATAAAGGTGTGGGCGTGGCTAAGCCTCAAACTTTGATCTGTCGCCACGCCACTCTTTTTTTCACAGCTCCCTATTGGACTCCTTTTAACCAATCACCAGCAATCACTGGCAAATAGCAGCAGACAAGTTGAGGTCACTTGATCTATAGCACTGGCAGGTTTCGAATAAAGGCGGGGCTTTGGGAGCATGGCGAATTTCACCATCAAGCCATGGAAATACGTTTGTCTCTTATTTCTTCAATCATTGTGACATCGCCACACAATTTCTGATGAGTGATCCTAATCTGACCCCTAATAGAATTGGACAGCTGAAGTTTGTGGGCGTGGCCTATTTTCTGAAACAGCGCCCCCTAGGACCATTAAAACTGTCAGCCCCAAGCCATGCTTGGACTGAGGATCACGAAATTTGGCACACTAATGTAGTGTCTCAGGACCTACAAAAAAGTCTCTTGGAGCCAAGCGCAATGTTGCACAGGAGGTCAGCCATTTTGGTCCAAGTACTCGATTTAGTGGTTTTCGCACACGTTATTAGGAGAATGACGTCTCGTCGTCCTTTCCACCGATCACCTTCAAACTCCTGCTATATACTCTTAAGACATAGAGGAAAAAATTCAACCGTCGGATTTTAAATAAGTATAAAGGTGTGGGCGTGGCTAAGCCTCAAACATTGACCAGTCGCCATTACGTTACTTGACTTAATCACTTCCATGTGCATGATCAGATCAAATTCAAACTTTGTCTGTGTGATCACTGACTACATCTGAAGACAGCGACAATGTGGACAGCTGACTTCACCTAAGCCCCGCCCCCTGACTACAGGAAGTCTACTGTTTTATGGTGAACTGCCCATATTTGTCCCCTCTAATTTAGTCAACATGACACTAAGGTCATGCACTGTCTTCATGATGTTGTAATGACCATTCAGATCTGCTAGCTGTTCAGAAAGGGAGGGTCTTTGATGCCATGGCAAATTCTGGCGTGACGCTGTGACCTTACGTTTGACTGTAACTTCCACAAACAGCTTCCGATTTGCCCGAGACTGAACATCACATCACCAGTGTGGTAAAGATAGAGTATCTCCTAGTGGTGAGACGTGTAATGCTGGGCTCAAAGGGGATGCTGAGTCAGGGTGAGGTGTGGACGAGGAGGCCGTTCACGGTTTCTGGTGTCGGGGTGGTTGATGTTTCTGTTGTGCCAGACGTGCCCTGGTGCCCCCGGCTGCCGGCCAGAACGGAGCGGCGCGGAGCTGGGTTTGGAGAGCGTCGGGGATGGAGCGGAGGGGGTGCGGACAGAGGGCGAGCAGCTTCACTGCGAGGGCCGAACGACGCTGCTTGCAGCTTTAATTAGGCCCGAGCAGTGAAGCTGCGAAGGCCTATTGTATCTGCTCCGTTTATTATTTTATTTTTTTTTTTTTTCTTTCTTTTTTTTTCTTCCGCGTCTTTGGATGGCCTTTAGGGGGTCTTAGCATATCCAAAAAGTCACCAAATTCTGGCCCAATATAGAAAGTGCGTGAAATTTACGTATTTCACTGGCAACGTGAAAGTTGGTAAAAAAATGTTTCAACAGCGCCCCCTGGAAAATTAAAAATACCCCTCCGCTTTGACCTTTTTTCATAGTAGAGTGATGAAATTTGGTACACTTGTAGAACTCAACAATACGCACAGAAAAGCCTCTTGCACCCATGGTCAATATCAAACAGGAAGTCGGCCATTTTGGACTAAAGTGGCCATTTTGACCCCGTTTTGGCCATTTCTAGGGTCTATATTTGGTTTAACAGTTTGGTCATTTTTCGCACGATCGTCTCAAAAATAGTGTGCGATCGAACAGAAGCGATGGACGATTAAAATGAGACAATAAAATTGACTTTTCGTAAATACTGAAGGGGCGGGACCAGGCCTCAAAGTTCGAGCACTCGCCAAAAAAATTCAAATTGCTATAGATTCATAAATGAAAGAATTACAGTTAAAGAAATGTTCTATGGACAATCGTCGTCGACCTCCGAAGACAAATGAATGGTCGATTGATGATGTCACATAAGCCCCGCCCCCTCAGGACTTAAAAGGTCAAGATTTACTGGGAAATTTTCCAAAATTCGCCCTTTCCAATAACCACCCCAAATTTGTAGCGGGTAACTGAAGACAAGTTGGGGTTGCTTGGCGTCACTTTATGGGAGTTTTCTCCAGAAGGCGGGGCTGTGGCGGCGCGGCGAAGTCAGGCGTACCGCTTAGGCCTTACGTTTGCCTCCCATTTCGTCATTTCTAGAGATATCGCCACAAAACCTATTGGGAGTGATCCTAGTTCAGCCCCCCACAAAATGTGATGTGAACATCCGGTGGGCGTGGCCTATTTTCTGAAATAGCGCCCCCTAGGGCCATTAAAACTGTCAGCCCCATGTCATGCTTTGACTGAGGATTATGAAATTTGGCACACTAATGTGGTGTCTCAGGACCTACAAAAAAGTCTCTTGGAGCCAAGTGCAAAGTCGCACAGGAAGTCGGCCATTTTGGTCCAAGTACTCGATTTAGTGGTTTTCGCACACGTTGTTTGGAGAGTGATGCTCCATCGCCCTTTTCACCAATCGCCTTCAAACTTCTGCTATAGACTCTTAAGACATAAAGGAAAAAATTCAACCGTCGGATTTTAAATAAGTATAAAGGTGTGGGCGTGGCTAAGCCTCAAACTTTGACCTGTCACCACGCCACTCTTTTTTTCACAGCTACCTATTGGACTCCTTTTACCCAATCGCCAGCAATCTCTGGCGAATAGCAGCTGACAAGTTGAGGTCACTTAGTCTCCAGTACTGGCAGGTTTTGAAAAAAGGCGGGGCTTTGGGAGCATGGCAAAATTCACCATCACGCCATGGCAATACGTTTGCCTCTCATTTCTTCAATTATCGTGCCATCACCACAAAATGTCTGGTGAGTGATCCTAGTCTGACCCCCAATAGATTTGGACAGCTGTAGTTTGTGGGCGTGGCCTATTTTCTGAAATGGCGCCCTCTAGGACCATTAAAACTGTCAGCCCCTAGCCATGCTTTGACTGAGGAGTACGAAATCTGGTACACTAATGTGGTGTCTCCGGTCCTACAAAAAAGTCTCTTGGAGCCAAGTGCAAAGTCGCACAGGAAGTCGGCCATTTTGGTCCAAGTAGTCGATTTAGTGGTTTTCGCACACGTTGTTTGGAGAGTGTTACACCATTGCCCTTTTCACCAATCACCTTCAAACTTCTGCTATAGACTCTTAAGACAAAGGGGAAAAAATTCAACCTACGGATTTTAAATAAGTATAAAGGTGTGGGCGTGGCTAAGCCTCAAACTTTGACCTGTCGCCACGCCACTCTTTTTTTCACAGCTCCCTATTGGACTCCTTTTAACCAATCACCAGCAATCACTGGCAAATAGCAGCAGACAAGTTGAGGTCACTTGGTCTATAGTACTGGCAGCTTTCGAATAAAGGCGGGGCTTTGGGAGCATGGCGAAATTCGCCATCACGCCATGGAAATACGTTTGTCTCTCATTTCTTCAATCATTGTGACATCGCCACACAATTTCTGATGAGTGATCCTACTCTGACCCCTAATAGAATTGGACAGCTGAAGTTTGTGGGCGTGGCCTATTTTCTGAAATAGCGCCCCCTAGGACCAATAAAACTGTCAGCCCCAAGCCGTGCTTTGACTGAGGATCACGAAATTTGGCAAACTAATGTAGTGTCTCAGGACCTACAAAAAAGTCTCTTGGAGCCAAGCGCAATGTCGCACAGGAGGTCGGCCATTTTGGTCCAAGTACTCGATTTAGTGGTTTTCGCACACGTTATTAGGAGAATGATGTCTCGTCGCCCTTTCCACCGATCACCTTCAAACTCTTGCTATATACTCTTAAGACATAGAGGAAAAGATTCAACCGTCAGATTTTAAATAAGTATAAAGGTGTGGGCGTGGCTAAGCCTCAAACTTTGACCAGTCGCCATTATGTTACTTGACTCAATAACGCCCTTGTGCATGATCAGATCAATTTCAAACTTTGTCCGTGTGATCACTGACCACATCTGAAGACAGTGACAATGTGGACAGCTGGCATCACCTAAGCCCCGCCCCCTGACTACAGGAAGTCTTCTGTTTTATGGTGAAATGCCCATATTTGTCCCCTCTAATTTAGTCAACATGACACTAAGGTCATGCACTGTCTTCATGATGTTGTAATGACTATTCAGATCTGATAGCTTTTCAGAAAGGGAGGAGCTTTGATGCCATGGCGATTTCTGGCGTGACGCTGTGACCTTACGTTTGACTGTAACTTCCACAAACAGCCTCAAATTTGCCAGAGACTGAACATCACATCACCAGTGTGGTAAAGATAGAGTATCTCCTAGTGGTGAGACGTGTAATGCTGGGCTCAGAGGGGATGCTGAATCAGGGTGAGGTGTGGACGAGGAGGCCGTTCACGGTTTCTGGTGTCGGGGTGGTTGACTTTCTGTTCTGCCAGACGTGCCCTGGTGCCCCCGGCTGCCGTCCAGGATGGACAAGCGCGGAGCTGGGTTTGGAGAGCGTCAGGGATGGAGCGGAGGGGGTGCGGAAGGACGGCGAGCAGCTTCGCTGCGAGGGCCGAACGACGCTGCTTGCAGCTTTAATTAGGCCCGAGCAGTGAAGCTGCGAAGGCCTATTGTATCTGCTCCGTTTCTTCTTATTATTACGCTTTCTTTCTTTTTTCTTCCGCGTCTTTGAATGGCCTTTAGGGGGTCTTAGCATATCCAAAAAGTCACCAAATTCTGGCTCAATATAGAAAGTGCGTGAAATTTACATATTTCACTGGCGATGTGAAAGTTGATAAAAAAGTGGCTAGACAGCGCCCCCTAGAAAGTGAAAAATACCCCTCTCCTTAAAGCTTAGTTTATCGTACAGTTATGAAATTTGGTATACTGGTACTACTCAACAGTCCGCACAGAAAAGCCTCTTGCAACCATGGTCAATATAAAACAGGAAGTCGGCCATTTTGGGTTGAAATGGCGATTTTTAGGCGTTTTGGCCATTTCTAGGGTCTATATTTGGTTGAACAGTTTCGTCATTTTTCGCACCATCGTCTCAAAAATAGTGCGAAATCGAACAGAAGCGATGGACGATTCGAATGAGACAATAAAATTGACTTTTCGTAAATACTGAAGGGGCGGGGCCAGGCCTCAAAGTTCGAGCACTCGCCAAAAAAATTCAAATTGCTATAATTTCATAAATGAAAGAATTACAGTTAAAGAAAGGTTCTATGGACAATCCACATCACCCTCCGAAGACAAATGAATGGTCGATTGATGATGTCACATAAGCCCCGCCCCCTCAGGACTTCAAAAGTCAAGTTTTACTGGGAAATTTTCCAAAATTCTCTCTTTCAAATAATCACCCCAAATTTGTAGCTGGTAACTGAAGACAAGTTGGGGTTGCTTGGCGTCACTTTATGGGAGTTTTCTGCAGAAGGCGGGGCTGTGGCGGCATGGCGAAGTCAGGCGTCCCGCCGTGGCCTTACGTTTGCCTCCCATTTCGTCATTTCTAGAGATATCGCCACGAAACTTCTTGGGAGGGATCCTAGTCCCGCCCCCAAAACAATCTGATGTGAAAATCCGGTGGGCGTGGCCTATTTTCTGAAATAGCGCCCCCTAGGACCATTTAAACTGTCAGCCCCAAGCCATGCTTTGACTGAGGAGTACGAAATTTGGTACACTAATGTGGGGTCTCAGGACCTACAAAAAAGTCTCTTGGAGCCAAGTGCAAAGTCGCGCAGGAAGTCGGCCATTTTGGTCCAAGTGCACGATTTCGTGGTTTTCGCACACGTTGTTTGGAGAGTGTTGCACCATCACCCTTTTCATCAATCGCCTTCAAACTTCTGCTATATACTCTTAAGACAAAGGGGAAAAAATTCAACCGTCGGATTTTAAATAAGTATAAAGGTGTGGGCGTGGCTCAGCCTCAAACTTTGACCTTTCGCCATTACATTATTTGACTTAACAACTCCCATGTGCATGATCAGATCTATATCAAACTGTGTCTGTGTGATCATTGACCACATCTCAAGACAATGACAATGTGGACAGCTGACATCACCTAAGCCCCGCTCCCTGACTACAGGAAGTAAATGGTAAATGGTAAATGGCCTGTATTTGATATAGCGCCTTCTAGAGTCCTGAAACCCCCCAAGGCGCTTTACAACACAACCAGTCATTCACCCATTCACACACACATTCACACACTGGTGGGGATGAGCTACAATGTAGCCACAGCTGCCCTGGGGCGCACTGACAGAGGCGAGGCTGCCGAGCACTGGCGCCACCGGTCCCTCCGACCACCACCAGCAGGCAACGTGGGTTAAGTGTCTTGCCCAAGGACACAACGACAGCGACAGACTGAGCGGGGCTCGAACCTGCAACCTTCCGATTACGGGGCGAGCACTTAACTCCTGTGCCACCGTCTATTGTTTTATGGTGAAATGCCCATATTTGTCCCCTCTAATTTAGTCAACATGACCCTAAGGTCATGCACTGTCTTCATGATGCTGTATTGACCATTCAGATCTGATAGCTTTCCAGATAGGGAGGGGCTTTGATGTCATGGCGAATTCTGGCATGACGTCGTGATCTTACGTTTGATCGTAACTTCCACAGACAGCCTCCCATCTGCACGAGACTGAACATGGCAATCAACAATCATGCCCTTTATCCAATGAGACACAAAACAGTTGGTGAGATTTGTATAATGTCACCACAGCGCCCCCTACACACCATTAAAACTGTAACAACTCCTACAGATGAGGTCGTAACTGCACCAAACTTGCTATGTGTCATCACACAAAGGCACCCAACATAATCCTGTAGTAATTGGTTGATATTGCTTTAGCTCCTCCCCCTGACATTTATTAGGCCCTGAATAACACTTGCATCATGCAATTCACACCAAACTGCACACAAATGACTGTTATCAACCCACAAACTTCTTCATGGAATATTTCCTAAATTTGGAACAGCGCCCCCTAGATACAATAAAACCTTTGTAACTTCTGCAAAAGAGCTCCAAACTATATCTAAATTTGTGGGAGTCATCACACAACTGCAATCAACACATGTATGTGTTCACTTGTTCAAATAACTTTAACTCCATGCACTTACAGCTTTTTGTCTTTAGATGACCCATGCAACGTTTGATTGATGCCAAATTAACAGAAAACAATGTTTGATGACCAAAGATGAGCTCTATGGGATTTAGTTGTAAATGGTCACAGCGGACCCTAGATGGGTTCAAACTTTATTAACTTCTAAAGACAAGGTCAGAATGGCATTATATTTGGCTTGTTATGTGTTTGAACAGATGGGAACTAGGAAGTTTTTCCTGTAGTTCCTAGAACAGTTTTAGCTCCTACTCTGAAGCAGGGACTTTTGTTGTTTCCTATGAAACTAACAAGACGTGGGCGCTTGGTGAGCTATGCCCCTTTCTTGATTTTTGCATCGTTTCTGTTTCGAATGGAGGTTGGAATTCGAATTAACACACAAGAGTCATAATACACTATATTCTAAATCTATGGGATGAGATGTGTATACCAGGTTTGGAGTGGCAGAGCTGCTAGTAGGTAGTAGGTGCAGTGTAGATGCTGAAGGATAAAATATTTAAGAATTAAATCATTTTAATAACCAGAGATTGCACATTTGCATATGTAATAAGACAGTTCTGTACCTGGTGTAGGGTGGCAGAGGCTGCCAGGAGCAGGTTGAAAGAAGCTGATGCCTCTGCAGATGCTAGCTGTGTTGTAGCAGTTGGATGGATAAACATTTCAGAATAAGCCAAGTTTAAAAATACCTGTATCAGTAACATAAAGTGTCCTAAACTAAAGCCTGATTCCTTCTTCTCCGTCAGCTCCGCAAGGGACAGACACGCACGGCTTGATGGAAGCGTTTTGCTCTCATACTTCTGTCTCCTGGGGAGTGTTGCAAAGCAATTCCCCGGCAGGACTACAGAGGGCGTAGCGTCGTTCTGTGGTATTCTGTCATGTATCTGGTCCAAGATAATGTGTTTATATTGTTTTTTTGTATATAGGAGACTTTTTAACACAGACAAATTTGTCTCTCATTCTCCTCCATGCACTCGCCACCTCTAAACCCATGTTTCCTGTCATTTCAGACCACAAATAAAATGCTTGCTGCACATCTTTTCACTCTTCCAGTCACATCTCCCAGGGCTATTGTATCTGCTCCGTTTCTTCTTATTATTAGGCCCGAGCAGTGAAGCTGCGAAGGCCTATTGTATCTGCTCCGTTTATTCTTTTTTTTTTTCTTTTTTTTTTTTTTTTTCTTTTTCTTCCGCGTCTTTGGGTGGCCTTTAGGGGGTCTTAGCATATCCAAAAACTCACCAAATTCTGGCCCAATATAGAAAGTGCGTGAAATTTACGTATTTCACTGGCAACGTGAACGTTGGTACAAAAATGTTTCGACAGCGCCCCCTAGAAAATTAAAAATACCCCTCTGCTTTGACCTTTTTTCATAGTAGAACGATGAAATTTGGTACACTTGTAGAACTCAACAATACGCACAGAAAAGCCTCTTGCACCCATGGTCAATATCAAACAGGAAGTCGGCCATTTTGGACTAAAGTGGCCATTTTGACCCCGTTTTGGCCATTTCTAGGGTCTACATTTGGTTGAACAGTTTGGTCATTTTTCGCACGATTGTCTCAAAAATAGTGTGCGATCGAACAGAAGCGATGGATGAATCAAATGAGCAAATAAAATTGACTTTTCGTAAATACTGAAGGGGCGGGGCCAGGCCTCAAAGTTCAAGCACTCGCCAAAAAAATTCAAATTGCTTTAATTTCATAAATGAAAGAATTACAGTTAAAGTAATTATCTATGGACAATCGGAATCGCCCCCCAAAGACAAATGAATGGTCGATTGATGATGTCACATAAGCACCGCCCCCTCAGGCCTTAAAAGGTCAAGTTTTACTGGGAAATTTTCCAAAATTCGCCCTTTCAACTAATCACCCCAAATTTGTAGCAGGTAACTGAAGACAAGTTGGGGTTGCTTGGCGTCACTTTATGGAAGTTTTCTGCAGAAGGCGGGGCTGTGGCGGCGCGGCGAAGTCAGGCGTACCGATGTGGCCTTACGTTTGCCTCCCATTTCGTCATTTCTAGCGATATCGCCACAAAACCTCTTGGGAGTGATCCTAGTTCGGCCCCCCACAAAATGTGATGTGAACATCCAGTGGGTGTGGCCTATTTTCTGAAATAGCGCCCCCTAGGACCATTAAAACTGTCAGCCCCAAGTCATGCTTTGACTGAGGAGTACGAAATTTGGTTTCCTAATGTGGTGTCTCAGGACCTACAAAAAAGTCTCTTGGAGCCAAGTGCAAAGTCGCACAGGAAGTCGGCCATTTTGGTCCAAGTACTCGATTTAGTGGTTTTCGCACACGTTGTTTGGAGAGTGATGCTCCATCGCCCTTTTCACCAATCGCCTTCAAACTTCTGCTATACACTCTTAAGACATAAAGGAAAAAATTCAACCGTCGGATTTTAAATAAGTATAAAGGTGTGGGCGTGGCTAAGCCTCAAACTTTGACCTGTCGCCACGCCACTCTTTTTTTCACAGCTCCCTATTGGACTCCTTTTAACCAATCGCCAGCAATCACTGGCAAATAGCAGCAGACAAGTTGAGGACACTTGGTCTTTAGTCCTGGCAGGTTTCGAATAAAGGCGGGGCTTTGGGAGCATGGCGAAATTCGCCATCACGCCATGGCAATACGTTTGCCTCTCATTTCTTCAATTATCGTGCCATTGCCACAAAATGTCTGGTGAGTGATCCTAGTCTGACCCCCAATAGAACTGGACAGCTGTAATTTGTGGGCGTGGCCTATTTTCTGAAATAGCGCCCCCTAGGAACAATAAAACTGCCAGCCACAAGCCATGCTTTGACTGAGGAGTACGAAAATTGGTACACTAATGTGGTGTCTCAGGCCCTACAAAAAAGTCTCTTGGAGCCAAGAGCAAAGTCGCACAGGAAGTCGGCCATTTTGGTCCAAGTACTCGATTTAGTGGTTTTCGCACAGATTGTTTGGATAAGGATTCTCCATCACCCTTTTCAACAATCACCTTCAAACATCTGCTATACACTCTTAAGACATAGATGAAAAAATTCAACCGTCGGATTTTAAATAAGTATAAAGATGTGGGCGTGGCTAAGCCTCAAACTTTGACCTGTCGCCACGCCACTCTTATTTTCACAGCTCCCTATTGGACTCCTTTTAACCAATCACCAGCAAACACTGGCAAATAGCAGCAGACAAGTTGAGGTCACTTGGTTTATAGTACTGGCAGGTTTCGAATAAAGGCGGGGCTTTGGGAGCATGGCGAAATTTGCCATCACGCCATGGAAATACGTTTGTCTCTCATTTCTTCAGTCATTGTGACATCGCCACACAAGTTCTGAAGAGTGATCCTACTCTGACCCCTAATAGAATTGGACAGCTGAAGTTTGTGGGCGTGACCTATTTTCTGAAACACCGCCCCCTAGGACCATTAAAACAGTCAGCCCCAAGCCATGCTTTGACTGAGGATCACAAAATTTGGCACACTAATGTAGTGTATCAGGACCTACAAAAAAGTCTCTTGGAGCCAAGAGCAATGTCCTACAGGAGGTCGGCCATTTTGGTCCAAGTACTCAATTTAGTGTTTTTCGCACACGTTATTAGGAGAATGATATCTCCTCGCCCTTTCCACCGATCTCCTTCAAACTTCTGCTATATACTCTTAGGACATAGAGGAAAAAATTCAACCGTCGGATTTTAAATAAGTATAAAGGTGTGGGCGTGGCTAAGCCTCAAACTTTGACCAGTCGCCATTACCTTATTTGACTTAACAACTCCCATGTGCATGATCAGATCAATTTCATACTTTGTCTATGTGATCACTGACCACATCTGAAGACAGTGACAATGTGGAGAGCTGACATCACCTAAGCCCCGCCCCCTGACTACAGGAAGTCTATTGTTTTATGGTGAACTGCCCATATTTGTCCCCTCTAATTTAGTCAAGATGACACTAAGGTCATGCACTGTCTTCATGATGTTGTAATGACCATTCAGATCTGATAGCTTTTTAGAAAGTGAGGGGCTTTGATGCCATGGCGATTTCTGGCGTGACGCTGTGACCTTACGTTTGACTGTAACTTCCACAAACAGCCTCCGATTTGCCCGAGACTGAACATCACATCACCAGTGTGGTAAAGATAGAGTATCTCCTAGTGGTGAGACATGTAATGGTGGGCTCAGAAGGGATGCTGAGTCAGGGTGAGGTGTGGACGAGGAGGCCTTTTACTGTTTCCGGTGTCGGGGTGGCTGAGTTTCTGTTCCGCCAGGCATGCCCTGGTGCCCTCGGCTGCCGGCCAGGATGGAAAAGCGCGGAGCCGGGTTTGGAGAGCGTCGGGGATGGAGCGGAGGGGGTGCAGAAGGAGGGCGAGCAGCTTCGCTGCGAGGGCCGAACGACGCTGCTTGCAGCTTTAATTAGGCCCGAGCAGCGAAAGCGCTGCGAAGGCCTCTTGTTTTTGCTCTGATTATTATTATTTTTTGTTATTCCGTGCCCCCTTTGAACAGCTTTTTGGGGACCTTAACATACCCCAAAACTCACAATATTTTGCACACTTGTCAGGCCTGGTGAAAAATTTGATATTTTAAAGGTCCCAAAAAAATCGCAAAGAAAATGGCTGAACAGCGCCCCCTACAAAGTGAAAAAAAACCCTCTCCATAAAGCTTAGTTTATAGTACAGTTATGAAATTTGGTACACTTGTAGTACTCAACAGTCCGCACAGAAAAGTCTCTTGCAACCATGGTCAATATCAAACAGGAAGTCGGCCATTTTGGGTTGAAATGGCGATTTTTTGCCGTTTTTGCCGTTTTTAGGGTCCGTTTCTGATTGGATTGCTCGATCATTTTTCGCACGATCGTCTCAAAAATTGTGTAAAATTGCTCAGAAGGGATGGGCGAACAAAATGAGATAAGGATTCTGAGTTTTCGTATATGTTGAAGGGGCGGAGCCAGGCCTCGAAGTTTGACTACTCGCCAAAAATATTTAAATTGCTATAACTTCATAACTGAATGGAATAGAGTTACCAAACTTTCTGTGGTCATTCGTCATCCACCCACAAAGTAAATTGAATGGTCGGATGATGACATCACACAAGCCCCGCCCCCTCAGGACCAAAAAGATCAAGTTTTACTGTGAAAGGTCCCAAATTGCCCCATTTCACTTAATCACCACAAATTTGTAGCTGGTAACTCAAGACAAGTGGGGGTTGCTTGGCGTCACTTTATGGGAGTTTTCGGCAGAGGGCGGGGCTGTGGCGGCGCGGCGAATTCAGGCGTACCGCCTTGGCCTTACGTTTGCCTCCCATTTCGTCATTTCCAAAGATATCGTCACGAAACTTCTTGTGAGTGATCCTAGTCCGGCCCCCCAAAAGATCTGATGTGAACATCTGGTGGGCGTGGCCTATTTTCTGAAATAGCGCCCCCTAGGACCATTAAAACTGTCAGCCCCAAGCCATGCTTTGACTGAGGATTACGAAATTTGGTACACTAATGTGGTGTCTCAGGACCTACAAAAAAGTCTCTTGAAGCCAAGTGCAAAGTCGCACAGGAAGTCGGCCATTTTGGTCCAAGTGCGCGATTTAGTGGTTTTCACACACGTTGTTTGGAGAGTGATACTCCGTCGCCCTTTTCACCAATCACTTTCAAACTTCTGCTATATAGTCTTAAGACAGAGAGGAAAAAATTCAACCGTCGGATTTTAAATAAGTATAAAGGTGTGGGCGTGGCTAAGCCTCAAACTTTGACCTTTCGCCACGCCACTCTTTTTTTCACAGCTCCTTATTGGACTCCTTTTACCCAATCACCAGGAATCTCTGGTAAATAGCAGCAGGCAAGTTGAGGTCACTTGGTCTCCAGTACTGGAAGGTTTTGCAAAAAGGCGGGGCTTTGGGAGCATGGCGAAATTCGCCATCACGCCATGGAAATACGTTTGCCTCTCATTTCTTCATTTATCGTGATATCACCTCGACCATTGTTGTGAGTGATCCTAGTCTGACCCCCAATAGAAAAGGTCAGCTTAAGTTTGTGGGCGTGGCCTATTTTCTGTATTAGCGCCCCCTAGGACCATTAAAACTGTCAGCCCCAAGCCATGCTTTGACTGAGGATTACGAAATTTGGTACACTAATGTGGTGTCTCAGGACCTACAAAAAAGTCTCTTGGAGCCAAGTGCAAAGTCGCACAGGAAGTCGGCCATTTTGGTCCAAGTGCGCGATTTAGTGGTTTTCACACACGTTGTTTGGAGAGTGATGCTCCGTCGCCCTTTTCACCAATCGCCTTCGAGCTTCTGCTATATACTCTTAAGACATAGAGGAAAAAATTCAACCGTCGGATTTTAAATAAGTATAAAGGTGTGGGCGTGGCTAAGCCTCAAACTTTGACCTTTCGCCACGCCACTCTTTTTTTCACAGCTCCCTATTGGACTCCTTTTACCCAATCACCAGGAATCTCTGGTAAATAGCAGCAGGCAAGTTGAGGTCACTTGGTCTCCAGTACTGGAAGGTTTTGAAAAAAGGCGGGGCTTTGGGAGCATGGCGAAATTCGCCATCACGCCATGGAAATACGTTTGCCTCTCATTTCTTCATTTATCGTGATATCACCTCGACCATTGTTGTGAGTGATCCTAGTCTGACCCCCAATAGAAAAGGTCAGCTTAAGTTTGTGGGCGTGGCCTATTTTCTGTATTAGCGCCCCCTAGGACCATTAAAACTGTCAGCCCCAAGCCATGCTTTGACTGAGGATTACAAAATTTTGTACACTAATGTGGTGTCTCAGGACCTACAAAAAAGTCTCTTGGAGCCAAGTGCAAAGTCGCACAGGAAGTCGGCCATTTTGGTCCAAGTGCGCGATTTAGTGGTTTTCACACACGTTGTTTGGAGAGTGATTGTCCGTCGCCCTTTTCACCAATCACCTTCAAGCTTCTGCTATATACTCTTAAGACATAGAGGAAAAAATTCAACCGTCGGATTTTAAATAAGTATAAAGGTGTGGGCGTGGCTAAGCCTCAAACTTTGACCTTTCGCCACGCCACTCTTTTTTTCACAGCTCCCTATTGGACTCCTTTTACCCAATCACCTGGAATATCTTGTAAATAGCAGCTGACAAGTTGAGGTCACTTGGTCTACAGTACTGGCAGGTTTTGAAAAAAGGCGGGGCTTTGGGAGCATGGCGAAATTCTCCATCACGCCATGGCAATACGTTTGCCTCTCATTTCTTCAATTATCGTGACATCGCCACAAAATGTCTGGTGAGTGATCCTAGTCTGACCCCCAATAGAAATGGGCATCTGAGATTTGTGGGCGTGGCCTATATTCTGAAATAGCGCCCCCTAGGACCATTAAAACTGTCAGCCCCAAGACAAGGTTTGACTGAGGATTACGAAAATTGGTACACTCATGTAGGGTCTCCGGACCTACAAAAAAGTATCTTGGAGCCAAGCGCAATTTCGCACAGGAGGTCGGCCATTTTGGTCCAAGTTCTCGATTTAGTGGTTTTCGCACACGTTGTTTGGACATTGATGGCCCGTTGCCCTTTACATCGATCACCTTCAAACTTTTGCTATGTACTTTTAAGTCAAAGGGGAAAAAATTCAACCGTCGGATTTTAAATAAGTATAAAGGTGTGGGCGTGGCTAAGCCTCAAACTTTGACCTTTCGCCATGACATTACTTGAAATAATAACTCCCATGTGCATGATCAGATCTAATTCAAACTTTGTCTGTGTGATCACTGACCACATCTCAAGACAACGACAATGTGGACAGCTGACATCACCTAAGCCCCGCCCCCTGACAACAGGAAGTCTATTGTTTTATGGTGAAATGCCCATATTTGTCCCCTCTAATTTAGTGAAAATGACACTCAGGTCATACAGTGTCTTCATGATGTTTTAAAGACCATTCAGATCTGATAGCTTTCCAGAAAGGGAGGGGCTTTGATGCCATGGTGAATGCTGGCGTGACGCCATGACCTTACATTTGACTGTAACTTCCACAAACGGCCTCCGATTTGCCCGAAACTGAATATGGCAATGAACAATCATGCCCTTTAGCCAATGAGGCACAAACGGTTGGTGAATGTTATATAATGTCACCAAAGCTGACCTCAATGGGACTTTTCTGTAGTTGGTCACAGCGCCACCTAGATAACGTTATCCTTCGATAACTTTAAAAAGCATGGTCAGAATAGCATTAAAGTTGGTCACTGTCATCACACCACCAGTGTGGTAAAGATAGAGGATTCCCTAGTGGTGAGACATAAAATATAATGGTGGGCTCAAAGGGGATGCTGAGTCAGGGTGAGTTGCGGACAAGGTGGCCGTTAGCAGTTTCTGGTGTTGGGGTGGTCGACGTTTGTGTTCTGCGGACGTGCCCTGGTGCCCCGGGCTGCCGGCCAGGCAGGAGCGGTGCAGAGCTGCGAGGGCCGAACGACGCTGCTTGCAGCTTTAATTAGGCCCGAGCAGTGAAGCTGCGAAGGCCTATTGTATCTGCTCCGTTTCTTCTTATTATTATTATTCTTTTTTCTTCCGCGTCTTTGAATGGCCTTTAGGGGGTCTTAGCATATCCAAAAAGTCACCAAATTCTGGCCCAATATAGAAAGTGCGTGAAATTTACGTATTTCACTGGCGATGTGAAAGTTCGTCAAAAAGTGACTGAACAGCGCCCCCTAGAAAGTGAAAAATACCCCTCTCCATAAAGCTTAGTTTATCGTACAGTTATGAAATTTGGTATACTTGTAGTACTCAACAGTCCGCACAGAAAAGTCTCTTGCAACCATGGTCAATATCAAACAGGAAGTCGGCCATTTTGGAGTAAAGTGGCCATTTTGACCCCGTTTTGGCCATTTCTAGGGTCTATATTTGGTTGAACAGTTTGGTCATTTTTCGCACCATCGTCTCAAAAATTGTGCGAGATCGAACAGAAGCGATGGACGATTCAAATGAGACAATAAAATTGACTTTTCGTAAATACTGAAGGGGCGGGGCCAGGCCTCAAAGTTCGAGCACTCGCCAAAAAAATTCAAATTGCTATAATTTCATAAATGAAAGAATTACAGTTAAAGAAATGTTCTGTGGACAATTGTCATCGCCCTCCGAAGACAAATGAATGGTCGATTGATGATGTCACATAAGCCCCGCCCCCTCAGGACTTAAAAGGTCAAGTTTTACTGGGAAATTTTCCAAAATTCGCCCTTTCCAATAATCACCCCAAATTTGTAGCGGGTAACTGAAGACAAGTTGGGGTTGCTTGGCTTCACTTTATGGGAGTTTTCTGCAGAAGGTGGGGCAGTGGCGGCGCGGCGAATTCAGGCGTACCGCTTAGGCCTTACGTTTGCCTCCCATTTAGTTATTTCTAGAGATATCGCCACGAAACCTATTGGGAGTGATCCTAGTCTGGCCCCCCAAAGATTTTGATGTGAACATCTGGTGGGCGTGGCCTATTTTCTGAAATAGCGCCCCCTAGGACCATTAAAACTGTCAGCCCCAAGCCATGCTTTGACTGAGGAGTACGAAATTTGGTACACTAATGTGGTGTCTCAGGCCCTACAAAAAAGTCTCTTGGAGCCAAGTGTAAAGTTGCACAGGAAGTCGGCCATTTTGGTCCAAATACGCGATTTAGTGGTTTTCGCACACGTTGTTTGGAGAGTGATGCTCCATCGCCCTTTTCACCAATCGCCTTCAAACTTCTGCTATATACTCTTAAGACATAAAGGAAAAAATTCAACCGTCGGATTTTAAATAAGTATAACGATGTGGGCGTGGCTAAGCCTCAAACTGTGACATGTCGCCACGCCACTCTTTGTTTCACAGCTCCCTATTGGACTCCTTTTACCCAATCACCAGCAATCTCTGGGAAATAGCAGCTGACATGTTGAGGTCACTTGGTCTATAGTACTGGCAGGTTTTGAAAAAAGGCGGGGCTTTGGGAGCATGGCGAAATTCGCCATCACGCCATGGCAATACGTTTGCCTCTCATTTCTTCAATTATCATGACATCGCCACAAAATGTCAGGTGAGTGATCCTACTCTGACCCCCAATAGAATTGGGCAGCTGAAGTTTGTGGGCGTGGCCTATTTTCTGAAATAGCGCCCCCTAGGACCATTAAAACTGTCAGCCCCAAGCCATGCTATGACTGAGGATCACGAAACTTGGCACACTAATGTAGTGTCTCAGGACCTACAAAAAAGTCTCTTGGAGCCAAGCGCAATGTCGCACAGGAGGTCGGCCATTTTGGTCCAAGTACTCGATTTAGTGGTTTTCGCACACGTTCTTAGGAGAATGATGTCTCGTCGTCCTTTCCACCGATCACCTTCAAACTCCTGCTATATACTCTTAAGACATAGAGAAAAAAATTCAACCGTCGGATTTTAAATAAGTATAAAGGTGTGGGCGTGGCTAAGCCTCAAACTTTGACCAGTCGCCATTACGTTACTTGACTTAATAACTCCCATGTGCATGATCAGATCAAATTCAAACTTTGTCTGTGTGATTACTGACCACATCTGAAGACAGTGACAATGTGGACAGCTGACATCACCTAAGCCCCGCCCCCTGACTACAGGAAGTCTACTGTTTTATGGTGAAATGCCCATATTTGTCCCCTCTAATTTAGTCCACATGACACTAAGGTCATGCACTGTCTTCATGATGTTGTAATGACCATTCAGATCTGATAGCTTTTCAGAAAGGGAGGGGCTTTGATGCCATGGCGATTTCTGGCGTGACCCTGTGACCTTACGTTTGACTGTAACTTCCACTAACAACCTCTGATTTGCCCGAGACTGAACATCAAATCACCAGCGTGGTAAAGATAGAGTATCTCCTAGTGGTGAGACGTGTAATGGTGGGCTCAGAGGGGATGCTGAGTCGGGGTGAGGTGTGGACGAGGAGGCCGTTCACGGTTTCTGGTGTCGAGGTGGTTGACTTTCTGTTCTGCCAGACGAGCCCTGGTTCCCCCGGCAGCCGGCCAGGATTGAGAAGCGTGGAGCTGGGTTTGGAGAGCGTCTGGGATGGAGCGGAGGGGGTGCAGAAGGAGGGCGAGCAGCTTCGCTGCGAGGGCCGAACGACGCTGCTTGCAGCTTTAATTAGGCCCGAGCAGCGAAGCGCTGCGAAGGCCTATTGTATCTGCTCCGTTTCTTTTTCTTTTTTCTTTTTTTTTCTTCCGCGTCTTTGGGTGGCCTTTAGGGGGTCTTAGCATATCCAAAAACTCACCAAATTCTGGCCCAATATAGAAAGTGCGTGAAATTTACGTATTTCACTGGCAACGTGAAATTTGGTAAAAAAATGTTTCAACAGCGCCCCCTGGAAAATTAAAAATACCCCTCCGCTTTGACCTTTTTTCATAGTAGAGTTATGAAATTTGGTACACTTGTAGAACTCAACAATACGCACAGAAAAGCCTCTTGCACCCATGGTCAATATCAAACAGGAAGTCGGCCATTTTGGACTAAAGTGGCCATTTTGACCCCGTTTTGGCCATTTCTAGGGTCTACATTTGGTTGAACAATTTGATCATTTTACGCACGATCGTCTCAAAAATAGTGTGTGATCGAACAGAAGCGATGGACGAATCAAATGAGCAAATAAAATTGACTTTTCGTAAATACTGAAGGGGCGGGGCCAGGCCTCAAAGTTCGAGCACTCGCCAAAAAAATTCAAATTGCTATAATTTCATAAATGAAAGAATTACAGTTAAAGTAATTTTCTATGGACAATCGTCATCCGCCCCCGAAGACAAATGAATGGTTGATTGATGATGTCACATAAGCCCCGCCCCCTCAGGCCTTAAAAGGTCAAGTTTTACTGGGAAATTGTCCAAAATTCGCCCTTTCAAATAATCACCCCATATTTGTAGCAGGTAACTGAAGACAAGTTCGGGTTGCTTGGCGTCACTTTATGGGAGTTTTCTCCAGAAGGCGGGGCTGTGGCGGCGCGGCGAAGTCAGGCGTACCGACGTGGCCTTACGTTTGGCTCCCATTTCGTCATTTCTAGAGATATTGCCACAAAACCTCTTGTGAGTGATCCTAGTCCGGCCCCCTAAAAAATTTGATGTGAACATCCGGTGGGCGTGGCCTATTTTCTGAAATAGCGCCCCCTAGGACCATTAAAACTGCCAGCCCCAAGCCATGCTTTGACTGAGGAGTACGAAATTTGGTACACTAATGTGGTGTCTCAGGCCCTACAAAAAAGTCTCTTGGAGCCAAGTGCAAAGTCGCACAGGAAGTCGGCCATGTTGGTCCAAGTACTCGATTTAGTGGTTTTCGCACACGTTGTTTGGAGAGTGATGCTCCGTCGCCCTTTTCACCAATTGCCTTCAAACTTCTGCTATATACTCTTAAGACATAGTGGAAAAAATTCAACCGTCGGATTTTAAATAAGTATAAAGGATTGGGCGTGGCTAAGCCTCAAACTTTGACCTGTCGCCACACCACTCTTTTTTTCACAGCTCCCTATTGGACTCCTTTTACCCAATCACCAACAATCTCTGGCAAATAGCAGCTGACAAGTTGAGGTCACTTGGTCTCCAGTACTAGCAGGTTTCGAAAAAAGGCAGGGCTTTGGGAGCATGGCGAAATTCGCCATCACGCCATGGCAATACGTTTGCCTCTCATTTCTTCAATTATCGTGACATCGCCACAAAATGTCTGGTGAGTGATCCGAGTCTGACCCCCAATAGAACTGGACAGGTGAAGTTTGTGGGTGTGGCCTATTTTCTGAAATAGCACCCCCTAGGACCATTAAAACTGTCAGCCCCAAGCCAAGCTTTGACTGAGGATCACGAAATTTGGTACACTAATGTAGTGTCTCAGGACCTACAAAAAAGTCTCTTGGAGCCAAGCGCAAAGTCGCATAGGAGGTCGGCCATTTTGGTCCAAGTACTTGCTTTAGTGGTTTTCGCACATGTTGTTTGGACCTTGAAGCCCCGTCGCCCTTTTCACCGATCACCTTCAAACATCTGCTATGTACTCTTAAGACAAAGGGGAAAAAATTCAACCGTCGGATTTTAAATAAGTATCAAGGTGTGGGCGTGGCTAAGCCTCAAACTTTGACCTTTCGCCATTACATTACCTGACTTAACTCCCATGTGCATGATCAGATCGTATATCAAACGTTGTCTGTGTGATCACTGACCACATCTGAAGACAATGATAATGTGGACAGCTGACATCACCTAAGCCCCGCCCCCTGACTATTGGAAGTCTATTGTTTTATGGTGAAATGCCCATATTTGTCCCCTTTAATTTAGTCAACATGACACTAAGGTCATGCACTGTCTTCATGATGTTGTAATGACCATTCAGATCTGATAGCTTTCCAGATAGGGAGGGACTTTGATGCCATGGCGAATTCTGGCGTGACGCCATGACCTTACGTTTGACTGTAACTTCCACAAACAGCCTCCGATCTGCCCGAGACTGAACATGGCAATGAACAATCATGCCCTTTAGCCAACGAGGCACAAACAGTTGGTGAACGTTGGGTAATATCACCACAGCGCCCCCTACATATCTTTAACACTGTAACAACTCCTACAGAAGAGGTCGTAATTGCATCAAACTTGCCATATGTTATCACACAAAGGAACCCAACACAATCATGTGGTAATTGGTAGATATAGCTTTAGCTCCGCCCCTTGACAGATATTAGGCCCTGAATAACACATGCATGATGCAATTCACACCAAACTGCACACAAATGACTGTTATCAACCTACAAACTTCTTCATGGAATATTTCCTAAATTTGGAACAGCACCCCCTAGATACCATAAAACCTTTGTTACTTCTGTAAAAAAGCTCCAAACTATATTAAACTTGATGGGAGTCATCACACAACTGCAATCAACACATGTATGTGCTCACTTGTTCAAATCACTTTAACTCTGCCCACTTACAGCCTTTTGTCTCTAGATGACACATGCAACAATTAATTGATGCCAAATTAACAGGAAACCATCTTTGATGAGCAAAGATACCGCTATGGGATTTAGTTGTAAATGGTCACAGCACCCCTAGATAGGTTCAAACTTTATTAACTTCTAAAGACAAAGTCAGAATGGCAATATACTTGGCTTGTGGCATCACGTGACTGCACCAAACACATTGATGTGGTTGTTGGTTTTAATCCCTGTAGCTCTGCCCCTTTCAGCTCACTGGTTCTAGAAAGAACACACAGTGTCTGATTGATGCCAAAATAACAGAAAACCATCTTTGTCAAACAAAGCTGACCTCAACGGGATTTTTCTGTGGTTGGTCACAACGCCCTCTAGATAAATTTAACCTACAATAACTTAAAAAACCTGGTCAGAAAAGCATTAAAGTTTGTCTCTGTCATCACACCACCAGTGTGGTAAAGATAGAGTATGCCCTAGTGGTGAGACGTGTAATATAATGGTGGGCTCAAAGGGGATGCTGAGTCAGGGTGAGGTGCGGATTAGGTGACCTTTAGCAGTTTCTGGTGTCGGGGTGGTTGACATTTCTGTTTCGCAGACGTAGCCTGGTGCCCCGGGCTGCCGGCCAGGCCGGAGCGGCGCAGAGCTGCGAGGGCCGAACGACGCTGCTTGCAGCTTTAATTAGGCCCGAGCAGCGAAAGCGCTGCGAAGGCCTCTTGTTTTTGCTCTGATTATTATTATTTTTTGTTATTCCGTGCCCCCTTTGAACAGCTTTTTGGGGACCTTAACATACCCCAAAACTCACAATATTTTGCACACTTGTCAGGCCTGGTGAAAAATTTGATATTTTAAAGGTACCAAAAAAATCGCAAAGAAAATGGCTGAACAGCGCCCCCTACAAAGTGAAAAAAAACCCTCTCCATAAAGCTTAGTTTATCGTACAGTTATGAAATTTGGTACACTTGTAGTACTCAACAGTCCGCACAGAAAAGTCTCTTGCAACCATGGTCAATATCAAACAGGAAGTCGGCCATTTTGGGTTGAAATGGCGATTTTTTGCCGTTTTTGCCGTTTTTAGGGTCCGTTTCTGATTGGATTGCTCGATCATTTTTCGCACGATCGTCTCAAAAATTGTGTAAAATTGCTCAGAAGGGATGGGCGAACAAAATGAGATAAGGATTCTGAGTTTTCGTATATGTTGAAGGGGCGGAGCCAGGCCTCGAAGTTTGACTACTCGCCAAAAATATTTAAATTGCTATAACTTCATAACTGAATGGAATAGAGTTACCAAACTTTCTGTGGTCATTCGTCATCCACCCACAAAGTAAATTGAATGGTCGGATGATGACATCACACAAGCCCCGCCCCCTCAGGACCAAAAAGATCAAGTTTTACTGTGAAAGGTCCCAAATTGCCCCATTTCACTTAATCACCACAAATTTGTAGCTGGTAACTCAAGACAAGTGGGGGTTGCTTGGCGTCACTTTATGGGAGTTTTCGGCAGAGGGCGGGGCTGTGGCGGCGCGGCGAATTCAGGCGTACCGCCTTGGCCTTACGTTTGCCTCCCATTTCGTCATTTCCAAAGATATCGTCACGAAACTTCTTGTGAGTGATCCTAGTCCGGCCCCCCAAAAGATCTGATGTGAACATCTGGTGGGCGTGGCCTATTTTCTGAAATAGCGCCCCCTAGGACCATTAAAACTGTCAGCCCCAAGCCATGCTTTGACTGAGGATTACGAAATTTGGTACACTAATGTGGTGTCTCAGGACCTACAAAAAAGTCTCTTGAAGCCAAGTGCAAAGTCGCACAGGAAGTCGGCCATTTTGGTCCAAGTACGCGATTTAGTGGTTTTCGCACACGTTGTTTGGAGAGTGATGCTCCGTCGCCCTTTTCACCAATCTCCTTCAAACTTCTGCTATATATTCTTAAGACATAGGGGAAAAAATTCAACCGTCGGATTTTTCAAAAGTTGAAAGGTGTGGGCGTGGCTAAGCCTCAAACTTTGACCTGCCGCCACGCCACTCTTTTTTTCACAGCTCCCTACTGGACTCCTTTTACCTAATCACCAGGATTCTGTGGGAAACAGCAGTAGACAACTTGAGGTTACTTGGTCTCCAGTACTGGCAGGTTTTGAAAAAAGGCGGGGCTTTGGGAGCATGGCGAAAATCGCCATCACGCCATGGAAATACGTTTGCCTCTCATTTCTTCAGTTATCGTGATATCGCTCCGACACTTCTGGTGAGTGATCCTAGTCTGACCCCCAAGAGAAATAGACAGCTGAAGTTTGTGGGCGTGGCCTATTCTCTTAAATAGCGCCCCCAAGGACCATTTAAACTAATAGCCCCAAGCCAAGCTTTGACTGAGGATTACGAAATTTGGTACACTAATGTGGTGTCTCAGTACCTACAAAAAAGTCTCTTGGAGCCAAGTGCAAAGTCGCACAGGAAGTCGGCCATTTTGGTCCACGTACGCGATTTAGTGGTTTTCGCACACGTTGTTTGGAGAGTGATGCTTCGTCGCCCTTTTCACCAATCTCCTTCAAACTTCTGCTATATACTCTTAAGACATAGGGGAAAAAATTCAACCGTCGGATTTTTCAAAAGTTGAAAGGTGTGGGCGTGCCTAAGCCTCAAACGTTGACCTGTCGCCACGCCACTCTTTTTTTCACAGCTCCCTACTGGACTCCTTTTACCCAATCACCAGGATTCTGTGGGAAACAGCAGTAGACAGCTTGAGGTTACTTAGTCTCCAGTACTGGCAGGTTTTGAAAAAAGGCGGGGCTTTGGGAGCATGGCGAAAATCGCCATCACGCCATGGAAATACGTTTGCCTCTCATTTCTTCAGTTATCGTGATATCGCTACGAAACTTCTGGTGAGTGATCCTAGTCTGACCCCCAAGAGAAATAGACAGCTGAAGTTTGTGGGCGTGGCCTATTCTCTTAAATAGCGCCCCCTAGGACCATTTAAACTAATAGCCCCAAGCCATGCTTTGACTGAGGATTACGAAATTTGGTACACTAATGTGGTGTCTCAGGACCTACAAAAAAGCCTCTTGGAGCCAAGCGCAAAGTCGCACAGGAAGTCGGCCATTTTGGTCCAAGTACGCGATTTAGTGGTTTTCGCACACGTTGTTTGGAGAGTGATGCTCCGTCGCCCTTTTCACCAATCACTTTCAAACTTCTGCTGTATACTCTTAAGACGTAGGGTAAAAAATTCAACCGTCGGATTTTTCAAAAGTTGAAAGGTGTGGGCGTGGCTAAGCCTCAAACTTTGACCTTTCGCCATTACTTTACTTGACTTAATAACTCCCATGAGCATGATCAGATCTTTTTCAAACTTTGTCTGTGTGATAATTGACCATATCTGTAAAAAATGACAATGTGGACAGCTGACATCACCTAAGCCCCGCCCCCTGACTACAGGAATTCTATTTTTTTATGCTGAAATGCCCATATTTGTCCCCTCTAATTTAGTCAACAAGTCACCAAGGTCATGCACTGTCTTCATGATGCTGTATTGACCATTCAGATCTGATAGCTTTCCAGAAAGGGAGGGGCTTTGATGCCTTGGTGAATTCTGGCGTAACGCCGTAACCTTACAAATCATTTTAATGGTGAGCTCAGAGGGGATGCTGAGTCAGGGTGAGGTGCGGACTAGGAGGCCATTCGCGGATTCTAGTGTCGGGGTGGTTGACGTTTCTGTTCTGCCAGACGTGCCTTGGTGCCCCGGGCTGCCGGTCAGGCCGGAGCGGCGCGGAGCTGCGAGGGCCGAACGACGCTGCTTGCAGCTTTAATTATTATTATTCTTTTTTCTTCCGCGTCTTTGAATGGCCTTTAGGGGGTCTTAGCATATCCAAAAAGTCACCAAATTCTGGCCCAATATAGAAAGTGCGTGAAATTTACGTATTTCACTGGCGATGTGAAAGTTCGTCAAAAAGTGACTGAACAGCGCCCCCTAGAAAGTGAAAAATACCCCTCTCCATAAAGCTTAGTTTATCGTACAGTTATGAAATTTGGTATACTTGTAGTACTCAACAGTCCGCACAGAAAAGTCTCTTGCAACCATGGTCAATATCAAACAGGAAGTCGGCCATTTTGGAGTAAAGTGGCCATTTTGACCCCGTTTTGGCCATTTCTAGGGTCTATATTTGGTTGAACAGTTTGGTCATTTTTCGCACCATCGTCTCAAAAATTGTGCGAGATCGAACAGAATCGATGGACGATTCAAATGAGACAATAAAATTGACTTTTCGTAAATACTGAAGGGGCGGGGCCAGGCCTCAAAGTTCGAACACTCGCCAAAAAAATTCAAATTGCTATAATTTCATAAATGAAAGAATTACAGTTAAAGAAATGTTCTGTGGACAATTGTCATCGCCCTCCGAAGACAAATGAATGGTCGATTGATGATGTCACATAAGCCCCGCCCCCTCAGGACTTAAAAGGTCAAGTTTTACTGGGAAATTTTCCAAAATTCGCCCTTTCCAATAATCACCCCAAATTTGTAGCGGGTAACTGAAGACAAGTTGGGGTTGCTGGGCTTCACTTTATGGGAGTTTTCTGCAGAAGGCGGGGCTGTGGCGGCGCGGCGAATTCAGGCGTACCACTTAGGCCTTACGTTTGCCTCCCATTTCGTCATTTCTAGAGATATCGCCACGAAGCTTCTTGTGAGTGATCCTAGTCTGGCCCCCCAAAAGATCTGATGTGAAATTCCGGTGGGCGTGGTCTATTTTCTGAAATAGCGCCCCCTAGGACCATTAAAACTGACAGCCCCAAGCCATGCTTTGACTGAGGATTACGAAATTTGGTACACTAATGTGGTGTCTCAGGACCTACAAAAAAGTCTCTTGGAGCCAAGTGCATTGTCGCACAGGAAGTCGGCCATTTTGGTCCAAGTGCGCAATTTAGTGGTTTTCGCACACGTTGTTTGGAGAGTGATGCTCCGTCGCCCTTTTCACCAATTGCCTTCACACTTCGGCTACATACTCTTAACACATAGATGAAAAAATTCAACCGTCGGATTTTAAATAAGTATAAAGGTGTGGGCGTGGCTAAGCCTCAAACTTTGACCTGTCGCCACGCCACTCTTTTTTTTCACAGCTCCCTATTGGACTCCTTTTAACCAATCACCACCAAACAGTGGCGAATAGCAGCAGACAAGTTGAGGTCACTTGGTCTATAGTACTGGCAGGTTTCGAATAAAGGCGGGGCTTTGGAAGAATGGCGAAATTCGCCATCACGACATGGAAATACGTTTGTCTCTCATTTCTTCAGTCATTGTGACATCGCCATACAAGTTCTGATGAGTGATCCTACTCTGACCCCTAATAGAATTGGACAGCTGAAGTTTGTGGGCGTGGCCTATTTTCTGAAACAGCGCCCCCTAGGACCATTAAAACAGTCAGCCCCAAGCCATGCTTTGACTGAGGATCACAAAATTTGGCACACTAATGTAGTGTACCAGGACCTACAAAAAAGTCTCTTGGAGCCAAGCACAATGTCGCACAGGAGGTCGGCCATTTTGGTCCAAGTACTCAATTTAGTGGTTTTCGCACACGTTATTAGGAGAATGATATCTCCTCGCCCTTTCCACCGATCACCTTCAAACCTCTGCTATATACTCTTAAGACATAGAGGAAAAAATTCAACCGTCGGATTTTAAATAAGTATAAAGGTGTGGGCGTGGCTAAGCCTCAAACTTTGACCAGTCGCCATTACCTTATTTGACTTAACAACTCCCATGTGCATGATCAGATCAATTTCATACTTTGTCTGTGTGATCACTGACCACATCTGAAGACAGTGACAATGTGGACAGCTGACATCACCTAAGCCCCGCCCCCTGACTACAGGAAGTCAACTGTTTTATGGTGAAATGCCCATATTTGTTCCCTCTAATTTAGTCAAGATGACACTAAGGTCATGCACTGTCTTCATGATGTTGTAATGACCATTCAGATCTGATAGCTTTTCAGAAAGGCAGGGGCTTTGATGCCATGGCGATTTCTGACGTGACACTGTGACCTTACGTTTGACTGTAACTTCCACAAACAGCCTCCGACTTGCCCGAGACTGAACATCGCATCACCAGTGTGGTAAAGATAGAGTATCTCCTAGTGGTGAGACGTGTAATGGTGGGCTCAGAGGGGATGCTGAGTCAGGGTAAGGTGTGGACGAGGAGGCCGTTCACGGTTTCTGGTGTCGGGGTGGTTGACTTTCTGTTCCGCCAGACGTTCCCTGGTGCCCCCGGCTGCCGGCCAGGACGGAGAAGCGCGGAGCTGGGTTTGGAGAGCGTCGGGGATGGAGCGGAGGGGGTGCGGAAGGAGGGCGAGCAGCTTCGCTGCGAGGGCCGAACGACGCTGCTTGCAGCTTTAATTATTAGGCCCGAGCAGCGAAAGCGCTGCGAAGGCCTCTTGTTTTTGCTCTGTTTATTATTTTTTATTATTCCGTGTCCGCTTTGAACGGCTTTTTGGGGACCTTAACATACCCCAAAACTCACAATATTTTGCACACTTGTCAGGCCTGGTGAAAAATTTGATATTTTAAAGGTCCCAAAAAAATCGCAAAGAAAATGGCTGAACAGCGCCCCCTAGAAAGTGAAAAAAACCCCTCTCCATAAAGCTTAGTTTATTGTACAGTTATGAAATTTGGTACACTTGTAGTACTCAACAGTCCGCACAGAAAAGTCTCTTGCAAGCATGGTCAATATCAAACAGGAAGTCAGCCATTTTGGGTTGAAATGGCGATTTTTTGGCGTTTTGGCCGTTTTTAGGGTCCGTTTCTGATTGGATTGCTTGATCATTTTTCGCACGATCGTCTCAAAAATGGTGTACAATTGCTCAGAAGGGATGGGCGAACAAAATGAGACAATAAAATTGACTTTTTGTAAATACTGAAGGGGCGGGGCCAGGCCTCGAAGTTTGACTACTCGCCATAAAAATTTAAACTGCTATAACTTCATAACTGAATTGAATAGAGTTACCAAACTTTCTGTGGTCATTTGTCATCCACCCACAAAGTAGATTGAATGGTCGGATGATGACATCACACAAGCCCCGCCCCCTCAGGACCAAGAAGATCAAGTTTTACTGTGAGAGGTCCCAAATTGCCCCATTTCACTTAAACGCCACGCATTTGTAGCTGGTAACTCAAGAAAAGTGGGGGTTGCTTGGCATCACTTTATGGGAGTTTTCGGCAGAAGGCGGGGCTGTGGCGGCGCGGCGAAGTCAGGCGTACCGCCGTGGCCTTACGTTTGCCTCCCATTTCGTCATTTCTAAAGAAATCGTCACCAAACTTCTTGTGAGTGATCCTAGTCCGTCCCCCCAAAAGACCTGATGTGAACATCCGGTGGGCGTGGTCTATTTTCTGAAATAGCGCCCCCTAGGACCATTAAAACTGTCAGCCCCAAGCCAGGCTTTGACTGAGGATTACGAAATTTGGTACACTAATGTGGTGTCTCAGGACCTACAAAAAAGTCTCTTGGAGCCAAGTGCAAAGTCGCACAGGAAGTCGGCCATTTTGGTCCAAGTACGTGATTTAGTGGTTTTCGCACACGTTGTTTGGAGAGTGATGCTCTGTCGTCCTTTTCACCAATCGCCTTCAAACTTCTGCTATATACTCTTAAGACATAGAGGAAAAAATTCAACCGTCGGATTTTAAATAAGTATAAAGGTGTGGGCGTGGCTAAGCCTCAAACTTTGACCTTTCGCCAGGCCACTCTTTTTTTCACAGCTCCCTATTGGACTCCTTTTACCCAATCACCAGGAATATCTGGTAAATAGCAGCAGACAAGTTGAGGTCACTTGGTCTCCAGTACTGGAAGGTTTTGAAAAAAGGCGGGGCTTTGGGAGCATGGCGAAATTCGCCATCACGCCATGGAAATACGTTTGCCTCTCATTTCTTCAATTATCGTGCCATCGCCACAAAATGTCTGGTGAGTGATCCTAGTCTGACCCCCAATAGAAATGGGCATCTGAGATTTGTGGGCGTGGCCTATATTCTGAAATAGCGCCCCCTAGGACCATTAAAACTGTCAGCCCCAAGACAAGGTTTGACTGAGGATTACGAAAATTGGTACACTCATGTAGGGTCTCTGGCCCTACAAAAAAGTCTCTTGGAGCCAAGCGCAATTTCGCACAGGAGGTCGGCCATTTTGGTCCAAGTACTCGATTTAGTGGTTTTCGCACACGTTGTTTGGACATTGATGGGCTGTTGCCCTTTACACCGATCACCTTCAAACTTATGCTATGTACTTTTAAGTCAAAGGGGAAAAAATTCAACCGTCGGATTTTAAATAAGTATAAAGGTGTGGGCGTGGCTAAGCCTCAAACTTTGACCTTTCGCCATGACATTACTTGACTTAATAACTCCCATGTGCATGATCAGATCTAATTCAAACTTTGTCTGTGTGATCACTGACCACATCTCAAGACAACGACAATGTGGACAGCTGACATCACCTAAGCCCCGCCCCCTGACAACAGGAAGTCTATTGTTTTATGGTGAAATGCCCATATTTGTCCCCTCTAATTTAATGAAAATGACACTCAGGTCATACAGTGTCTTCATGATGTTTTAAAGACCATTCAGATCTGATAGCTTTCCAGAAAGGGAGGGGCTTTGATGCCATGGTGAATGCTGGCTTGACGCCATGACCTTACATTTGACTGTAACTTCCACAAACGGCCTCCGATTTGCCCGAAACTGAATATGGCAATGAACAATCATGCCCTTTAGCCAATGAGGCACAAACGGTTGGTGAATGTTATATAATGTCACCAAAGCTGACCTCAATGGGACTTTTCTGTAGTTGGTCACAGCGCCACCTAGATAACGTTATCCTTCGATAACTTTAAAAAACATGGTCAGAATAGCATTAAAGTTGGTCACTGTCATCACACCACCAGTGTGGTAAAGATAGAGGATTCCCTAGTGGTGAGACATAAAATATAATGGTGGGCTCAAAGGGGATGCTGAGTCAGGGTGAGTTGCGGACAAGGTGGCCGTTAGCAGTTTCTGGTGTTGGGGTGGTCGACGTCTGTGTTCTGCGGACGTGCCCTGGTGCCCCGGGCTGCCGGCCAGGCCGGAGCGGCGTGGAGCTGCGAGGGCCGAACGACGCTGCTTGCAGCTTTAATTTTTTATTATTCTCGTGCCCCTTTGAACGGCTTTTTGGGGACCTTAACATACCCCAAAACTCACAATATTTTGCAAACTTGTCAGGCCTGGTGAAAAATTTGATATTTTAAAGGTCCCAAAAAAATCACAAAGAAAATGGCTGAACAGCGCCCCCTAGAAAGTGAAAAAAACCCCTCTCCATAAAGCTTAGTTTATCGTACAGTTATGAAATTTGGTACACTTGTAGTACTCAACAGTCCGCACAGAAAAGTCTCTTGCAACCATGGTCAATATCAAACAGGAAGTCGGCCATTTTGGGTTGAAATGGCGATTTTTTGCAGTTTTTGCCGTTTTTAGGGTCCGTTCCTGATTGGATTGCTCGATCATTTTTCGCACGATCGTCTCAAAAATTGTGTAAAATTGCTAAGAAGGGATGGGCGAACAAAATGAGATGAGAATTCTGAGTTTTCGTATATGTTGAAGGGGCGGGGCCAGGCCTCGAAGTTTGACTACTCGCCAAAAATATTTAAATTGCTATAACTTCATAACTGAATGGAATAGAGTTACCAAACTTTCTGTGGTCATTCGTCATCCACCCACAAAGTAAATTGAATGGTCGGATGATGACATCACACAAGCCCCGCCCCCTCAGGACCAAAAAGATCAAGTTTTACTGTGAAAGGTCCCAAATTGCCCCATTTCACTTAATCACCACAAATTTGTAGCTGGTAACTCAAGACAAGTGGGGGTTGCTTGGCGTCACTTTATGGGAGTTTTCGGCAGAGGGCGGGGCTGTGGCGGCGCGGCGAATTCAGGCGTACCGCCGTGGCCTTACGTTTGCCTCCCATTTCGTCATTTCCAAAGATATCGTCACGAAACTTCTTGTGAGTGATCCTAGTCCGGCCCCCCAAAAGATCTGATGTGAACATCTGGTGGGCGTGGCCTATTTTCTGAAATAGCGCCCCCTAGGACCATTAAAACTGTCAGCCCCAAGCCATGCTTTGACTGAGGATTACGAAATTTGGTACACTAATGTGGTGTCTCAGGACCTACAAAAAAGTCTCTTGGAGCCAAGTGCAAAGTCGCACAGGAAGTCGGCCATTTTGGTCCAAGTGCGCGATTTAGTGGTTTTCACACACGTTGTTTGGAGAGTGATACTCCGTCGCCCTTTTCACCAATCACTTTCAAACTTCTGCTATATAGTCTTAAGACATAGAGGAAAAAATTCAACCGTCGGATTTTAAATAAGTATAAAGGTGTGGGCGTGGCTAAGCCTCAAACTTTGACCTTTCGCCACGCCACTCTTTTTTTCACAGCTCCTTATTGGACTCCTTTTACCCAATCACCAGGAATCTCTGGTAAATAGCAGCAGGCAAGTTGAGGTCACTTGGTCTCCAGTACTGGAAGGTTTTGAAAAAAGGCGGGGCTTTGGGAGCATGGCGAAATTCGCCATCACGCCATGGAAATTCGTTTGCCTCTCATTTCTTCATTTATCGTGATATCACCTCGACCATTGTTGTGAGTGATCCTAGTCTGACCCCCAATAGAAAAGGTCAGCTTAAGTTTGTGGGCGTGGCCTATTTTCTGTATTAGCGCCCCCTAGGACCATTAAAACTGTCAGCCCCAAGCCATGCTTTGACTGAGGATTACGAAATTTGGTACACTAATGTGGTGTCTCAGGACCTACAAAAAAGTCTCTTGGAGCCAAGTGCAAAGTCGCACAGGAAGTCGGCCATTTTGGTCCAAGTACTCGATTTAGTGGTTTTCGCACACGTTGTTTGGAGAGTGATGCTCCGTCGCCCTTTTCACCAATCGCCTTCGAGCTTCTGCTATATACTCTTAAGACATAGAGGAAAAAATTCAACCGTCGGATTTTAAATAAGTATAAAGGTGTGGGCGTGGCTAAGCCTCAAACTTTGACCTTTCGCCACGCCACTCTTTTTTTCACAGCTCCCTATTGGACTCCTTTTACCCAATCACCTGGAATCTCTGGTAAATAGCAGCTGACAAGTTGAGGTCACTTGGTCTACAGTACTGGCAGGTTTTGAAAAAAGGCGGGGCTTTGGGAGCATGGCGAAATTCACCAACACGCCATGGCAATACGTTTGCCTCTCATTTCTTCAATTATCGTGACATCGCCACAAAATGTCTGGTGAGTGATCCTAGTCTGACCCCCAATAGAAATGGGCATCTGAGATTTGTGGGCGTGGCCTATATTCTGAAATAGCGCCGCCTAGGACCATTAAAACTGTCAGCCCCAAGACAAGGTTTGACTGAGGATTACGAAAATTGGTACACTCATGTAGGGTCTCTGGCCCTACAAAAAAGTCTCTTGGAGCCAAGCGCAATTTCGCACAGGAAGTCGGCCATTTTGGTCCAAGTGCGCAATTTAGTGGTTTTCGCACACGTTGTTAGGAGAGTGATGCTCCGTCGCCCTTTTCACCAATCGCCTTCAAACTTCTGCTATATACTCTTAAGACATAGAGGAAAAAATTCAACCGTCGGATTTTAAATAAGTATAAAGGTGTGGGCGTGGCTAAGCCTCAAACTTTGACCTTTCTCCAGGCCACTCTTTTTTTCACAGCTCCCTATTGGACTCCTTTTACCCAATCACCAGGAATCTCTGGTAAATAGCAGCAGTCACGTTGAGGTCACTTGGTCTCCAGTACTGGAAGGTTTTGAAAAAATGCGGGGCTTTGGGAGCATGGCGAAATTCGCCATCACGCCATGGAAATACGTTTGCCTCTCATTTCTTCATTTATCGTGATATCACCTCGAAATTTGTTGCGAGTGATCCTAGTCTGACCCCCAACAGACATGGTCAGCTTAAGTTTGTGGGCGTGGCCTATTTTCTGAATTAGCGCCCCCTAGGACCATTAAAACTGTCAGCCCCAAGCCATGCTTTGACTGAGGATTACGAAAATTGGTACACCAATGTGGTGTCTCAGGACCTACAAAAACGTCTCTTGGAGCCAATTGCAAAGTCGCACAGGAAGTCGGCCATTTTGGTCCAAGTACTCGATTTAGTGGTTTTCGCACACGTTGTTTGGAGAGTGATGCTCCGTCGACCTTTTCACCAATCGCCTTGTAACTTCTGCTAGATACTCTTAAGATATAGTGGAAAAAATTCAACCGTCGGATTTTAAATAAGTATAAAGGTGTGGGCGTGGCTAAGCCTCAAACTTTGACCTTTCGCCATTACATTACTTGACTTAATAACTCCCATGTGCACGATCAGATCTATATCAAACTTTGTCTGTGTGATCACTGACCACATCTTAAGGCAACGTCATTATGGACAGCTGACATCACCTAAGCCCCGCCCCCTGACAACAGGAAGTCTATTGTTTTATGGTGAAATGCCCATATTTGTCCCCTCTAATTTAGTCAACATGACACTGAGGTCATGCACTGTCTTCATGATGTTGTAATGACCATTCAGATCTGATAGCTTTCCAGATAGGGAGGGGCTTTGATGCCATGGTGAATTCTGGCATGACGTCGTGACCTTACAATTCAATTTAATGGTGAGCTCAGAGGGGATGCTGAGTCAGGGTGAGGTGCGGACTAGGAGGCCATTTGCGGTTTCTGGTGTCGGGGTGGGTGACGTTTCTGTTCTGCCAGACGTGCCCTGGTGCCCCGGGCTGCCGGCCAGGCCGGAGCGGCGCGGAGCTGCGAGGGCCGAACGACGCTGCTTGCAGCTTTAATTAGGCCCGAGCAGTGAAGCTGCGAAGGCCTATTGTATCTGCTTCGTTTCTTATTATTTCTTTCTTTCTTTTTCTTCCGCGTCTTTGGATGGCCTTTAGGGGGTCTTAGCATATCCAAAAACTCACCAAACTTTGGCCCAATATAGAAAGTGCGTGAAATTTACATATTTCACTGGCAACGTGAAAGTTGGTAAAAAAATGTTTCAACAGCGCCCCCTGGAAAATTAAAAATACCCCTCCGCTTTGACCTTTTTTCATAGTAGAGTGATGAAATTTGGTACACTTGTAGAAGTCAACAATATGCACAGAAAAGCCTCTTGCACCCATGGTCAATATCAAACAGGAAGTCGGCCATTTTGGACTAAAGTGGCGATTTTGACCCCGTTTTGGCCATTTCTAGGGTCTATATTTGGTTAAACAGTTTGGTCATTTTTCGCACGATCGTCTCAAAAACAGTGTGCAATCGAACAGAAGCGATGGACGATTCAAATGAGAAAATAAAATTGACTTTTCGTAAATACTGAAGGGGCGGGGCCAGGCCTCAAAGTTCGAGCACTCGCCAAAAAAATTCAAATCGCTATAATGTCATAAATGAAAGAATCACAGTTAAAGAAATGTTCTAAGGACAATCGTCATCGCCCTCCGAAGACAAATAAATGGTCGATTGATGATGTCACATAAGCCCCGCCCCCTCAGGACTTAAAAGGTCAAGTTTTACTGGGAAATTTTCCAAAATTCGCCCTTTCCAATAATCACCCCAAATTTGTAGCGGGTAACTGAAGACAAGTTGGGGTTGCTTGGCGTCACTTTATGGGTGTTTTCTGTAGAAGGCGGGGCTGTGGCGGCGTGGCGAAGTCAGGTGTACCGCTTAGGCCTTACGTTTGCCTCCCATTTCGTCATTTCTAAAGATATCGCCACAAAACTTCTTGTGAGTGATCCTAGTCTGGCCCCCCAAAAAATCTGATGTGGAATTCCGGTGGGCGTGGTCTATTTTCTGAAATAGCGCCCCCTAGGACCATTAAAACTGACAGCCCCAAGCCATGCTTCGACTGAGGATTACGAAATTTGGTATACTAATGTGGTGTCTCAGGACCTACAAAAAAGTCTCTTGGAGACAAGTGCAAAGTCGCACAGGAAGTCGGCCATTTTGGTCCAAGTGCGCGATTTAGTGGTTTTCGCACACGTTGTTTGGAGAGTGATGCTCCGTTGCCCTTTTCACCAATCGCCTTCAAACTTCTGCTATATACTCTTAAGACATAGAGGAAAAAATTCAACCGTCGGATTTTAAATAAGTATAAAGGTGTGGGCGTGGCTAAGCCTCAAACTTTGACTTGTCGCCACGCCACTCTTTTTTTCACAGCTCCCTCTTGGGCTCTTTTTAACCAATCACCAGCAATCACTGGCTAATAGCAGCAGACAAGTTGAGGTCACTTGGTCTATAGTACTGGCAGGTTTCGAATAAAGGCGGGGCTTTGGGAGCATGGCGAAATTCGCCATCACGCCATGGAAATATGTTTGTCTCTCATTTCTTCAATTATTGTGACATCGCCACACAATTTCTGATGAGTGATCTTACTCTGACCCCTAATAGAATTGGACAGCTGAAGTTTGTGGGCGTGGCCTGTTTTCTGAAATAGCGCCCCCTAGGACCATTAAAACTGTCAGCCCCAAGCCATGCTTTGACTGAGGATAACGAAATTTGGCACACTAATGTAGTGTCTCAGGACCTACAAAAAAGTCTCTTGGAGCCAAGCGCAATGTCGCACAGGAGGTCGGCCATTTTGGTCCAAGTACTCGATTTAGTGGTTTTCGCACACGTTATTAGGAGAATGATGTCTCGTCGCCCTTTCCACCGATCACCTTCAAACTCCTGCTATATATTCTTAAGACATAGAGGAAAAAATTCAACCGTCGGATTTTAAATAAGTATAAAGGTGTGGGCGTGGCTAAGCCTCAAACTTTGACCTTTCGCCATTACATTACTTGACTTAACAACTCCCATGTGCATGATCAGATCTATATCAAACTGTGTCTGTGTGATCATTGACCACATCTCAAGACAATAACAATGTGGACAGCTGACATCACCTAAGCCCCGCCCCCTGACTACAGGAAGTCTATTTTTTATGGTGAAATGCCCATATTTGTCCCCTCTAATTTAGTCAACATGACACTAAGGTCATGCACTGTCTTCATGATGTTTTAATGACCATTCAGATCTGCTAGCTTTTCAGAAAGGGAGGGGCTTTGATGCCATGGCGAATTCTGGCGTGTCACTGTGACCTTACGTTTGACTGTAACTTCCACAAACAGCCTCCGATTTAGCCGAGACTGAACATCACATCACCAGTGTGGTAAAGAAAGAGTATCTCCTAGTGGTGAGACGTGTAATGCTGGGCTCAGAGGGGGATGCTGAGTCAGGGTGAGGTGTGGACGAGGAGGCCGTTCACGGTTTCTGGTGTCGGGGTGGTTGACGTTTCTGTTCTGCCAGACGTGCCCTGGTGCCCCCGGCTGCCGGCCAGGACGGAGCGGCGCGGAGCTGGGTTTGGAGAGCATCGGGGATGGAGCGGAGGGGGTGCGGACGGAGGGCGAGCAGCTTCACTGCGAGGGCCGAACGACGCTGCTTGCAGCTTTAATTATTATTATTATTTTTTTTTTTCTTCCGCGTCTTTGGGTGGCCTTTAGGGGGTCTTAGCATATCCAAAAACTCACCAAATTCTGGCCCAATATAGAAAGTGCGTGAAATTTACGTATTTCACTGGCGATATGAAAGTTCATAAAAAAGTGGCTGAACAGCGCCCTCTAGAAAGTGAAAAATACCCCTCTCCATAAAGCTTAGTTTATCGTACAGTTATGAAATTTGGTTTACTTGTAGTACTCAACAGTCCGCACAGAAAAGTCTCTTGCAACCATGGTCAATATCAAACAGGAAGTCGGCCATTTTGGGTTGAAATGGAGATTTTTAGCCGTTTTGGCCATTTCTAGGGTCTACATTTGGTTGAACAGTTTGGTCATTTTTCGCACGATTGTCTCAAAAATAGTGTACTATCGAACAGAAGCGATGGACGGTTCAAATGAGAAAATAAAATTGACTTTTCGTAAATACTGAAGGGGCGGGGCCAGACCTCAAAGTTCGAGCACTCGCCAAAAAAATTCAAATTGCTATAATTTCATAAATGAAAGAATTAGAGTTAAAGTAACTTTCTATGGATAATTGTCATCGCCCCCCGAAGACAAATGAATGGTCGATTGATGATGTCACACAAGCCCCGCCCCCTCAGGACTTAAAAGGTCAAGTTTTACTGGGAAATTTTCCAAAATTCGCCCTTTCGAATAATCAGCCCAAATTTGTAGCAGTTAACTGAAGAGAAGGTGCCGTTGCTTGGCGTCACTTTATGGGTGTTTTCTGCAGAAGGCGGGGCAGTGGCGGCGCGGCGAAGTCAGGAGTACCGCTTAGGCCTTACGTTTGCCTCCCATTTCGTCATTTCTAGAGATATCGCCACGACACTTCTTGGGAGACATCCTAGTCCGGCCCCCAAAAGAATCTGATGTGAACATCTGGTGGGCGTGGCCTATTTTCTGAAATAGCGCCCCCTAGGACCATTAAAACTGTCAGCCCCAAGCCATGCTTTGACTGAGGAGTATGAGATTTGGTACACTAATGTGGTGTCTCAGGACCTACAAAAATGTCTCTTGGAGCCAAGTGCAAAGTCGCACAGGAAGTCGGCCATTTTGGTCCAAGTACTCGATTTAGTGGTTTTTGCACACGTTGTTTGGAGAGTGATGCTCCATCACCCTTTTCACCAATCACCTTCAAACATCTGCTATACACTCTTAAGACATAGAAGAAAAATTTCAACCGTCGGATTTTAAATAAGTATAAAGGTGTGGGCGTGGCTAAGCCTCAAACTTTGACTTGTCGCCACGCCACTCTTTTTTTTCACAGCTCCCTATTGGACTCCTTTTACTCAATCACCAGCAATCACTGGCATATAGCAGCAGACAAGTTGAGGTCACTTGGTGTATAGTACTGGCAGGTTTCGAATAAAGGCGGGGCTTTGGGAGCATGGCGAAATTCGCCATCACGCCATGGAAATACGTTTGTCTCTCATTTCTTCAATCATTGTGACATCGCCACACAATTTCTGATGAGTGATCCTACTCTGACCCCTAATAGAAAAGGACAGCTGAAGTTTGTGGGCGTGGCCTATTTTCTGAAATAGCGCCCCCAATGACCATTAAAACTGTCAGCCCCAAGCCATGCTTTGACTGAGGAACACGAAATTTGGCACACTAATGTGGTGTCTCAGGACCTACAAAAAAGTCTCTTGGAGCTAAGTGCAAAGTCGCACAGGAAGTCGGCCATTTTGGTCCAAGTACTCGATTTAGTGGTTTTCGCACACATTGTTTGGAGAGTGTTGCACCATCGCCCTTTTCACCAATCGCCTTCAAACTTCTGCTACATACTCTTAAGACAAAGGGGGAAAAATTCAACCATCGGATTTCAAATAAGTATAAAGGTGTGGGCGTGGCTAAGCCTCAAACTTTGACCTTTCGCCATTACATTCCTTGACTTAACAACTCCCATGTGCATGATCAGATCTATATTAAACTGTGTCTGTGTGATCATTGACCACAACTCAAGACAATGACAATGTGGACAGCTGACATCACCTAAGCCCCGCCCCCTGACTACAGGAAGTCGATTTTTTCATGGTGAAATGCCCATATTTGTCCCCTCTAATTTAGTGAACATGACACTAAGGTCATGCACTGTCTTCATGATGTTGTAATGACCATTCAGATCTGCTAGCTTTTCAGAAAGGGAGGGGATTTGATGCCATGGCGAATTCTGGCGTGACGCTGTGACCTTACGTTTGACTGTAACTTCCACAAACAGCCTCCGATTTGCCCGAGACTGAACATCACATCACCAGTGTGGTAAAGATAGAGTATCTCCTAGTGGTGAGACGTGTAATGGTGGGCTCAGAGGGGATGCTGAGTCAGGGTGAGGTGTGGACGAGGAGGCCGTTCACGGTTTCTGGTGTCGGGTTGGTTGACTTTCTGTTCTGCCAGACGTGCCCTGGTGCCCCCGGCTGCCGGACAGGATGGAGAAGCGCGGAGCTGGGTTTGGAGAGGGTCGGGGATGGAGGGTAGGGGGTGCGGAAGGAGGGCGAGCAGCTTCGCTGCGAGGGCCGAACGACGCTGCTTGCAGCTTTAATTATTAATACTATGCAAACTAAAATTAAATGTCTCTAGAGGCTGGTGGACAAACAAAACTCCAGACACTGATGATGAACAGTCAGGATCTGGACTAGAAGCTGGTTGACACCATGGTGAGATGATCTACAGAGGTGTTAGATAAGAATTGTCAGTAAAAGTCTGAAAACTTCACTTTACTTTGAATAGGACGATGCCCGTTCTGAAAGAAAAATGACAAAAATATGTATATTCATTCTACTTTGTTAAGCATCAAACGCCTGACTGAAAGATGTGAAGAAGCAGCAACGTTTGTGAAAACTAATTTTTGTGTTTTTCTCCAAACTGTTGGCCCCTGCTGCACGTTCGTGCTATAAATCTATACGTAAACTCTCATACGAAATGCAGCAACATGACTAACATGAATGAAAAGCTTTATGAAATAAACAGGCTAAAAATAACTGCCATGCAGCGTTATTGTGTGTGATTTGCCATCTCCTTTAAGCTTGAAGCATTTGTGAGTTTAGACCTGCACAGCGGCGCTGAGAGCATTCATAATCCAGCTTGGTTCTGTAGACTCCACATTCCTGCAAATTCTGCTAGAGTGAAAAGGTGTGAAGAGGCTGGGTGTGTCGGTCATCCACGAGTCAAGGCTTTACAACAAAGAACATGCTTGCATTTCAATATTTACTAGGTTAAGACCTCACTCTGCTGCGAAAAACAGGAACTTATGTCAGAATATGCAATAAATAAAGTTAGTTATCTTGATTTCAGAATTCTCTGTGTGCATCTAAATGTAAAGTTTTATCGTTCAAAAATGTTTGGAAGGTTATCACTAAATTTGTCATTAGAGCTTTGCAAGTGGGGGGCAGCAGAAATTAAACAAGGGAGTTTTAAACATGTGGTCCTGCTGGCTTTATCAGAACGTACGTACGTAAGTAAGTAAGTAAGTAGGTAGGTAGGTAGGTCGACTTATGTAAATTTTATTTATATAGCACTTATGTAAATTTTATTTATATAGCACTTATGTAAATTTTATTTATATAGCACTTATGTAAATTTTATTTATATAGCACTTATGTAAATTTTATTTATATAGCACTTATGTAAATTTTATTTATATAGCACTTATCACAGTAATAGAATCACAAAGTGCTTCACATATAAAAAAATAAATAAATCAGTGTCATAAAATCATAAACAGATTAACATCATAAAATCAAAATGTTCTCAAAACAGAATTAGATTAACATCAGAAAAAATAGTCATAAAATTATAAATTTTCATAAACAGATGAAAGATTAAACATTTGAGTCAAAAATAAGAAAATAAAAGGTTTAGTTGAAAGCAGCTTTAAATAAAAGGGTCTTTAGCTGTTTTTTAAAAGTGTCCAGACTGTCAGTGCTACGTAAGGATGAAGGAAGATCATTCCAGAGTCGGGGTGCAACAGTCTGGAAGCAGCGATCACCTCGACTTTTGTATCTGGTCTTTGGAACTTCTAGAAGGTTCTGGTGGGTGGACCTGAGGGCTCGGGTTGGAGCATAAGGCTTTAACAGTTCAGTGATATAGGCCATGTAGAGCATTGAAAACTATAGTCAGGATTCTAAAATGAACTCTGAAGTTAACGGGTAACCAGTGCAGAGACATTAGAATAGGAGTGATGTGTGCTCTTCTGTTTGCTCCAGTTAGGAGCCTCGCTGCAGAGTTCTGGACCAACTGAAGGCGGTCAAGGGCTTTAGTGTTCGAATGTGAAACGTGTGTTACAGTAATCTAGTCGGGAGGAGATAAAGGCATGGATAACCATTTCAAGTTCATGTTTTGATACCAACCAACGTGATCTCCGGCTCTCACTAGAGCGGATCTCAGCTGAGTGTGAAGCAGCTGGATGAGAATCAGCTCCTCTAAATCCGAGATCTTGGTCTTGAGTCGGAGAAGGGTAGAATGCCTTCCCCGAGTTAGGGATGAGGTCCTGCCCCCAAGTGGAGGAGTTTAAGTATCTCAGGGCCTTTTTCACGCGTGTGGGGTGAATATGGAGCATGAGATCGATAGGGGGATTGGTGCTTTGTCTGCAGTGATGAGGGTGTTGTTGATCTGTCGTGGTGAAGAGAGAGCTAAGCCTGAAGGCAAAGCTCTCAATGTTCCTACCCTCATCTATGGTCACGAGCGTTGGGTAGTGACCAAAATAATAAGATCATGGATGCAAGTGGCAGAAATGACTTTTCTCAGCCAGGGGCGCCTCCAGAAAATTTGGATAGGCATGGCTAGATGGGGCCAGAGGGAGAATTTAGTCTGTGACGATGTGCTGCATTGCGCCTTTATTTGTTTTTATTAAAATAACAATACTTATCCAAAGCATTTAACTTAAATTTTACAAACACAAACATTTCAGATAAATACATTTCAGTTATTTAAACTGTTATCCCAAATTTTATTTAAAAAAGCATGTTTAGGTTAATTCACCTGTGTTGCTGTGTTAAAAAAAACTGTGGAGATTAAAAACTTTTTTTAATGGTGAGCAGCAGAAACATATGTATTTAAAAAAAAATCTGATTATTTCTTTACTCATTAATTGCAATATTTTATTTTGTTTTACAATTATGTCTTGAATAAACAAGATATATGGTTTGACTGAACATTAATATTATGTGTTAACACTGGCTTTTCCTGGGAGGGGCCAGCAATTTTCTAGGGGTGGCCATGGCCACCCCTGTCCACCCCTTGGGGGCGCCCTTGTTCTCAGCAGGATGTCTGGGCTCTCGCTTAGAGACAGGATGAGAAGGTCAGTCATCCGGGAGGGGCTCGGAGTAGACCCGCTGCTCCTCCTCATCAAGAGGAGTCAATTGAGGTGGCTCAAGCATCTGGTTAGGATGCCTCCTGGACACATCTCTGGTGAGGTTTTCCAGGCACGTCCAACCAGGAAAACCGTGATCAGATAAGGAACACCCAGGACTTGCTGGAGGGTCTATGTTTCTTGGGATTCCCCCAGAGCAGCTGGCTCAAGTGGCTGGGGAGAGGGAAGTCTGGGTGTCTTAGGCTGCTGCCCCATGACCAAACTCCACTGCATGGATGGATGGAGTTTCAAAAACACGTTTGGGATGGATGTAGATCAGGAAAAAGAGTGGCTAACTGGCAACTGGAGGGTTGCTGGTGTAATCCCAGCCTCCTCCACCACTTGAATCCCTCCTGCATGGCTTACAAAAATATGACCTTTATTTGACTCCATATTAACATGACTAAATTTAAGATGACTCAAATGTTAGTTTGTAATTTACATGTTTTTATTGACTTGTCTGTGCAGACGTGACTGTTTAATGTCTTTCTGAGTCCTTCTGACCCTAAGCTTTGTCCGATGAGACTATGTATAACAATAATCCTTCAGCTCACTCATTTTGTCATTTTGAACTCTGCTCTATCTTAGTTTTTACCTTTTTACCCACAACTATCTCTGTAAAAATCCTTTTAATGGATGACTGATGCCCCCTCATGTGCGTGCAGGGGTGTTTAGAGTGTGTTTGTACACGTGTGTGTCCGGACCACCATAGCAGCTGATTAGGTCTCTAATCACCGGCTCTCGGGTATAAAGGCTTTCTGTGTGGAAGCACCATCCTCTCCTTAGTTTAACAGCTAATCTGCTGCTTCAGGACCAAACGCTCCAATAACCGCCTCTGAGCAGGAGGCCAAAGGCCAGGCGCCATTAGGTGTCAAAACACGGCTGATTCTCTGATCTTCAGACAGGGCAGAGACGGGAGCGTATGCCTGGAAAAAGGAGCACATTCACATCACAAGAAGATTAGTGGACATGCTTACTTTTGTTGGTCTGTTTGCCTGTAAGCCAACATGAGCTTTCCCAGAGAAGCTTGGTCTGTTGTTGCCACAGTTTTCATTATAAATACGGGCTGTGTGCTGTGTTAGACACTAAACACCCTTCACTAGTGATAAATGATGGTGTTTCGTTGTAGTAAAATGATCCTAGCCATAGCATGTCAGTTACTGTTTACTTCAGTCACTTCCTGTGTGTTACACTGCTAAATATAGAGTCTAAATAAACTGGTAAAGCTCCCTGCAAACTAACTATTAGCTGCAGAGGTAGGTGACTTCAACCAAGCAGATTTCTCCTCATTAGTGTCCTAATAGGGACATTCGGGAGGAGTTTGAAGGACAAAGTGGACACTCACGCTATCCACGAGGACCTGGAAAATATCTACGTACTTACAATAGGTGAGACATATTTGTTTATAGTGTTTCCGTAGAGTAGAATAGAATAGTGGAGTGAGCGGAATAACTCATCTGACATAAGAATATAGTTGTTCTAAAGGTGGCTGGACTGATTTGTGCTTTTGACACACTACCTAAGAGGCTCAAACATCAAGTTCAATCGTGTTATTATTTAAACTTTACAAACAGATCAACAACATTGTAAATATATTGTGAACATAAAATACATGTCAGTGTTCCCTGCACATAAATCATACACACTTGTATTCCTTATCTTAGAACATATTTTCTAATTAACTTTAAATGTTTGTAACTGGTGTGCAGGGCCAGCTCCACCAGACAGTAATGCATATTTTCATATTTAGATATAAAATCAGTATTGCTTCGTTAGAAGCGAGTCCTTATCTATCTAACTGAGACAGAAAATGTGACGTGAAACATGCTTTCTGTGTATGGGTTACAGCCGTGGAGAAGTCCTGAAGGGTGTTCTTTAGATGGTGGGCAGCAGGAAGTTATAAATCCCTAATGAGAGGTATCAGCTAAAGTCGACTTGGCTTCCTCTGGGTGATGGGGTGTCCCAGCCCTGCAGATAAGGGCCATTTTAAGATGTTATCTTGTACTTTTTAGCCCCACACACAGCAAAAGTTGGAAGAAATACCATTTTTAAATGAAAGAGTTTGTTTCTAATTCTAACAGAACAAGTAAATAAAAAGTGTCCTCTGTCTGGATTAAAATGAGCACAAGATTAAAAAGCCAAGAAAAATGATTGACCAGGATGAAAAACACAGAATCACATTTCTGTATAATTATTGCTCATTTATTCATTCGTTTTATCCTGTTTTACTCTTTGATAGACCCTATGGGACCACCAAAGGGTTAAACTGGTTTTGCCACCCTGGCCTTTGGAGACCATAAGTAAGAACACGGGGTTTGTGTCCATTCAAATTTTTCAGCTAGTCAAAGCAAAGAAACAGCCGCAGAAAACCTACCTCCAGTTTTCCCTTTGTACAATAAATGTTTTGTTCATTGCCCAACTGAAATCTACTGCTCTGCTACAATTTACTGTATAAACATGGAAAGCAATCAAACTAAATATGTGATTTAGTAGACTGTCGTCCCATGACTACCTGGCTGATTTGTCTCTGACCTACAGTTATAGAAGGCCGATCCAAGCCATGCTGCTCAAGCCTGCCAGGACAGCCAGGTGGTTTGGTTTGGGCATTTGGGAAAACTCCACTTTCTTCAGCAGAGTGGAAAACAAACATCCATGCAATTATTTCAGCCAAACGCCAGCCTGGCAGCTTTTAACTCGCTAGATGTGAGCATGCTGGGGTTATGTCTCAGATCTGTCTCATAACCTGCTGTCGGACAGGTTTAAAGGTAAATTTGGAAAAGTTATTTTGGAAACCATAAGTCGTAATATAGCAGAGCGTAGGTGACCTAAAAAGTTTTACTGATGTGTCACAAGGTGGATTAACCACCAGTTGGTGAAAAATGAATTTCAAATCAAACTCTTGTATTTGCTTTCATAACAGGACTTGCTTTTTCAGCCTTGGTTCTTTGGTTTTAGCTCAGAAAAACCAAATAGACAAGAAACCACAGCTGTGCTTTGTTTAGACGTGTGGTCAGCAACTAGGGAAAGGACGAGGAATTAAGCTGCAGGTGAACAAGGTCAAGGTTTCAGCTACTGTGCGTCACAGTGACAATGACTCCTGCATTAAACTGTTGGTTTGTGTGTTAGAAAGTTGTTATTTTAGCCTCTTGGCCCTGATTTGACATTTGAGGGTTTGTAAGAACCTCTGTGCCTCATTTGGATTGAGACTTATTATCAAAGTTAAAATCCCACACACACACACTGGTGAAATGATGCATTCGACCCACCCCCTGGCGGAGCGGTGAGCTGCACACACAGCTGTGCTCGGGAACTATTTGGTGGTTTAACCCCCCTATTAGAACCGCAGGCATTGGGTTCCACTTTTAAAGCCTTTAGAAGGACGCGGCTGTGGATTTGAACCCATGATCTCCCAGTCTCAGGGTGGACACTAGCACTAGGCCACTGAGCTGGTTATTATTATTGTACAAATAAAAACTCCTTTGTAAAATGTATTTGAGGACTAAAATTATGTTTCATTAACAGTGCTGGTGGTAACGGCGTTTATGTGTAATGGTGTTACTAACTGCGTTCTTTTTAAGGTAATGGAGTAATCTAATTAGTTACCTTTTCCATTGTTGCAACGCCGTTGGCGTTACTGGGCATGTAAAGCAGCACATTACTATAATGTGGTTGAATGAAGCACAGCAGCTCTGGCAGGCCTCTGACAGCCACACCACTGACGTGTCGGTCGTGCACGAAACGGAGCCGGAGCCATTTGGAGCCGACTCCAGCTTGGACGAGCGACACACATTCCCCCCTTCCTATCCCAAGCCAGGAAGAAACAGCAAAAGTGAACACACACATCCATGTGGCGCGCACACTCACAGCCATTAACACACAACGAGCCTCCGATTGGTATGAAAACAGGGAGGGAGGTGGCATGCTAAATGCCTGGAACAATTATTACATTAACATGATGGACCTGTAAATATTGGTGGGGACAAATCTGTAAAAGACGAGGAAAGAAAAACAAGAGAAGAGTCTAATGTTTAACCCTCCCACTGTCCTAACGGGTGACCCATCCAGGAAAGGTGACCATTATCACTTGAGGGTACGTAGACCTCAAGGGGCTGACTTATTTCAGTACCATTCATTTGTACCCAGAAGCTTTGGCAGCATGGTGGAACAGTTTTTCAATCCAATTTAGTTTATTTATACAGCGTCGAGGCGGTTGGTGGCAGTGTTGCCTGGCAGTGAGGAGGTTGCTTGTTTGAATCCTGACTGTGAGCTTTTTGTGTGGACTTAGCATGTTCTCCACATGCATGTGTGGGTGGTCTTCGGTTACTCCAGTTTCCTTCCAATGACCAAAAACATGCATGTCAGGTGAATTAGGTGAGGTGGAGACTCTCTCTAGGCGTGAGTGAGAGTGTGACTGGTTGTTTGTTTGGTGGCTTTATGATGGACAGGAGGTCTTTCTCAGGTGTCTATTAAGAAGATGAGTGAGTGAATGAGGGAGTGTAGGCAGAAAAATCAACTGAGACGCCCCTCAAGAGTCAGAATTCCAAAATGAAAACAGATTTTTCACTCCAAACTGGATCTCAGAATCCAATATATGGGCTATTGCACTGAAGTTATGGGCAGTCTGAAGGGAGGGAGGTGCCCCTGCTTGTTGCTGATTAGATGTCATGTATGAAGAAAAGAGGACATGATGTTCCTCATGGTGACTGATTTTTAGATGTCAATGTTGCCCAAAAAAGCTTAATAATACTTGACCACTGTACAGAGAGGGTTGAAGCCTAGTCTTACTGGCTGTTTTTGGTGCAGTCAAGCTGCACTCAGTGGTGTGAAACACAATTTGGGGAAATCAGTTAAAAATAAGCTCAGCATGTGTTTGCAGGCTGTCATAGAAACCATCAAAAAGATGAGTTAAATTATCTAAAAGAGTAATGAGAAACCGCATGGACTAGGGAAACCAAGCACTAACCAAACCTAACCCTACCCTAAATATAAATATAAATATGCGTCATTGGACGCTAAAGCACAAAGTTTAAAGTGTAAGACCAAAGCAGAGGTTTCAATTATTTATTTATTTTCAAACGGTCAATTGTGATTTTATTTATTTATTTATTTATTTATTTATTTATTTATTTATTTATTTATTTATTTATTTATGTTATATTAGAATTAACGGGTGAAAGGTAACTAAGAGATATCAGTAGAATGGCATGCAAGACTCAACAGAAATGGCTGCCCCTGGCCATTTGGCATTAATTCCATAAACTCTGTTGGTTTGATTGTGCCCTCTGCAAGTCAAGAGTCAGTCCAACATGAATCTACCTACCACCTCAGTTTATCAGGCCAGCTTTGCATGCCTGATATTTTCTCAATCACCCGTTTTTGTTTGTGTTTCATTAATGCCATCCCAGCTGAACATTGAGCTTCTGACTGATGCTTCGACACAAGCTACTTGTTCAGAGAGCCCCAGATTACAGAGCACATCTCCTTTTGGCTGCAGTCCCCATGCAGCGTTCCTACTGCTCAGATTTTTGTAAGCAGAAGTAATATGTCACCAGCCCACACTGGAAAATACTGAATATCTTTCAAGGCTTGTCTGATATTCTGTGTATCCATGCAGTCTGGTCTGTAGTTTTGTAGCAAGCTCTGTGGTCTCTTAGCAGCATTAAGCTCAGATGAGTTCAGCATATGTCACACAAGTCAGCTCTGCTTTAATGACTCTAATGTTCACAAAACGGTGGGAGCAGAGGACACCATTGATTAGAAGTGGGTTCAGTACGTCTTCAGTAACATGCAGCAAAGAGCAGAAAGGATGTGGGTGTGTTCAGTTCCCCGCCTTGGAAAAAAAGGTGCATGACCTCAAATAAGGGGAAGGCTGGAGAGTTAAATACAAAGACTTTGGAAATGTCATGTGCGTTTGGGAACTTTTCACCTTCCAACACTTGTGCGAATGTGCTCCTTATGTTCAAGCATGTTGTCTTTCCCTGCTGCTCAGCCTCTATGAAAAACTGCTGTGTCATGTCTTCATTACACCTGTCAAGGTTAAAGTGTGTGTGTGTGTGTGTGTGTGTGTGTGTGTGTGTGTGTGTGTGTGTGTGTGTGTGTGTGTGTGTGTGTGTGTGTGTGTGTGTGTGTGTGTGTGTGTGTGTGTGTGTGTGTGTGTGTGTGTGTGTGTGTGTGTGTGTGTGTGTGTGTGTGTGTGTGTGTGTGTGTGTGTGTGTGTGTGCGCGCGTGCGTGCGTGCGTGCATGCGTGAGTGCTGGCAGGCCTGCATGTGTGTGCGTGTTTCATGTGGATGCCAGTGGAAGTGGCTTTTATAACACTGGTTTAGCAACATTGCCAGTGCTTTAGTGAAGCTGCTTCACACCACTGTGCTCCACAGACCTGAGTAATGCGTAAGTGTGATGAATGTTAATCATACGCACATCACTGTAGAGCTGAGACACATATTGACCATGTGTGCTTGTTGAGAATTCTTCATCAAACCAAAACAGGGAGGAAAGGAGGAGTAAGATTGGACGGAAACTAGGATTTCTGTAAAAGATGTTTAAAATCTTTAAAAAAAAACACCCACACACACATTTTTGAACCCTCTTACTTTGGATTGCTAAGTCATGAAGGCAATGAACCTTTTGACAGAAGTGGATTTTATTTGAAGTGACAGCAGATGAATCATTATTCCATCTCAGAACGGACACTAAGCATTTCCACAACACATGCAAAACAGGCAGAGTAGTTGGAGTCCATCTTTTCTTCCACCCTGGACTTTATGGAAACTTCAGGGTCGAATCTCTATAATGGGTAAATGGCGCAGCCCTAAACACCATGCCTCTCCTGTATAACTTAAACGGGGGTGGTTAGAGTGCTTTGGACCATCTGGCTTAGTCAAGAAGACGGGCTTGCCAATTTGTTGTCAATGAATCCAGCTGTCTGTTTGGTTCATTGTGATGTTTGTTTTTCCAGGTGCAGGACAGTTTTTGTTACAGATACAACTTTATTTCTCTTAGTTACCAATAGGACTGTGTAAGGATTTACACGGGGGTCAAGGCTACAACCTTTGTTTGGAAACAAAAGCATCCAATCCTTATCAGTTTCACTAATATGCTGAAAGTAAAATGTTCTTAATCCCGTTTTGCATTAATTCTGAAGGTTGTGGGATCAATCCCTGCTCCCTACAGAGAATGCTGCAGTTGTGCCCTTGGGCAAGACACTGCTGGTGGTGGTCCGGTAGCAGCTATGATTGGTAGCCTCACCTCTGTCAGTGTGCCCTAGGGCAGCTGTGGCTCATCCCCACCAGTTAGTGAATGTGTGTGAATGGATGAATGATAACTGTGGTGTAAAGCGCTTTGGAGTCCTCCGACTCCGAAAGGTGCTATTCACGTGCGGGTCATTTATCATTTAATGTTAAATATAAAATATGTCGCTTATATCACCTTCTCTACAGGTCTTCAGAAGTGGCTTGGAGACTGTTTTTTATCCTTTGGCATTTAGGTAACATAGTTTCTAGACGTTTAGTGCCTCTGTTTTATCATTTTAATCACGTTTGTGTGTTTTTATGTGTTTTATTGTTCTCTGCTCTTTTGTGACTTTCATACCATGCTCTGCGCCTCGGGCTTCCGTAAAGTCAGTGGAAGGTGCTTCACAAATAAAATTTGATTGATTATATTTAGCTCACATTTAGATAGGAGATGGCAGTTGGTAAACTTTGACTGATGTCTTGACTAATAAAATGAAAAATTATTTATTACAGAGGTGCAGTCTAAACAGCCTCATGCTCACATGGGACATTCCTTATTACTGATAAGAGTTAAATCAGTAAAAGAGTCAATAATCAGCATTTTAATGTTTGCTCTTTGATAGGACCGCATGTGGTCAAATATGGAGTTTTACAGCATTCAGCAGTGAAAGCTGAATGTTTAAAATAAATAAAACTCTATTTGATCTTCTGTGGAAGATTAAAAACCTCGATAACCAATAATGGTGATGACTCATTCTTCACATTTTAAAGCTCCACAGATATTTAGACTCTGTGTCAGCATGAGATGTGTGTTGTTGCAAACTGGAGCATTTCCTTGATTTAGCTTGTGAATTAGCTTTGTATATTAAAAAGTATTTCTGTAACTAAAAACTCTGCCAGATTGCAGCCTCCTCCTCATGGGCCGCAAGTCTCCATCATCCCCTTGCAGGCCTGCCATAGAGCCCTTCATCAAACCAAAACTTTTTACAGGTGCCCAGTGAGGAAAGGAGGGGAAACTAACTTGAATCCTTGTGATAGATGTTTAAAACCCTAAAACAAACCACTTTTGATCCCCTTTTATTTTGGATTGTTGACTACTTTTTGACAGTAGTGGACAGCAAATGTGTTTTTATTCCATCTCAGCTCTGACACAATCAATCAAAACTTTATTAATCCCAGAGGGAAATTAGAGACACAAGGTATTTCTACGACACAGAAAAAGGGAAGAATAGTTGGAGTTGATCTTTTCTTCCCTCCTGGACTCAGCTTCAGTCTCATTAATGGTAAATAGAAATGTTTAGTCTGCAAACTGTTAGAATTATGTATTCCTACTAAAAACCCTTTCATTTGCTAAATCTCTTTTCCTAAGGTACCATTCATATACTAATGTTTTCTTTAGGTTATAAATATAAAAATGGTGAAACGTGTGTTTAGATGGAGTTCCCGTGTTTCATGTCAGTTAAAAATCCTCGTGCTGCGGTGCTTATTTTACTAATAAACTCTTTCTTTCTGACTTTGAAGGATGTGAAAATGCGTTTGTGGTTCTGGGAGAGTTTTACTTCCTGCAGGACGCATGCCTTCTGCAGACCTTCCTGTTATTGTGGATGATTTTATTGTGAGATGGTGATGACTCAGACTGTCTGAGATTTGCAGGAATCAGGTCTGACCCTGGATGACTTTCCTCTCCGACTGGTTCTGACCTGTTTCTGCATGCTGTGTGTGATCTGAGTGATCGATGTCCTACTGCCTAAAGCTTTTCAGACTTTAACCGCATTATTGCTCTTCTGACTGCAGTGTTGGATCAGAAACACACCCACACCCATACGTCACACCAGAATCCATCTAGATGCTTTGTTGTTGGATAGAGGGGACTCCCTGATGTTACTCCTCTACTTAAAGCACCCTTCAGTTGGGTCAAGGTTCATGGCCTGTCTGAGTGCTCCAGAAAGCTTTAATGCATCAGGGTAAACTTATGGGGCCAGAGTCATCTTGAAACTCACTTAACTGGTGTAGAAAGCATGTTTAACATTGACCAGTGGTAAATAGCTAAATACATGTTGTTTTTAGGGATGCCCGCTATTATCGATCTGCCATTAATATTGGCCGTTATCAGCAATAAAATGTAATTTCAGAAAATATCAGTATTGGTTTTTTAATGACACAACTTTTACGTACCATACACATATTATACATCTAACTCTTCAGCTACTTTTAATCTCTCTCAAAATGTAAAAGTCTGACAGATCAAATGTAAAGTTTTTGAGATATTTTGATTTATTTGTCGTAACTTGTGAAGCAGAAATTTGCCCTGTGCAAATGACTAAAACAAACACAGGAATCTTCATCCAAGGCTTGCTTTTCTTATCTGTTCATAAGTGTTTCATCAGTATAGCTGCAGTACACAGAAAAAGAAAAATACATTACTAATACACACATCTTAGCATCACACTTTTGTGATGAGATTCAGCTGCTGTTGGGGACAAAAGAAACATGGCACATCTCATGTTACGAACTTAAATGGGAGTAATTATCATTTTGCACAGAAAATGTTTAAAATGTATGCTGCATGACGTGAGATGTGACGTTGGTGACCAAAAATGTTTAACTTTTTTACTTTATGAGGGAGTACCGGAAATCAGACATCAGTAAAAAAGCCAGCATCGATCAGCTCTAGTTTTTGTATTGAATTTTTCACTTAGTACATGAGTTATCTCCTGAGCTGTAGACCATGAGGAACTGGATCCTCTGGAAGCACTTTTCCATCTGTTTTGTGGTGGACACTAGCAGCTCCCCTAGACATGCTGCCACCGTGGACAACCCAAAAGGAAATCCACATTTTGCTCTGGCTGTCGGAGCGTGTTTAATGGTTCATAAATCATTGCATTTATTCAGTGCTCAGTGATTTGACAACAGAGTTAGCTTGTCCTCTTGTGTCAGTGGCTCCTAAGTAGTTTTTTTTATTATAATAGCTGTTTTAATTCAAGTGATTCACTTTTTCCATATCCGTTCAGACAAATGATGCAGCATCAATCACTGCTGCTAACAAGAGACAACACTTGCAAATGAAAGTGACCGCTCATTGCTCAGTTGTTGGCTGAGGTTTCCTCTGAATGTGACTTTGCATCCCACACTGAACGTCACTGGCATGCTTCAGATGTTAGGATGTGTGTGAGGAAGCAAACGAATGGAAAAGCAGGATTACAGAGAGCTGAGACTCATCTATTTTCCAGCTCAGTTCATCAGGTTTGTATCATCTGGTCCCGTTAACAGGACATCTTTCTCACAGTAAGAGTTGTGTGAAGTTTGCTCAGAGAGAAACCGGGCATCTGCTGCAGGCATCTACACCCCGAAGCGTCTCTTTTTTGCTTGAATGTTACAATAGATGATGGGTTATATGTCTGGTTCTCACTTTTTATAGTCACTATTTTCATTTCCGGCAAGTTGGCCCATGTCAGAGTCTGTCTGTATACGCTCTGTGTCAATGTGTTGAAAAGGCAGTTTTACTGGTTAAATTCTGTTCATTTTGGCTTTAAATTCTACAGAATTTATCCACTTCCACAAGTCTGGAAAAGCTTCATAAGGGAAGACTAGCTTTCGTGTGGATGTCTTCAGTGGGCTGCAGAGGAATGAGATGGGGGCTGGTTTATGGTTTTCCGAGGCCAAAGGCTGGAAGTGCCACTCGTTGGTGTAAAAGGAGAGAGAAGTTCAGATGACATGTTGAATTCTTATTATTTAATGGAATTCTGTTAGAAGAGGAAGAAAAGGAAAAGTTCTTTTTCTTTGTCTTCAGAGAGTTGTGCTGCTTGAAAGGAAGCAGGGTGTGAAGGGACAGAAAAGGAAAGAGTCTGGAAAGGAAAATCCTGCCAAACGTTTCATTTTCATTTGACAAAGTCAAATTAGTGGGTAGATGTTTACTCACTATTACCATAAATTTCTAGAACAAACACATTTGCCATTCCCCTCAAACGCTTCTTCCTGATTGAAAAATGACTACGTTTACATGCAGCCAATATCCGGGTTATGATCGGGTTAAGGTCGGTATTCGGGTTTCTGAGTTGATCAGAATATCCCGTTTACAAGCATACATAGAAAGAGTTACCCCTAACTTGCATAACCCGATTTAAATGCGGACGTTGGGGTAGCGTCAGGACGTATGGACAACGTCAAGATGCAATATGCGTCATTTCCGGTTCTTCTTGTTCCGGTATCCGTGTAAAGAACATGTTTCCCAGTTCGGAAGAGATAGCGACCGTGTTTGTTTGCACTTTAGTTTCCTCGTCACTCCATATGAGCATATCCGGGTTTTTGGCAGTGTTTACATGGACCTGCGGAACCGAGTTATTGTGAATATTCGGGTTTTAAAAGGGCTACTGGCTGCATGTAAACGCACTCAATAATAGGTGGTTTATGTGTGCTTAGAGAGAGGTGGAGCAGTGGATAATGGGATGAATATTTGTGTTGAACTGATGCAATTATTCACTAGCTGTCTGGATCTCCTGATTATTTCAGGGTTTACCGAGGGCTTTTGTCTATTTCCATACCTCTGTTGCAAATGTAGTTTCATTGATGATCTTTTCCATTGAAAATGCTGGTTTGTGTCTGCTCGGGCTGTAGCAGAAACATGAACGCTGACTCCTTCTGCAGCTCAATTGGTTCTGTCAGATGCTGATGTAGCCAGTCCTTACGCTGCATATTATGAGTTGGATGACAGCTTTTCAACTTGAGTGTGCTGTTTGTCACTTCAGTGTGAATGAAAAATTGACCAGTAACATAAAAGCCAGAAGTACAGCTTTAGTTTTAAAGGTTTTAGTTGTTCCCCCATTTTAAAAACTATACGTGTTCATAAGAATGCTGTCTTTTGTTTCCATGGAAACCCATTATCTTCTTCACATCAAAGCAAGTTAGAAAAGATTAAGCCAGAAGTCTCATCACTTAAATGTTGCACTGTCTGTTCTTTTCTACAGTTTGTGGTTAGACACCACGTCCCTTCACAGAAATTCCTATGACCTCGTGAGTCCTCTGCATGTCTGGATGATACAGATCTACCTCCTCCTGTAGGACAGAACGATAGACGTGTTTTGGACCACACCAGTGTCTGCCCAGTGTGTAGATAAATGACAACTGATTCCAAGTCCAGACAAATGCATTTTGGATGAATTGTCACATCTAAGCCTTGCCTGACATGTTTTGTTTATCCTGTGGCCAAAAAGAAACTGAAGTCTGAGATTCCTTCTTTTTTTTAACGTTTGGCAGCAGCAAAGCTGCAGTGTTAGTATAAATTATATTAGTGTTTTTATTGTACTGTGGATCAAATGTTTTTTAATTTTATTTTTTTTAAACTCACAATAAATCCAACCAAAACAAACCATGAGGCCCATCTTTTAATGTCACAATGTCCCCAAAGGAAGTCAGCCAGATGATTTCATGCAAAGCCATAACAGCTTTTGTTTTCATCTAGATGGATCTGATAAATCTGAAAATGTTACCAGTCATAGAAGCACCCTGACTTTGTGGGTAGCTAAAATACTAAATATTGTGAATCTGTTAAACATTAAGCATGTTTCCACCATTGGAACCTTCTGGTCATTCTACCAAATCTTAAAGGCATGCACTTGTCTCCAACTAAGCGGTCTGGCCGAAACGATCGTTTTCTGGACCATTTCAAGAGCCAACGGAGTACCTGAGCAGGAGTGGCCCAGCGGAGTTGATTGTGACTTAGTCGGAAATGCCATCAGCAAACGTCACCCAAAACAAGTGTCTTTTGAAAAATTGGAAGAGTTGCTGGTGAAGCGGAACAAAAAACAATAATAATAATAATAATAATAATAATAATAAGCTGCTTTTTAGCTACTTTAAAATCAGTTATACTCCCAACACCGAAAAATTCAGCAGAAATCCCCCTTACAATGATACGATTCAAGGGGCTTTGTTGTCTCATGGAGCATGATAAGAAATCATGCTTCTTGACATTAAACATCAGATTTTACATCACAGAGCTACTTTCCCAGTCCTCCATTCATCCATCCATTTTCATCCGCTTATATGTGCAGTCACTTGGGCCAGCTCCTCCGGGGGAATCCCAAGGCATTCCCTGGCCATCTGAGAGGAATAGTCCCTCCGGCATGATCAGGGTCTTCCTTCAGGTCTCCTCCTGGTTGGACGAGGCCTGACAACCTCACCAGGGAGGCATTCAGGAGGCATCTTAACTAGATTCTCTATCCACCTCAATTGGCTCTCGTTGTGTGATCACAACAGCTGAGAGGACCAAGTCATCCTGTCTTGCAGTTAATTTTACTCCTCCCAGAACTCCTGTGTGGAAACACGCCTATTAGCTTGTTCAAGCTTAAAGCTGTCCTAGAATGAGAATTTTTGATCATTGGAAATTGTTCTTTGAGTCTTTGTTTGGACTCACAATGATCCAGAAGCCCTGATAAATGGGCTAATAAAACCCATGAAATATTCCAATAGAAAGACATTCACTTGCCTTGGACCTGCATGCTGATTGGACAGGGGGCGCATGCACAAGAAGGAAGTGAATGCTGGGCTGACCCATGTCCTCGATAGTTTGGATAAATGACAAGAGAAGTGAATGTGCAGCAAAGTGACTTTTTTTGTGTTTTTGAGCGAAGGTTTGCGGATGAAGAAGCAAGAGGATGTACCGAACCGGACCTGACCTCAAGCTATGGATCTCTCTGGTATTCATTCGTGGTCTGGATGTTCCACTTACATCCTGGAACATGAATTGTTCTCTAACATTCTGCTGTTTTTTTTTTTACCAGCAATCCAACAAGACTAATAGCAGTAACTCAGGTTAATGTCAACAACTCAACCTAGCATTGTTCTGTGGTTAGCATTGCTGTAACTAGCTTATGTTTATTGCATACACTGAAGTGGGTTGGGGGCGTGCAGATGTAAGGGGGTGTGGCTTGCTTATTACATAATAAACTAGCTTATCTCAGAACGAACCATCTCTTCTTCGCCTTTTCAAGATTACTAATTTACACAGAAAGCAGCTCAAACAAAACTCTGACTTTTTGGCATGCTACATTTGACCACCCAAGCTGCCAACAACGTCAGAGTGTCTTCACTATCTCTATTTTTTTCCATTGTATCAATATATATATATATATATATATATATATATATATATATATATATATATATATATATATATATATATATTTTTTTTTTCATAATTTTGTCACCAACCCTACCTCCTGAAAAATAAACTGAGATGGGTTCTAGATGCATGTGATGAATCGACTTTGCTGCTGAACCTCATGTCAGGAAATGAAGAATCCTTGCAAAGCTTCAGAGACGTGTCTGTTTGTAATTTGTTGCCCATGTTGGTAGCTCGGTGAGATGCTGGCTTTAGTAAAAGAACATTTAGTAACATGTTGGCATTAAAACAAGAGATGAAGATGTTGTCACATATCAGTGTTGTATAACTCCTGGTTGGCCTTCCCACCTTCTCAAAGTAATGAATTGTTGTTAATTTACTAATTTATTTAATTATATATAATTTTATTGTTCAGTTTTGTGTATGTTTTGTCTGTTCTTACTGCTGTAAAGCACATTGAGTAGCCTTTGTGTAGGAAATGTGCTGTATAAAAAAAGCTGTCTTGTCTAGCCTGGCCTGCCAGACTCGTCCTCTGTTTAATTCTGCACAGAGTAAGAGTCTGGTAACTCACAGAGACACACATGAAGGGCGGAACTAGCCAGCTCAAAAATAACCAATCAGAAAAAAGGCGAAAATGCAGACTGCACCGTGCGACGCTGTAGTTTTTTAGCTGTAGTAAAAAAACCACCTGGCAATGGTGCAAACATCTTTTTTTTAGAAGAAAAGCTTTTAGCGCTTCTACTTGTTGTTTCAAAGACATTCAAGTCATTTAGAACAGAGGAAAGAGCCGCAGCGAACTCTGCTGCTGTCTTCGTCATTTATGAGAAACTGAGCGTTGCTGTGTGTGTGACGTCCGCGACGCTGTAGTTTTTTAGCTGTAGTCAAAAATGGTGTCTGACAACAGTGCTAACATCTTTCTTTAGAAGAAAGGCGTTTAGCGCTTGTACTTGTTGTTGTTTTTAAGAAGTGTCCAAGTCATTTAGAACAGAGGAAAGAGCCACGGCGAACCCAGCTTCAGTCGCCATGTTTATGACAAACTTGGCGTTATGGTGTGTGACATACGCTACTCAGCACTGATTGGCTCGGTTAGAATTCTCAGGGGGTGGGGTTATTTGAATAGGAGAGTTCCCAGACCCTTTCTCTGAGCAGAATTAAACAGAGGAGGAGTCTGGCTGGCCAGGCTAAAACAGGCCACCATCCTGCGTGCATGAGATGCTTTTCTGATTTAGAAAATGAGTCATTTGTATGCTTTTTACAAAGGTTTTGAAAAACTTGTTTACTGATTTTATATTCTTCTTGGTATCAAACAATTTAACATTTGAAGCTGTTATGGCGAGTCTGCAAACAAGCTAGGTTTTGAACGCAAACACAGTCACAGAACACTCATCCTTCCCCTCGGGTGTCTTCCCTGAGATGCTTCTGCCAGAGCCAGAATGCTGGAGGAAACGAGATATAGCTAAACACCAGTTGGCATTTTTTAGGTCCAAACGTCTTTTATTGTCCGTGACTTCAACTGGTGTTTTTCTTTTTGGGATGAGAATTAAAAAGAGAGATCATATCTCTCCTATCTTAGCTTCCCTACATTGGCTGCCTGTTAAATTCAGAATAGATTTTAAGATCCTCCTTCTCACATATAAAGCTCTTAATAATCATGCTCCATCATACATCAGTGATCTGATTGTTCCATATGTTCCTATCCGAGCACTTCGCTCTCAGACTGCAGGTCTACTGGTGGTTCCCAGAATATCTAAGAATTGGATAGGCGGCAGATCTTTTAGCTATCAGGCTCCTCTCTTGTGGAACCAGTTCCCAGCTTTATTCCGTGAGGCAGACACCTTGTCTACTTTTAAAACTAGGCTTAAAACATTTTTACTTAATAGGTCCTATGGTTAAAATATGATGTTAGCCTAAATCTGGACAAGGGGGGAGTAGAGGGAGGTGGAGTGTACAGTTGGTAAAGACGGCTCTCCCTCGCCCTGCCTCCAACATGCCTCCATCTAAAAAGGCTAGGTTATCCAGAGTTATCTCTGTAGTTATGCTGCTATAGGCTTAGACTGCTGGAGGACATACTGATCACTTTCCACACCCGACTACTTTCTTCTACAATCTGCTCTTTAACTGTATTATTTCCTGCTATTTTAGCTGTTAACTTTATTTTTTCTCTAAGTGTTTTTCTCCCCAGAAGAAGCTACAATGATGTTTTGCTGAGCTGTGCTGGCCTCATGGAGGGGGCCATCGGCTTGAACACTGTTGCTAACCACTTAAACATTCTCCCTCTCCTGATAATAACACTTTACTTTCTTTGACATTGAATGTGTTTACCCGTTTAATTATAGATTCACTAGGATAAATACAGCAAAGTTTATCTGTCACCAAATAGAATATTTACTGAGAAATCACAATGTAACCATAGAAACATTACTTGGTATATATGTTGTGTGTGTGTGTGTGTGTGTGTGTGTGTGCGTGTGCGTGTGCGTGTGCGTGTGCGCGTGCGTGCGTGCGTGCGTGTGTGTGCTCTGTCTTCTCGATCCTCAGTGAGTCGTGGAGGATGGCTGCTTATACTGATCTAGGATCCTCTGGAGGTTTCTTCCTGTTAAAAGGGAGGTTTCCTCTCCTCTGTCGGTAAATGCTTGCTTAGTATGAGGATTGCTGTAAAGACTCTGACACTAGTCAGTTACTTGATGCAATTTGCTGGGTCCCTTATATAGGAAACTTTTTTTTCTGATTGGCTTAATGAACTGGCCTGTATTGGAATGTTTACTATGTGAAGTGCCTTGAGACGACTCGATGTGATTTGGCGCTATATAAATAAAATTGAATTTAATTGAATTTAATTGAACTGAATTGAATTGCATTGCATTGCATAGACTCTGGTAGTTTGACCTAAAGTTGAAGTGGTAGCAGCTGGCTGTTTCTCCTTCTCTGATATTATTGAGCAGAAAAGCTCTCACACCAGTGGTGTTCTGCTGCTAAATACATGTGTGGAGGACCCAGGGAAGTGCAACGGTTCAGCAAGACCAACAAGATGGTCCGATAGTTGCTTTTGATCCAAAATGTGTTCATAGAGGTTTTTAGACAAATGCGAGAGAACCACATTATTATTATTGTTTCTAATCTCCACAACATATTTATAGCTACTTTATGTTAAAACGTAGTTGAGAGGCATGAAAAAATGTTTAGTGCTAATTTGTTGCAAAATTTGCTTAAAGAGCTTTAAGTGTATATATTATAACTCTTTGAACCCAGAAGAAGGTTGAATCCGGAAAACTTCAACATATTATTCTATTGTAAATTAAAATGATCTTTGTTGAAACCTCAAATATCCCAGCACACCTGGCAGCAGGACGAGTGTGTTCATTTTGGAGGGAGGCTCCTATTTAAACATTTTTTCTTCAAAAGTCAGACACCTTCAGTGGGGAGTTCTGTTGAATGAAAGTGTTTTCTTTTAAAAGCAAACAGTGGATAGCTTTTGATTTTGTAAACACTGCCTTGTGTGTCCCAGCGGAGACCAGCAGGGAGCTGATTTATTGTTTTTGTATGGCAAAAAATCAGATTTAATGTTTTCTTCTGTTCATAAATGTGTCTTTTCTCGACAATAATTGAATTTGGTTTGTTAAAATGACTCACCTGAGGCTTTATTCCTAAAACCTCAGACACAAGATAAAAAAAACCATGCAACAATAATAAAGGAATAGCCCTAATTTATTATTTGACCTTCCTACTGGGGCAGGGTAGAGTCACCAAAGTCCTTTGGCTCATTTAGCTCCAATTAGACACTGTTTTAAAATGAGGAGGAAAATCTCTCAGAACTTCTGTCATTTTAGATTAGGAGCCCAATTAGTTGGTGAAATCTCATATTGCACGACTGTGACCTTTCTCGCTGGTTTCAGGCTGTTTTCAGTGATTCGTGTCCATGTTGGCAGCTGAAGCTTTTGTGGCTTGCTGACTGAGGGCAACAAGCACCATCAGGATTAAGTTTTGAGGTGAAGAATAGCGACTGGTGTTCTGTGTGTGCAGAGGTCAAAGACAAGGGGCTGCTTTCAGGTTGTCAAGTTGTTTTCTTTTAACTCTTTTGTCAACACACTCTCTTATGAGACGAGCCAGAGGGCAGCTCAAGACCCTCTGTTATTTATTGTGTGGATTAAATCAGCAGTCATAAGATACAAACACTCTCATATGTTCCAATAGGAACACAAGCGTGCAGCAACTCAGTGTTTCCGTACAATCTATTTAGGCTTCCTTCCTAAGGTGTGTTTTCAAAATAAAAGCTCAAAAATGTCCACATATTTATTTATTTGCATATTTAACGAGTAAATTTACATAAATCACACAGAAATAAGTTTTTTAATCTTTATATGACACTTTCTCAAACAACACATTGTGATGTATATATTTTTGGGTAAACTTACAAACTGAAAATATTGCAAATAAGGAGGAAAATGTTAAAAATGTTCCTGAATATTAAATAGTTTAATTGGGTACAATATTAGAAAATACAAATTTCTATTTTATTTAAAGAATTGGCCAAAGTAATGAATAGATAATGATTCATTATTAAAGAGGAAGATTAAAACATGGACCAATATGCTTGAATGTATGAAAATAACATTTGAAAGCTTTAGTAGATAAAGAATTGTTCCTATGTGTGATAAATGTGTAAATGTTGTATGTGAGACACAAGAATACATGGTAGAAAATGTTAACTCATGTCACAGATTTAGGTGTTTAACGTTGTCCATTGTTTATTTTATCAACTTTTCACCAGTTTGTTACCCTGTAACCTCCCCTCCCTGCATCTATAGTCCCCCGTTTTTACTTAGATTCTGTTTACCTCTCCGTAATTTGTAGTTGTTTGTAAGTTTTGTTGGTTAGCACCATCAGAATTATTTCTTTTCTTTATAAACTTATAAACTCATTTCTCTGTAGCCCACATCTGGAGATGTCTTCAGATTATTGTTGCACCCATCTGAATGCAGTCCTCCTCAAGTACAGAAGGTTTTGTTGGGGTTAAAGGTCAGGAGGTCAGCAACTTCCCTCAGTGGCAGAAAGAGAGAGAGTGGGGGAGGTGAGAAAACCCTGAAAAACAAAGCCATGTTGTTTTTGGTAACCTTCAAGTTGACAGAGATTAGGAATCGCTGCCAGTCTGCCTGTCTCATTGGATCCATCATATAAAAGTGTTTCCCAGCATCCATTTAGTGAAGTCAATGTGTCAGGTCCTACATGAATGTTTTAAAATGAGAAGAGCTAACAGTGACTTGTCTTCTCACGTGTTCCACTTCCTGTAGCCCCTCAGAGCTGCAGAAATAAAGTGGCTTTAATGGTTACTGTGCATTTAAACTTTGGGCCACATGCTTTTGTAGACAGATGCAGATTTATCTTTGTGTGAATTTTAGACTGCTGTCGGTCAAACAATAGTGTCACTTCTATATAGGTAAAAAGTTAATTATGTATGTTATAATGGAAAAAAATGAAACAAAAATCCAACTATATGAAGAAACCTTTTGATGTAGTGTACAAGAAACCTCCTCGTTTACAAAACACACCCCACGTTAGGTTCTAAAGCCATTGTGGATTTATTTGTTTATCCTGCTGTTTTCCTGTCCGTATAAATAATATCTGATTGAAAACGTATTAAATGGAAGAGCTATTCAACACAGATGCTCTGAAAGTGCTCAAAAAATGTTTAAAACAATATTTCATAAAAATCCTGCATACAAACAAAAAGGTGAACATCAAGTCAGAGGAATGGCCAACAGCTGATAAACTTCACAAGACAAAGTACCAGTGCCAGCATTAGAAGTTAGTTTCCACCTGTTTCTGAGCGTTATTTGACAATAATGGGCCACATCTAGGATTTTTTTTTCCAAAGTGGAGCCATCAGCATTGTATCTAAAGAAAAAACGTTGGCATTCAGCTTCACAAAGGGCCTTCAGTGTGTGAGCCCTGCCTAATCAGTTTGAGGAGGAACGGGGTTTACTTTAGAGAGTAAATATGCCAAACCCTGGAGCCGCTGTTGTTGTTTCCCATGTGTGACCTCGTCTCCCCATCTAACGAGAGTCATGTGGCCGTGACACTGACTGATCAGCTGTACACACACACACACACACACACACACACACACACACACACACACACACACACACACACACACACACACACACACACACACACACACACACACACACACACACACACACACACACACGCACACACACACACACACACACAGAACAGCTAAGAACTCTACTTTGGGTTGGGTTTAGAAGTCGTTGTTTTTATTTATTTATTTATTTCTCCCTGTTGTGTTTTGTAAATGTTTCCACCAGAGCTGTGCTGAGTAGAAACCTGTGTTGAACCCTGACTCACCCTTGAGTTATCCCTTCATTTTTATGAGACACTTTTATGTTTTTCTCTTCATCCCACCGTATCTTTATATGTTTAACAACATCTTGATCCTGTGTTTTGCATTTAGTCTACCCGTAGCATCCTGAGACCCGTGTGGATGTTTTTGCCATCACTGGCATTTGTAGGGTCGTTGCCCTGCATGCAGCTAGGCAAGCATTAAGTCAGACCGCAGATTTAGATTTAATCCTGAGGTTCTATTAAAGCAATAAAGCAATGACGCCAGTGTGCAGGAGTAAAGATAGGGGGTTATTTTAGGGAACGTGAGATAGAATAATATTTAGACAGCTTTACTGGTTCAAAGTGAAGTCCTTAAAGCTCCTGAGCACTGGGATCAACAATAAAGTCCCAGCCAGGTGCCACTAGTATGTCCTGGTCAGAAGAACGAGTCTGAATTGAAACATCAGCTTGGAGTGAGTCTCTGAAACTCAGCTCAAATCTGCTTCTCCTTCACAACTCAGACAAAACCGTATTTTTGTTTTCATTGGAATGTTATTGCTCTAAAAATGGATGCCTGTGACATGACAATGTAGCAGGCAAGAAGACTAGTTAATTACGTGTGTGTGTGTGTGTGTGTGTGTGTGTGTGTGTGTGTGTGTGTTTTTCAGGGGGCTCTTCATCACTATTCATGATCAGGGTCACATTGCTTCAATCCTCCAAAACTGGCCCGAAAAGGACATCAAGGTAAATTTCTAGGTTTATTTAATCATGGCCTCTTTTATACAGAATGGGTCGGTCAGATTAAATTAGCATTTTTGGGAATGTAATGAATAATCATTTTACCTGTTGTTGACAGCTCAGCATCTTCCGTTGGGAGCAGCAGAGATCGTTTTTAGAACCAACTCTAGTCTTAAACATTTCACCGTGGTTCAGCATGAATATGCTGTTTTACAAACAACCTGTGGTTGGTCTGGTGGATGTCTTGATGTTCAGGTCAGAAGTTGCCCAGGCTGCGCCCGAAGCCTAGTGCTGCAGCAGATATCTGCATTTTTAAACTACCATAAAATTCTTCCTAAATAACTACATGTATTTATAATCACTGAATATGTTTGCATAAACTGTTTAGAATTGCTCTGAGATTGATAAACAAATGTTAGACATGATGAAGAAGCCCCCTTCCTGTGGAACCAGCTAAACGCCTGTGCATGTCCTCTGACCCTTCAGGGGCCGCAAACACAACCGAGCATCATTAACAAGTCTCACCAGCAGCTCTTTCCTATGAGAAACTTTGTTTTAAAAATGCACATTAATGTGTAAGCCATACCGGAGCAATATTCAGAATGACGCCACCAGCAGGCATTCCTGGCATGTGGGATTTGGTCTCAGCCACCTGTTCACAGCTGTCAACAGCAAGGCATTTACTGCACCTCAGCACTGATATGCTGCTGCTCTTATCAAAACCTCACCCCGTACGCCTGACTTTCAGCTTCTCAGAAGAGAAAGGTCAAACGGCAGCCAACACAGTCGTCCACTGATGAGCCTTGGCAGCATCTGTAACACATTAAGCAGCAGCAGGTTTCAAAAAATCAAGTCAAGTGGGAAAACTAATTAAAATGCTCTAAACTTGTCAGATTTTGGAGAGAACAAGACCGTAAAAAATCTGTCCAAAATATCGGTGTCACACCAAAGGTGAAAAAAATAAAACTATCCACTTTTAGGAACTTTTTGGTTCCACTCTGTTGCTGCTAATATTACGTGTTACACAGCAGATTAGTTTCATAATTTAAAATCAACTCAGTGGAGGAAAATGATTTCATAAAGAAGGTGACTAGTGAGTGGAAACCTGGGAGGCTGCTGGAGTACCTGGCTCCTACTCTAGAAAAACTACACAGTCACTGGGAGCAGGATACTCTTAAGGAACGTTTGAGTTGAGGCTGTGTAGGAATACTGCTTCAGATGTAAAAAATACTAACATATTTGTGAATGGAAACCTTTGTTGTGGCACTCCAGGCAGTGTGTGTGACGGATGGAGAAAGGATCCTGGGACTGGGAGATCTGGGTTGCCATGGCATGGGCATCCCCGTTGGGAAGCTGGCTCTGTATACAGCCTGTGGGGGCATGCCACCACAGCAGTGCCTGCCTGTCATGCTGGACGTTGGCACAGACAATGAGGTGAGAGCTGGGATCTAAATATAGAAGACTATTTATTTTATTTGTGGGATTTACATCACGGCCATCAGAGAGTAAAGGAACAGCTTATTCCTCTGCAGTGATTCATGGTAGCTGCTCCAGACCAGTGTTGATTGACACTGAATCTCCTGCTTGTCATGTATTCTTCTGGACTGATTATAAGTGACATATTTACCATGAATCGTGATGAGGAGGAACATGTGTTCCCTTGGAGTGAGTCAGATGTGTAAAATCACAATATTCCATTCAGTAATGTGGGGCATCTCTTCATAATTCTGTCATTGTAAGACTAAATGCTGAATTTCATTACTAAAGAAAATGCATTATGCCAACTAACTAACTAACCTTTTCAATAATGTTTTTAGCTGCTTAAAAGCTGATGTACTGAGAATTAACTGTTCCTTAATGTCAGGTATTTTTCCTCAATCATTGAAAACTGCTGTTGTTAAGCTTCTTCTAAAGAAAAGGAAATTAGATCCCTTGGTGATGAATAACTACAGACCAATCTCTAATCTCCCTTTCATTGGGAAAATTATTGAAAAAGCTGTTATGATCCAGCTGAACAGCTTTTTAGAGATGAACAACCTGTTGGACAGTTTCCAGTCAGGCTTTAGACAACATCACAGCACTAAAACCACACTTATTAAAGTATTAAATGATAATCATCTAAATACAGATTCAGGCAAAACATCTGTCCTGATGATGCTCAATCTCGCTGTAGCTTTTGATATTATGGACCATAAAATCCTTCTTGGTAGGCTCGTAAACTGGGTGAGACTTGCAGGCACAGTCTGTATTGGTTCTAACCTTATCTTAAAGATGGGGTTATGTTGTCTCTATTGGTGATCACAAATCAAAGCTGATCACCATGACATGTGGGGCTCAATTCTTGGATCACTACTCTTCAGTCTCTACATTCTCCCCCAGGGTCAGGTCATGAGCAATAACAACATTACCTATCATAGTTATGCAGATGACACCATGATCTACCCTATCTCTACCTAGCTCTATCACCTAATGACTGTGGTCCCTTAGACTCACTCTATCAATGTTTGGAACAACAAGATTGACTGGATGCAATCAAACTTCCTCTATTTAAACAAAGACAAGTCTGAAGTTATTGACTTAATAAGGAGGACAGGATGGAGGTTATTGCTCAACTTGGCTCCAGAGAAATAAAGACAAACACTCAGGTCAGAAATCTTGGTGTCATAGCTGATTCAGATCTGAGCTTCACTGGTCACATTAAGGCTATAACTAGATCAGCGTTTTATCATCTTCATCAAATAGCACGACTCAGAGGTGTCATTTCCAGACAGGACCTAGAGAAACTCATTCATGAGTTCATCTACAGCAGGCTGGCCTATTGCAATGGTCTTTTGACTGGTTTCCCCAAAAAAGCTGTGAAGCAACTGCAGCTTATTCAGAATGCTGCTGCTAGAGCCCAAGAGAATCCTGTTCTTAAATCACTTCACTGGTCACCAGTAAACTACAGAATCTATTTCAAAGTACTTCTACTAGTTTATTAATCACTCAATGGCAAGGGGCCAAAATGCATGTCGGACCTCCTTCCTGTATAAACGCCCAGCAGGGGTCTGTGATCCTTAGAAAGCAGTCAGCTGGTAGAACCCCTGGCCAGAACCAAACAGGGTGAAGCTGCTTTTAGCTTCTATGCTGCACACAGACGAAATCAGCTTCCTGATGACCTCAAATGTGACTAACAGTGTGAATGTTGACTATACAAATAAAATGGCATCATAGTTACTAATTAATCTCCAGAAACATGGTGATTTTTATTTGGGAGAATTTTTTAAGCAGATATAATTATTTCATTTTATTTCAGTCTTTTTCTACCCAAGTAATGCAGACAAAGGCCATCTGAAGGATGGTTTAGTTCTCACTTTAATGGATTTTTTTATTGAAATCCGTAAATATCTCCTTTTTTCCTCCTTAGCAAGAATAAAAAACTGAAGTTAAGAAATAATTCACATCTAGGTTTAACTGGAAAGGTCAGTGAAGAGCAGCAAGCACATTTCCCTCTTTACAACCAGGAAACACCCTTGTATTAGTGAGGTAAACTTCTCCACTGATTGATGCCAGCTGGGAAAGCACCTCTTCCCTCTGCCCGGCATCTGTTCTCTGTGGCACCCTCTCTGGATGGTGGTCCAGGGCGTGTGTTTTCAGCCCTTGCCAGTCTAAGAATAGAATATTTCAGATGCACAGAGCTCCAAGGCTGACGGTGCAGCAGACGCATATGCCTGTCTGTCTAAAACAGCTTAGCTCTGAATCCTCACCCGCTGCCCTTCATTTTCCAGTATGGCTTTAGGATGACTCAGCCTCATTCCAAGCAGATGTCTCAGTGGAGTAAGTGTGAGAGACAATACTGTGGTTGGATAGCTGCACAAACTAAGATTAATAAGCCATAACAAGTAATGGTAAATACTGGAGACTGGACATACAGGGAGTGCAGAGTTATAAGGCAAGTTGTATTTTTGAGGAATAATTTTATTATTGAACAACAACCATGTTCTCAATGAACCCCAAAACTCATTAATATAAAAGCTGAATGTTTTTGGAAGTAGTTTTTAGTTTGTTTTTAGTTTTAGCTATTTCAGGGGGATATCTGTGTGTGCAGGTGACTATTACTGTGCATAATTATTAGGCAACTTAGCAAAAAACAAATATACCGTATACCCATTTCAATTATTTATTTTTACCAGTGAAACCAATAGAACATCTCCACATTCCCAAATATACATTTCTGACATTCAAAAACAAATCAGCGACCAATATGGCCACCTTTCTTTGCAAGGACACTCAAAAGCTTTGTCATCTGCAAAAATCAAAGATGAAACCTCAAGTTTCCAACCCAGACCTCCTCTTCTCCATGACTACGGCCTGAGATCCTGTCCACAACCACCCAAAACAGTGACAGTGGAATCTACCCCGCACCAGGACCAAGCACGACTTTGTATTGAGAATGCAGACACAGCTCTTCATTTGGTTGTGCAGGGACCAGATAGCCCTCATAAATGACCCCGGCACCTCGTACTCCCACAATACTCTCCACAAAATGCCTCAAGGCCTTGTCCAAGTCCACAAAATACATGTGAACTGAAAAACAAAACTTCTCATGACCCCATCAACTCCACAAGGCTAAAGATCCGGTCTACTCTTCCACAAGTTTGATGAAAGCTCCGCTGCTCCTTCTGAAATGTAGGCGTCACTGTCAATAGAAGGCTCCTTTCTAACACTCTGGAAAACACATTCCCAATAAGCGTAGGCATGACAGATTGTGATATTTACATTAGTGTACATGGTGGTGCAAGCAGCGTCACAGTATTTACACCAGTAACTCAAGGAGATGCCCTGATATAAATGGCATGATGTTCACGGGCAAGGTCAAAGAGCATGTGAGGAAGACAGCAAGCTGCCTGTTAAGATGCTTTCTGAGTTTGAGACTCATCTTTCTTTGTTTTACTTCTTCAGGGTCTAGTGACTTCCTGGTCCTTGAGCACCCCTAAACAGCATGTTTTAAAGGTTTTTCTGTTTCAGCATATCTGATTTAATTAGTAGGTGATTAACACACTTCTGCAGGACTTCATAACATGATGAACAGATAATCCAACCATTTAATCAGGTGTGATGAAAGTGAAAAACGCTGGATAGTTGCCCTTGAGGACCAGTATTAGACACCTTGGGTCTAGTAAATTAAAACTTTGTTGGACCTGCAGCTCCATTGAAAACAACAACAGGGTTGCAGATAAAATCAGGCTAAGTTGAAATAAGCAACATCGACTGCGAGGAAACCACATGTTAGAATGAGCTAAATACTTTGTGACTAGATTAAAGCTACATTGACAAATCTGCAAAACAAGCTAGCCTAAAACATTTTGCATGTGTGGCTGTGGTGTTCTGGACTGGGTTCAAGCTTGCCGACTGCCCCTCGGTAACCCCTTCTTCACTCTGCAGCCGTGACTCTTGAGGCATGATGAGAGCAGAGCTGGTGGGAGGATACGAGGCAGTTGTGGCTAATTATTAAAAATGGCTGTCATTATGGAATTATATTTGTTCCTTGAGTGGGTGTAGGACTAAATAGAGGTAGGCATTCACCCCAAAAGTCAAGAAGGCATTTCCCATCTCTTGAAACATTTTGATTTTTCTTTTCAAACCAAAAATTTTATCTGTTGGGGTTATTAGGAGCGAACAATTAGTAAGCTTCAACTTACTTTTGGATTCTTCAATAAATTCTGTAAATATGGGAATATTTACTGATTTATTAATTAATTAAGATATTCTTAGATATACGGGGCACCATTCCCCTTTTACCGGGGAAAAATTGAATCCAAAACTCTTATCAGTCTTTCTTGAAGTTCGTAGAATCCTTGGAGCAGAGACTTCTCTTCGACACAACAAAGCTACTGGAGACGAAAATCTGAATTTTATAACGTTTAATTAACAATTTGTCAAATGAATAAACAGTGGCATAAATGAATAATAACCATGTGATATAATAAAAGGATGTATATTCAAAATAATGTTCAAGGTGTTTTGTGTGTATGTATGTGTGTGTGTGTTTCTAAAATGGAGTCTGTATGCAAGATGGCTGACCCCTCTGTCTGCCTAAAGTGTGAGTGGCAACTTGCACTTTAACTTCCAAAGCACTTAGAATCAGTAGTAACTTAACCTTAAATCACTCAAAACATTTCAAAGGATCATGAAACAACACAAAAGATTAATCACAAGTTAATATCCTTAGTTTATCAGCCTGGCCATGGCCGAAACATTTAAAGATACCAAACAATGATTAATAAGCAGTTTATTCTTTCAAAATGACCCGAAGGACGAATTGGGAGCGAAAGAGGAAAACACGAAGCTACTTTTTAAGCAATAGCGCGGTTTTATTGCTTATTCTGGACTATAGAGGAAACGGGAGAAGAAAAGGAGAGAGAGAAATGAGTTTTCTGATCACCAGATGAGCGAGGCGTCCCCCGCTGTTATGACTTGACGGTTCTCCGTTTTTCTCCGCAGTTTTCAGCGTCATCCGTCGGTTTGATGCTTTCTCCATTGTTTGGCTCCACGAGTGTTTCTCCAACGGGCTGGACACAAAGAGAACGAAGTTTCTTTTGTGCTGAGTTTGACAACTTACAGCGTCTCTGAGAGCTGAATGGAGCTCCGCTCGTTCCCAGTCAGGTCCCGATGGAGTTGAGTGGCTTCCAGCGGTTTTGTGGGCTCAACTTGGGCACTTAGAGCTTCCGCGTGCTCAAGTTGTCGGAGCGTTCGACAAGCGTGTCCTTACCGCCAGGTATCCTGGGCAAAAGAACGAGGTTTCTTTGTCTCTGCTGAAGATTTATGGTCTTAGTTCGCGGGAAAAGCTCCACGGCTTCCCGCACATGCGCAGAACGTGTTTCTGGTACTAGGCGGTGACGTCATCACAATGCTTCCGTGTGCAAAGCATCATGGGAAATGAAGTTTCTTGGCGCTGATGTGATTATTTGCTTTTCAGAGCAATTTAAGCACAGTCATTTTGGAGAAAATCACTGCATAGTAATTTCCTCATGAGGTCAGACCCTCAACATTCCCCCTTTTGGTTTCGGGGATCGCGCCCAAAGCTCGATCGTCGGAAGCACAGATGGGTTTGTTCCTCATGAACGTAGGTCGACTTGATTGTCGGAAGCACAGGTGGGTTTGTCCCTTCGGACGTTGGTCTCCTTGGACGCCTTTGTCTTTGGTCTTTGTCTTGGATCCTGGCGCCTTTGGTCTTTGATCCTGGTCAGGCACAAAGAGGATAGGAAACGGGATAGTCCCCAACGCGCATAACGAGAAGAAGCCACTCACGCAGGTGGTACGCAATGAAGATGTCATCCATGCGAGAGGTAGTAGTGTAGAAGCAGGAAGGTCGGTGGGCGGTTAACTCCACGAGGGGACACAAAGGCATCTCACCGCCGGCCATACAGTTCAGTTTATGGAGCACGCGGTGATGTACGAGGTCCATAGTTCGCAAACGCACATTGACCTATGTGGTCCCAAGATATCCCTCTCATGCTTTACTGCCATGAGAAGAAGAAAACAACCGCTATGGCTGATTAGCTTAGACTAGCTGGCGCCATTACGGCACCATGTTTAAAGTTAATCTGTGTTCCATCACCATCATTCACAACAAGAAAGTTGACCAAGGTTGTGTCTCATCCCACATTACCAGATGAGGCTTTGTTTCTTTTCATTGTGTTGCTTGGAAGTCTTTGTTTGAACTGCTTCATTTTAATCTGGTTTGTCAAATGAAAATTTGCAGAGTTGTAATGTTTTCCCTTCTATAGACACCCCCAGGTGTTTCGGTTCGTGTTATCTGATATTACATCGTGTTTGTTTTTTTCCAGAAAAGTTTGCTGACATATTCTTAACACTGAATGTTCACAACAGGGCAGCCAGGTTTCAGTCCAGTTTTCAGTCCAAAAGCCAGTTTGATAGAGCGTTAGCAGAGAGGACTACACAGCTGTCCTAATCCCCTCTGAGAGAACAGGAGCTGTACGATACAAAGGACAGCTTAGTCAATTACCAGAAGATAATCTGAGACAGAAAGACAACTCCTGTCAACAGTTCAGCTCTGAGTCAACGAGGTCAAACCACTCAGGTCTTCTTCTCTTTCACATATCAAAGACTGTCATCCGTAAGTGAAATGAATGAAGCCTAAAATCGTTTTTATATTTCAGTAGGTGCTGTTGCATCATTTAGTGAAATCACCACTAAAGTCTCCCTCATGCCCACTGGGATGGCATAGTGCTTTCCTTGTTTTGGTTACCATTGATCCTGGTTGTCACTGTCCATTGAATACTTGCCAGGAAATGAGCTGTCCTCTTCAAATGAAAGTTGACTTAAATACATGTTTGTTGAGTTGTTCTTGGTGACTGTTGACCTGTGCCATGGAAAGGTGGCCTCTGTCTGCTCCAAACCTCTAATTTGATGTCTCCATAAGTAAAGGTTTTTATGTCCCACCAATGCATGACCACTCTGCATGTTAGTCAGCAGGCTCTGGACTGGAAATGCATTCAAGTCAAGTTCTGGGAGTTGTTCACTGCGAGCAGTACGTTTATGAATCTATGGGTGGTGTTGAAAAGGTGTGAGGTGGGTTGTTATGAAACAATCCCAATTTACCTTTTAGAATCAACCCAATTCAAGGTGGCTACCTCACCCAACTCAAAAATACCTATAGCTGATTATAATGTAACTTTACAGATGCTGATTTTAAATCTGATGTAGTCATCCTCTAAACTTACTGAGTGCTAACATTATTTGACATTACGTGAGACTGATTTAATTCAAGGTTTGACCAAAATAGCCTAAACTGCAACATAAGATGATCTTAATTAACACTGTGGCATGACTAACATCAGGGAATCTGCGTTTAAAGAATGCTAGGCCTTTAATTTAAAGTAATGCGTTTATATATATTATAAATGATTGTATGGTATTTTCAGTGGTTTAGTAATAACACCCTCCCTCCACCACAGGATTAACTTCACATAGTGTGTGCTGATTGGTGTGAAATTGTGTGACAGGAGGTTCCTCTCAGCAACATGATAACATATGGCTCACATTATAGCAGAGGCCTGCAGAGAAGCAGGCTAGAGGACATGTAAATGTTGTGAGACCGGCTCAGTGGCCTAGTGGTATGAGTGTCCACCCTGAGATTGGGTCTTTGTCATCAGTCACTGCTCTCTTTCTGAAAATGGGCTTGGTCTGCACGAGCTTCTTTGGAGTTAGAAATTAAACGTTACAGGTGTTGTGGATATCATAGTGTAGCTTGTGCAGTTTTATCCATTCCTCTCATTAGCAGATGCTAATTTGGCACGCTGAATCGAACTTTTTATTATTTTGTTTTGTTTTTTGACATTATTCTGTTTTTCAGTTGTTTCAGTTTTGTGTGTGTGTGTGCGCGCGTGCGTGCGTGCGTGCGTGCGTGCGTGTGTGCGTGCGTGTGTGTGTGTGTGTGCGTGTGTGTGTGTGTGTGTGTGTGTGTGTGTGTGTGTGTGTGTGTGTGTGTGTTTCCCCAGGCACTGCTGAACGACCCCCTCTACATCGGTCTGAGGCATAAGAGGGTCCGAGGCCCGGCCTATGATGCCCTGCTAGATGAATTTATGAAGGCCATTTCAGACAGGTATGATGATCACTCTGACCTTCGAGTCATCCTCTGCCCACTTCCCCTCTTCTTGTCTGCTCTCATCATTTCAGGCCAGCAATTGCACTGTGCTCCTAAAAGAAAAATGTTAAGCAGTTTAGCATGTTTGGTTCGTGCAACGCTGCCAAATGTTGAGGAATTTTGAGGCCTAGAGTTACAGACATCAAAAAATTGGTTTATTCCTCTTTGAACTCCTTTTACTGTTTGGGTGCTATGAGGTTATTTTAACTTTTCATCCAGGCTGGATGTCAACGTGTCCTCAGTAATGTAACGGAGCTGTTTCTTAAGTATCAGCAGGAGGATTTTTCAGCTAGGAAGTGTGTTTTTTCTGTGTGTGTGTGTGTGTGTGTGTGTGTGTGTGTGTGTGTGTGTGTGTGTGTGTGTGTGCGTGTGCGTGTGCGTGTGCGTGTGCGTGTGCGTGTGCGTGTGTGTGTGTGTGTGTGTGTGTGTGTTTTAGTGGACAAATACAGATAGAAAATGAAATATCTCATTAGTTTATTTGTCTCTCCCACCGTAGAGAATTCCTGTTTTCAGCCCTGAAGACACTTAATCAGGTTAACACCAGTCTGATCTTTGTTTTCTGAGCAGATATTAGTTGAGGCAAATTGCTTCCTGCTGTGATGGTTAGCCGCTGTGCTTACTGCAGTCCTGTTCTTGATTGGGACTTTTGTGTACCATAGCTTAGCATGCATGCCAGCGTGTCTGTGCTCGTGTGCCACGGGGCCATCCCAGCCACATACACAGGCCTGGTTAAGCCTCCTCCTAACCCAAAGAGTCTGGTGTCCAGAGGGAGAAGTCTGGGTCTGGGCCCCCTCCAGCTGGCAACAGGAAGCCATGACTTTAATAATCGGGTAGCTTCACGACTACAGGGAACAGAGATGCTTTTTTCTTTCTCCCCACCGGAGCCGGATTGGCGGAAAATGAATAATTATGGGTTCAGGGATTCAATGAATGATTACAGCTCTGCAGTCTTTAAGTAATATCCATGTTTAGTTTTCTAAGAAACTAAACATGAACTTAAATACTCCACAATGAGTCATCATCAATAAGTCTGAGAGGGTGTTTTGAGTCCATTTTATAAAAATACTTCTTTATTCAAGGGGAGTGATTGCTGATGTGATCTACTTGATTTCTAACCAGGCTTCCACCACAGATCCTGTTCAGAAATGCTACCTCATCCGTGTGTGAGGTAACAGCTTCTTTTTGAACGGCATCACAGGAAGCTGGTTCTTGTCTCCAGCAGCAAGGTCAGGGACTTATCTGAACAGGTCACCAGTCCATCACAAACATGGTATCCAGAACTTACCTGGATACTTTCCACTCCTGGCTGTAAATAGGACCTCTGTTCTAGATATCCAGAAAGATTTGTTGACTAAACGCTGCCACTCCCTCATTTGTCCAAATCCGACTCAGTCATGGTAATGCATTGTTGTCCTCTGAAACTCCTCCTGTGGGACACCTATCGAAACATCATCATATGCTAGTTCCAAGTTCATGAAAACCAATCAGACTGAGTGGGAACACGTCTCTGTGACCTAAAGTATTTTGTAATGATTGTAAACTAGTATGAAATTTAGATTTTACCTTCAGATCTTAGAATATCTTAGCATATTCTTAGAACAAAGGTGAGGTCATTCTGAGTGCAGGTTGGCTTCCCACAGTCTTTGGTTTTGTTCGTGTTGTTCATAAGCAGCAACTCAAGGCAAGTCTTGGAGAGTGGGGTGTCTGTTTGGCGTGAGTTTGCTTCATTTACCGGACGGAGCCGAATCTCCTCAGCGCAACTAAAGAATGAACATATGCTCGATGATTCATACATCTGAACAGGTTGTTTCCAAGATGCTCCCCTCTGGACAGTTTCTGGACATGTCCCACCGGGCAGACCCAGGCCTTTCTGGGAAGAGAAACTATCCTCACCTACCTGAGAACACCTTGGAATCCTTGTCTGGACTTCAGATCAGTGGAAAAAGATGAACGAACGAACAAACGAACGAGCAAGCGAACGAATGAATGAAAGAACTGATCTCATCTGATTCCAGGGATGTCTTCTGAGTACACGCACCAAAGATCACACTCATTCAGCTTCTTGTCATTGAAACACATCTGGCCGTTTGCATGATGTAGACCTGGCCAGCCATGCTGGACTTTCACATATCCAACGGAGAACAGAAGGTCAGCATGGACACTGACTGGTCTGCATCAATCCATTTGCAAGTGTTAATCAGTGTTATTCACTTTGCTGTCCACGGTTTTAGCCTCACAGCTTAGTTTTGTTCATTCAGAAACATCTCACTGAACCGTTCTAATGCGGGCCAAAGGTCTTGAACATTTCCCATGTAATTTTAGTTGGCATGCTGGGCCTACAGGAATGCCACCAAGTATTTTAAAACTCTTGGCACTGGGAGAAAAAGGTCCAAGCAGACAGACCAGTGGACGGGAGGACTGACAGCTCAGGGATTTGAGAAATAATTTGTGCTGAGAGATGCTGCCCCTCTGGAGAGTGAGAATGAACTAGGGATTTATTAAAGCCTCCAGCACAAAGCCCTTAGGGGCGAATAAAACACAACCTGTGTGTGTGTGTGTGTGTGTGTGTGTGTGTGTGTGTGTGTGTGTGTGTGTGTGTGTGTGTGTGTGTGTGTGTGTGTGTGTGTGTGTGTGTGTGTGTGTGTGTGTGTGTGTGTGTGCGTGTGCGTGTGCGTGTGCGTGTGCGCAGATACAACAGCTGGGTTTGTACAGAGCACCCTTGTCTGTGACCTTTGTTTTGGTCTTCCATGGATCTTAGAGGCCATGGATCTCTTCATACCTCCTCATCTGTTTTTAGTCTCCTCCTCGGTACGGGGAGGATGTATGCATCGTCTTACTTCACTTTAGCTGGAGATTTCTGGTGTAATGAAGCTAGCATGTGTTTCTTAAAGGAGCTGGGTCTTACGTTTTCAGTGCTATAGACAAAACAAACACATGGAAATGAATAGAATGTTTTCTTCATTCAGTCTTCGTAAATCATCGAGTAACTCTTAATCAATTTTGCTGATTTAACCCAAGAAACTCAATAGGAGTGTCTTTGAGCTTGAAAAAGTCTGTAAAGAAGACCTGGTTTCTTTTCTTTGCCTCTGCTAAGAGTATCACTGGGATAAAACGTTAATCATCACGGTAAAATAAAACTGAAGCAAAGAGCAGCTTTGTGTTTGTCACAGATTGTCTCAGATTGCTTTGACAGGCCCATAGCAGGAAGCAGCCTGCTGGCTTTTCTCCTGTCTATCTGGTTTGTATTTTATTCTTTCATATGATAATTAGTATTGTGTCAGATAATTAAACAATAATAATATCATTACTGTTATTATTAAATATAATAAAACAAGTATTTAGAGTGCTTTGTCAGAGTCTTAAAAGCCCAGTTTTACCCACATTCATTTGGTCCACTTTTAAGGGGCCAGTGTCATTTCTGCGGTTTGAGTAACTGGTTATTTTTTCAGATACATTTCTGAGGCTGCAGTTTCCTCTGTTCATGTTACTGGTTTCAAGTGTTTGATCCCAGTTTGGGTCAAAATGTGACTACAATAGATTTTAAAATGTTGATAGCTCAATAAAAATAATTATTGCATAAAATGATCTTGTATTAACACAGAATACTCAGTTACTCAGTTGGTATGATAACAGAGGACATGTGGGGAAAATGGCAAGTGCCAACATCATTTCAAGTCTTTTTAAAGAATGCTGTCAGAACAAAAAGTCATATTGAGCTCCATCTTTGAATTATAACTCACTGATTTGCAAATACTTTGGCCTCTGGTTTCGAAAACAAGAGCAAATCAGAACAGAGACAGGCTCAGAAGGTTTTTATTGGCATGCCATTCATTCAGCAACAACATGGAGTCAATTAAGTTAAAGGGACAGGCTGTAAAGCTACGTTACGTTGTTGTTGAATAAAGGCAGCTCCATTCATACATTTTCTTCCACTTATCCAGGGTCGGGTCACAGAAGCAGTAGCCAAAGCAGAGAGGCCCAGATTTCCCTCTTCCCAGCCACTTGGGGCCAGCTCCTCCGGGGAAATCCCAAGTCGTTCCCTGGCCAGCTGAGAGACATAGTCCCTCCAGCATGTCCTTGGTATTCCTTTGGGCCACCCCCCAGTTGGACGTGCCCAGAGAGGCATCCTAACCAGATGCCTGAGCCATCTCAACTGGCTCCTCTTGATGTGGAGGAGTAGCAGGTCTACTCCGAGACCCTCCCAGATGCCTGAGCTTCTCACCCTATTTCTAATGGAGAGTCCAGCCACCCTGTGGAGAAAACTCATTTAGGCCGCTTGTATCCATAATCTCTTTCTGTTGGTCATTACCCATAGCTCCTGACCATAGATCGTAGGTCGTAGATCAACCGGTAAATTGAGAGCTTTGACTTCTGGCTCAGCTCTTTCTTCACCATGACAGATACTAAAACTCCTCATTTGAGGCGAAACCTCATCCCTGATCTGGAGATGGCACTCTACCTTTTTCTGATTCAAGACAATGGTCTCTCATTTAGAGGAGCTGAATCTCATCCCAGCCGCTCCACACTCAGCTGAGAACCGCTCTAGTGAAAGCTGGAGATCACGTTCTGATGCAGCCAATAGCACCATGTCATCTGCAAAAGGCAGAATGGTGATCCTTAGGCCACCAAAATAGATCCCCTCAACACCTTGGCTGCACCAAGAAATCCTGTCCATAAAAGTTATAACAGAATCTGTGACAAAGGGCAGCCTTGGTGGAGTCCAACTCTCACTGCAAAACGAGCCCGACTTACTGTCGACAATGCGGACCAAGCTCTGACACCGGTCATACAGGGATCTAACAGCCCGTATCAATAATAACGGCAGCTCAGAGGGTCAAATGTGAAAAGTCAGAGCCAAGTCTGAGCTGTTTTCTATCTATAATTAATAATGTTGAAAGGTAAGGAAGAGATGGTTGCTTCTGAGAAAAGTTGGCTTTAACGTGTAAAAGGCAAGCCACTCCTGCTTACATCTGCATGTTTCAACCAAGGACTGTAATGGACTAACTCTGTGATGTCACCCGTCGATTTCTAAAGAGCCAAATTAAAGCCCAGTGGGTGGTTTACACCACCGCCTTCTTGGTCGTGTCACACGTCTCATCACTCATGGACAATAGAAAAGTAGGCAAAGAGCTGAGAGCGGGGCTGTAAGGATGTGGACGGATTTTTGACACTCATCAAACTCAGAGACAATGTAGCTACAAGCAAACTGAAGCTGACGACAGTTTGGGGTTGAGCATAGTGATGGGACAGGCAATACTGAGACTCCGAAGCTTGGTTTCTCAAACTGAAGCAAGACGTTATGGAGCAGGAAACCAGAGCACAAGTTCCTCCTCTCTAGTCATGTGACAGATGACATATGATGCCTTCCAGGCTGCGCAACATTTCTGCTAGTTCCTAATACAAGCAAGAGGAAAACAGTAACAGCAATCCAATTAGGAGCCCACCGGGTGTGTAACTGAATCACTAATTGAACAAATGTAAGCTGTTGAAGAGTAATTGTAGTTGTACAAATAAAAAAAATACAGTTCAAACATTTGCAGTTGGTTGTGGGTGTTTCCAGTTCCAGCTGAGGTTACAACCCAAAGGCAACACAAAGCCCCCCCCCCCCCCCCCCTTTTTTTAATTTTACCTGTTATTTAGCTGACACAGCGATGTAACATCAGATTTAGGTGATTTACAGTCTGAGTAAAAATGGCAAAAGAACACAATGGACAAGGACCCCAAACAGCAATGGCTCCAAACAGAGCAGAAGATTTATGTTGAGCAAACCACACACACAGTTTTATATTACGGCTCCTATCTTTACTGGTGCACAGATCAGACCAGTGAGCTTTCTCCAAAGTGTAAATGTTCCTTTGTTCAACCACAAATCCAGTTTATAGTCGGTGGAGAGTCGTTAATGTGCTAAATTCACAAAACACTTGTTATCAGATTCATGTCAAACATCTATCTGAAATATTGTTTGGGACTGATTAGGAAAGAAATTTTCTACCTACATAAATAAAAAGGTTAAAGGCAGAAGACAGAAATTCTCTCATCAGAATATAAAACAATTGAAGAGAAGTTTTAATAACTGATTTTGATTTATTCTAAAATCTCAGTCTACATAAACTGGTGTGACCCCTTTGAAGATATCTAAAGAGCTCCTTACTGGTAATGGGTGTGGTCCCATCAATTCTCTCATGCTCAAAACACAATGAAATGTTTACGGCTCCCTTTTTTAGCCTCGTTATTTCTGCTGCTTCGCTCCCTGAAGGGAAACCCATTTCTGTCTTCAGTAGCAGTGCTGCCAGCAGCTCATCTGCACTGTTAGCATCTGTGTCAGGGCATCCGTGTGTCTTGTTGTGGGAAGGATGCACTCTGGCCTAACTCTGGTACTCTCTCATCACCACATAAATCACTTTAAACCATAAAACAAGTTTCATTACTTTTATTTATCTCACTTCCGCTCAGCTTTATCCTCCTCCTCGTTGAAATTCTGAGCTTTTCAGCCGCCGTTCCAACAAGTAGGAAGCAGCTTTCTGGTGCTGTATGATGAAAGTTCAAATAGGGATCTGTCTCCTCTGAGGGATGGGTGGGGTTCTTTAAAAGCACTGAGAGGACAGAGAAAATCTCTTAAGCTGAAAAGCAGTTCTGGTGAGGAGAAAACCGGGATTTCTGACTGTTTAAGCTGAAGCGATGAGGAGGGATTTAAAAACAAAGTTCCTGACTGCTCCCCTTACCCAGGGAGCTGAGAGGGGTCCGACTGGGAGCCGTTTGCTCTGTTTGTTAAACCTGTCCCTAATTTCCTCCATCGCTCACACTCTGAAACAAGAGCTCTGTTGTTTTTATTACAGATGACCTTAGTGTGTCCTCCCATTGTCTCTGGTTAAAAAAACACATATCATAGGTTATAATGAATATTTTGGCTGACTGTAACATCATTCAGAGGAGCACACCCTCCAATAAAGTTCTACTTCTATATTCATTTTCTGGAAAGCATTTTATTAACTCAGGAGCTTCATTATCTACATATAGGCCCCTTGACACGTGACGTAAATGTCCACACCCCCCAGCTTCAGGCCGGAGGGCAAGAAGGCGGTCCTCCCCGTTGACCATTATTATTATCTTTCAGTTGTCAATAAACTCTGATGAATGGTGGCAAAATAAAATCTATTAGCATGGCTAAAACACACATCACTGTAGGCTGTACAAAAAGACAGTAACCTAAGTATTTACGGGTTTCCAGCTGATGAAATATGCCTAAGGCAACAGCCATGAAGAGAGTTCTGGTGGGTAAACCACCCAATCGTGATCTAAAGTAGTAATATCTAAGTTTTATTTTGTTAGCTTAAATTGCAGAGATCCAGCTCTAGATCATGTCTGGAGACGTTGCCCTCCAGTGTTGCGTGACAGTGTGCAGTTACCCAGATGTAAACAATAGCATTCAAGTGGTCTTTACGAGGACCAGGGACCACCCCTTTCAAGATAGTAGCTACAATCTGACCTTAAAAACACCAAATAGCTATGGTTTAGTTAATTCAGCTGATAGTGAGCTGAAATTTGATGTGGCAACAGCTCAGTTATTTTCTAAATTTACTCTGAGAGCATAATGTTATATTCAACATTTGACCAAAACATCTGTGACTCTAAGCTTGTTGGTCAGCTTTCTTCTCACACCAAATCTTCTGACAGGAAGACTTGGCTTCTGAACAAGTCCTTCTGGAGGACACTTAGGTCCTTCAATGTCTGTAGCAAGATGCTGCAGGTCTTCTACAAGTCTGTTGTTGAGAGTGTAATCTCTTCAGCCATCGTCTGTTGGGGTAGCAGCATCGGAAGCAGGGACCTGAAAAGGCTCAACAGCCTGATAAAAAAGGCTGGTTCTGTTCTGGGGACGACTGTGGAACCACTGGAGGAGATAATGCAAAGAAGGATTCTCCAGAGAATCAAGAAAATGATGGACAACCCTGAGCATTCTCTTCACAAGACTGTTCGACAACGGAAGAGTGTCTTCAGTCAGAGGCTTCTTCAGTTTCGCTGCAACACTGACCGCTACTGGAGATCCTTCCTGCCAACAGCCATTGTAATATACAATAACTCTTTGATGACTTGATTATTATTATTATTATTCTGAGCTACTACAGCAATCAATTTCCCTCTGGGATTAATAAAGTATTTTTGAATTGAATTGAAGTCCTCTAAACACACCCACGTCACTCCACTCCTCTTCCAGGTTCAGTGGCTGCCATTTAACTTCAAAGTTCGAATGCTGGTGAAGGTTCTTATTCATTCAGGTCATGGTAATCCAAAGGGTTCAAATGAGGGCAACTGGACTTCTTTGGTTTCTTGAAGATGTTTTGCTTCTTATACGAGGAGCTTTGTCACTTCTGACTGGGATGTGGGATAGTCGTGGTTAAACTGGAGTTGTCTGTTGTTTCTTAATGAGCTGAAATATGAATATCCAAACCAGTTTTGGTCTAGGTCACACTCTCCTGCATCTAATCCAAACAACCATTCTAACACAATAGGTCTTAAAGACATTAATGACTACTCTATGGGTAGGAAGGAGGGGTATTCATAAGTAGGTTCAGCTCATTAAGAAACAACAGACAGCTACAGTTTTTAAACGTGATTCTCCCATATTCCTATCAGAATTGACAAAGCTCCTCGGATGAGAAGTGACACATCTCCAAAGGCCTTCATCTCAGTCCTTTGAACTTCAGAGTTCATTTCAAATAGAACCATAGACTTTATTATTCCCATAGTGGGGAAATTCACTTGCTACAGCAGCACATACACTTAGAGAAAAGGAAGAAGAAAAATAATAAACATACAAAGGCAATAAGCTATTATTATAACCTTCAACCACTAAAAACAGCAACTAAAAAGAAATTCAGTGTTTCCAGAACTATGCAGCATGAGGGACATGTGTGTACTAATGCACATCCGGTATTGCGCACGTATTGCACACATGCTTAATATTGCATGGATGTTATTGTGTAACAGTGGTATTCACTCCTGGTCCTGGAGAGCCAGTATCCAGCATGTTTTCCTTGTTTCTCTACTACCTGATTCAGTGGTTGTGCAGCAGCTCATCGAACTCTTCAGAAGCCTGTTGATCACCTGCTGATTGACATCAGATGTGTTGAAGCAGAGTTAAAGCTAAAACATGCTGGATACCGGCTCTCGAGGACCAGCAGAGAGTACCACTGGTGTAACAGGATAAGGCCAGTACCAGTTAAACAGAGGAGCTATACACTCTTACTGCAGAGGGGATGAATGACCTCCGGTAGCGTTCTGTTTTACATTTTATATGTTTCAGTCTGCCACTGAAGGAGCTATCCACGGACTTGACAGTGGAATGCAGTGGGTGGGAGGGGTTTTTCAAGATGGAGGTCATCTTCTCCAGCATCCTCCTTTCACACAGCAGAATGAATAATCAGGATCCTGGCTGTGGATTTTAGGGCCTTACATGGACAAGCACCATCGTACTGTGGTTATCTTCTCTGCCCCTAGCCCCAGCAGGTCCCTGAGGTCCAGTGATCAAAGCCTACTGGTTGTGCAGCGCACCAGGCTAAAGACCAAAGGTGACAGATCATTTGCTGCTGTGGCCCCCAGATTCTGGATCTCTCTCTCCCCTGAGCCTGAGATCAGTGGACTCAGTGGACTCCTTTAAAAAGCAGCTGAAAACTCACTTGTTCAAGCTTTGGTGTGGCCTTCTGTTCATCCTCTTCCTCCTTACTAGCTTTTCTTCATTCAGTATTTTTTGGGCTCATGTAAATTTTTTCTTCCATTTTGTAATTATAATATTTTGTAATATTCTTTTCTGTTGTTCTTCTGAGGCTCTTCATGAGTTTTATCTTGGGATGTGTTATATTTACAAATCCTTCCTTCTTCTTAGTTAAAAACTCTGACAGGAAAGGCAGTGGCAGATTTCTATTCCTTTAATGAATGCTAAGCCTTAATTTAAATTAGGTTTCATGAAAACAGTTGGAAGCTTCGAGTTTTATTGACAAAAACAGCAGCAGCTGTTGCTTTGCAAACACCCATTAAATTCCTGAGCACAGATTCCATCCATTGAAATACTCGGAAACCTGGAAACCCCCTTTTTTGCTGCTGATAAATCTGATTTACAGACTCGTAACGTTGTGCTGATTTTTGTTGTGGAAAGTTTTAGTAGGAGCTAACAGGCCCCGGCTCTGGCAAGGGTGTGTTGATTCTGTGTGTTTGAAGGTCTGAGGGGTAACTTTTGTTACCAAACACTGCTGGTTTACTGTTTAAGTTCAGCATCTTTTCCTGTGTGAGTGTGTGTGTGATTGTGTGTTTTACTAGATACCCCTCCTCCTCTAAAACTGTCACAAATGTGCTATTTAAAAGTTTGAGGAGCAGGTGTCCATTTGTTAACGAACAAAGTTTGTTCCTTTCATTGCTGAAGTCCTTTGTGCTTAAAATCCCATGTTTCCTTTCCTCACACTGATTGTAGTTTTACACAGGAACAGTCAGAGTTTATGTTGTGTTAAATGCATCTCTCCTGTTTTCAGGTATGGGATGGACTGCCTGATCCAGTTTGAGGACTTTGCAAATATTAATGCGTTCCGTCTGCTGAGCAAGTACCGCAACAAGTACTGCACATTCAACGATGACATCCAAGGTAACTCAAAAAGCCAGTCACATCACAAAAACAAATACCCTCATTAGAGACTCCTTAAAGTTCAAAAGCATTTTCACACCTGTAGTTTGGTTCCTCTGGTCCAAACCTGTTCATTTAATTAATTTGAAGCTGTGCCGTGTGGTTTGGTTCCTTTTTCTCAGAAGTAAAGCTTCAAATCATCACAATGTGTCGATGCAAACAGGTGAAAATACTCAGCCTGCTGATTGGTCAGCTGATGTATCTGGAGGCGGGCTAACTGAAGTAATTACAGTAAGGTTCTGATCCTGAGTGAACAGGATGGTCCAACCGTCTCCTCCTGAGCCATTCATGATTCATTTTTTTTATAAGTCGGAGCTGATAAATCCAGTCATCTTCTCAAATATTAGTGAGGTAGCAAATCTTGTTTATCAGCATGTGAACCCTTGTTAGAAGCTACTAAGTAGCTAACAACGTCTTTATGCTCTCCCACACCTTAGAAGGCAATGCACGCCTGGCTAAGGGAAGACATTTGGCTCAAACCTACAGCTTATAGATGGTTGCTGTGTCAGTTTGAGGTTGGATCACCTTCACACTGAAAACAAACCACTGTGCGGTTTACTTTGAGTCCTATGGAGACCCGCACATCCAAGTCTCTGTACTGTTCTTTTTCTGTTCATTGATGCATCTGCACACCTACAATCAAACCGCACCAAGTCAGAAAGTGGACCAGGGTTTGATGAATAACAGACCAACCACTGCAGGTGTAAAAATGTTCAGGTTGTCACAGCAATAAAGCTTCAGAAGCAGCGTTTATCTGCAAAATTGGTGCCCCCCCCCCCCCCCCCCCCCCCAAAAAAAAACTAAAGCTTTGTTATTGTAGTTGATAACAAAAACTAAATAAAGAAGCATAGTGGATTTTAAAGTGGCAGTGTGTAGTTTCCTGCCCCTAGGGGGCAGTACATACATTTCAGGGTAGTTTTACACCATATCGCCGTGACAATCGCTAGTTTAAAAACATTACAGTAAATGTTGTTACCTGTGGAGCAGAAAGCATGCAATCTCAGTGTGACTCCTCAGAATTTGATGGTCTTTCAGGTAAATCCATCAAGACAATACAATGCCGATTGTAGTTTCTGGATCTGCTTGGCGTCTTGCACCTGCCAATCAAGTCATCATACTACGGCAATACCCCTTGGACAAAATATATTTCCATCTCTTTTTCAATTCTGTTCTTTCATATAAGTTTTAGAAAAATGTTTGGCAGTTTTGTTATAAAATTTGTGTTTCTTACTTCTTGCTTTGTGTTTTGAACATGGTAATAGAACCTCTGTAAGTCGTATGTCCAGCCAGTCATCTAGTGTGATGTCATCGACAGGTGCTCCTTGTACTTTATTCCCAATTTTTATGGTTACATGTTACAAAGCCGCTAATATTTAACGTTTTGATGGATATTTCCAGAGGTTAATGGTAAAAACTATACATTGTCTCTTAAAATGAGCATTTAGAATAAACATTTATGCATCTGGTGAAAACTAGAAATGATATGAGTAAAAAGTTGATTTACAGATTAAAGTGTATCATTTCAGGCACAGCTGCAGTAGCAGTAGCTGGACTCCTTGCTGCCCTAAGGATCACCAAAACCAAACTGTGTAACCACACCATTCTGTTCCAAGGAGCAGGAGAGGTAAAGTGCATCATTCTTCTCTGCAAACATGACAACAAAGGATGTGTTAAAATAATGTATGTATTTGAAAACAATGACCCCTGAGTTGGTATAACTCAGCCACTCCTCTGTCTTCTTCCAAGGCTGCGATGGGGATAGCTGAGCTGATCACCATGGCCATGGAGAAGGAAGGACTCAGTAAAGAGGAGAGTCTGAAAAAAATCTGGATGGTCGATTCAAAGGGACTTATAGTGAAGGTATTGCTCTATACCTGGACGCACACACACACACACACACACACACACACACACACACACACACACACACACACAGAATTTGCCACACATATTTTGATTAAACATAACTTGTCAACAGTAACAGTTTCTACTATTTTTATATGTTATACTCTGTCTGTGAGCTTTTTGCCTTTTAGTTTTACTCTTTGTGACACAAAGAAAACAAAAATCTCAACTTTTTTGTAATTATTTTTAATAGTAAGTAAGTAAGTAAGTAAGTAAAAGTTTATTTATATAGCACCTTTCACAGATATAAATCACAAAGCGCTGTACAACATGATAAAGATCAGGGCAAATACCTCTAACCAATAAAAACATCAGAAAAACAACAGCAGTGATAAACGTAGAAAATAAAATCATGAGTAAAAACAAAGTGAAGGTGTGAACCCGAACAAAGCCATCTCTTTGAAACATTTAGGGAGGGAACGCCTGGATGAAAAGGTGAGTTTTTAGATGATTTTTAAAGATCTCTACAGTGTTAGAGAGACAGAGATTAGAAGGTAGACTGTTCCAAAGTCTGGGGGCAATAGTCTGAAAGGCCCTGTCCCCTTTGGTTTTCAGTCTGGTTCGAGGAACAGCCAGGAGGTTTTCAGATGTGGATCTAAGGTTCCGAGAGGGGATGTGTGGGGATAAAAGCTCAGATAGGTAGCTTGGAGCCTGGTTGTTAAGAGCTCTATAGGTCAGGACTAAAACTTTAAACTGTATTCTATATTCTACCGGGAGCCAGTGGAGGGACTGTAAAACTGGAGTGATGTGAACTTGTCTGCTGGATTTGGTTAGGAGTCTGGCTGCTGCATTTTGGATGGCTTGAAGGCGTGAGAGGGAGGTTTTGCTGAGACCAGTATGGACATAAAAGACCAAGTTCACCAAGAAATTATTTTTTACTTATTATTTTTGAAATCTGATCAGTCACTCTGACTTTCACATGGTTTTCTACCCAATAGAAAACCAATGGGGCTGTTGTTGGTTTCCAGGAGAGATCATAGCACGTTTTGACTAGTTTAAGCTAACCATTAGCATTAGTAACTCCCACACACTCCTCCAGGCTTATGTTCAACCAGAGTCTGAGGTAGAGCTGTGTTGCTGTTGGCCAATCAGAGGTGAGGTATCCAAGTATGATGAAATAAGACTCTAAAACCTTTCTTCTGGCTCACTTCAACTCCCTGAAATGGGAGCGCCAACGCTGCTTTTCCCCACAGCAGTAGACTCACAAGAGATTATTATTATTTATTCTAGAGACAACTGCAAATGTTTTTCACTTTTGAAAAATTCAGCTCAGCAATAAACAACTTTGATTAGAAAAAGGCTCAGAACTGTGTGTTTTAAAGGAGGAAAACTTTGTGTTGCCATGGCAATGTATCCAGTAACTGCTCCTTTACTAGCCTGGAACACCCTCCAAGTTCAAAAGTACCACTTTAGAAGATTCTTGTTTGTTGCAAACCGAGACAGTGGGCTCTTTCAAACTCACCACTCTGAACTCATTCATGTTTAAAGTTGACACCATTGGTTTGTAGCTTCAGTCATGATGCCCTCTCTGATTCTTTAGGGGCGCGACCACCTGACTCATGAAAAAGAGAGGTTTGCTCATGAGCATTCTCAGATGAAAAAGCTGGAAGATGCAGTCAAGGAACTAAAGCCTACAGCTATCATTGGTAAAGGAACATTTTCTTCATTCACAAATCTTGATGTTTATTTGAGAACTTTTAAGTTCTTGAAAAGCAAAACAATGTAAAAAGGGCTTTTCTGGAAGTACTGTAATGTAGAAGACATTGGACAGTGATGGTCTTGTGTCTTAGGTGTGGCAGCTGTTGCTGGAGCCTTCTCTGAGCAGATCATAAGAGACATGGCGTCCCTTAATGAGCGGCCAATTATCTTTGCTCTCAGCAACCCAACCAGCAAAGCTGAATGTACAGCTGAGCAGTGCTACTCGTTCACAGAGGTTAGTGTTTCTCAGTTAGTTTCTGCACATCTGTAATGAAAATGTGACTTTCAGGTGCTTGACTGAATTCTTTTGTGAGACAGGGTCGTGGTATCTTTGCCAGTGGCAGCCCATTTGACCCAGTCACCCTGCCTGATGGCAGGACGCTCTACCCTGGACAAGGCAACAACTCCTACATCTTCCCTGGTGTGGGCCTGGGTGTCACTGGCTGTGCTCTGAAGCATATTACTGAGGCTATCTTCTTGACTGCAGCAGAGGTGGGCAGCAGTAGCTCAACAGGTTGGGCAGGTTGTCCAGTAATCGTAAGGTTGCAAGGTCGATCCCGGCTCTGGACAGAGAATTCTGATGTTGTGTCCTTGGGCAAGACATTAAACCCACCTTGCCTGCTGGTGGTGGTTGGAGGGTCCCGTGGCACCTGCTCTTGGCAGCCTCGCCTCCATCAGTATGCCCTAGGGCAGCTGTGGCTACATCCTAGCTCATCACAGTCGGTGTGTGTGTGTGTGTGTGTGTGTGTGTGTGTGTGTGTGTGTGTGTGTGTGTGTGTGTGTGCGTGTGCGTGTGTGGATGAATGATACAGTGTAGAGCGCTTTGGAGTCCTGAAAGGCATCAGAGACAAGTGCAGGTCATACATGGACAGAGTAGAAGCAGAGGCCTGTGCTGCACAGTTAAACAAATGTTAATGTACTCTTTTATAATGTCTGGTTTTTAAACCCATTCTTGTGTATACAGAGTGTGACATAGCTCCGATTGGCCTTAACACATCAAATAAAAGTGTCCACCGTTCTGTGTAAGACGGTCCCTCGACATCCTGAACTTATTATTTATTACCTGTGAGTCTTGATGCAAATCACTCCAACATATTTGATCTAACATCAATGTGAAGGCAGTGCTTGTGTAGGAACTGCTGCAGAAGGAGCTCATTTCCAAGGCTATGCTGGTTTTACTTCTCTTGTTGGTAAATGTGAGGCGATGAGGTTTCCTCTCATAATCTGGCATGCTTAAACATCCCGAATGAAAGCTGCAGCTAGAAAACCAATAACTTCCTTGATTTGTCTTTGGTCTCCCTGCCACCTTGAGGAGCAGCTGCTGGTTGAAGGAGTTTGATCCCAGCTCCCCCACACATGTATTAAATTTTCCTTGGGAAAGACACTGAACCCCAACCATGCCTGTGCCCTTTCCCCACTTGAGAGCTCTCATCCCCAGTGAGTGCTTTACTGTTGCTGTTAAAGGACCAAAAGACAAGAATGGGCCTTTCCTGTATATTTTTTCATTATTGATATAAATTCTAATTCAAAGTTTTAAACGCAAGAATGTATAAATGTGCTGTACAAAAATCCATTTTCAATAAATTTACTCACAATTTCAAAGTCTCTAATTTGACTTTTCCATGTAAATATGAACCGTTTGGTTTCTGTTGAACAGGCTCTTGCTCTGTTGGTGACGGAGAAAGACCTGGCAGAGGGAAGACTCTATCCTCCTCTCAGCTCCATCAGGGATGTCTCTGTTAAACTAGCTGTTAAGGTGAGAGCTCAGCATGAAACCAGTTTAGAGTGTGTCTTATGATTTGGTCCAGATTCATTCAGATTTGTGCCAACAGAGCAACTGTAACTTCCCAATGCCTGTGATTGCAGATCATGGAGTACGCTTATGAGCACAACTTAGCCACCCTTCACCCAGAGCCAGTCGATAAAGAAGCATACATTCGCTCCATCTCTTACAACACGGACTATGATGAGTTTGCTGTTGAATCATATCGATGGCCAGAGGACTGCATGGCCATGCAGTCATGTAAACTTTGATGTTTCAGACTCTGAATCCACAAAAAGAAACTCTGGAAGCTTTCCTCGCATGTGTAAATGTTCAGGGAGCATCAGTTAGCAGAGCGTGAAATATTGCACAATTGATTGCAGTAAAACCTTGGAAGGTCCTGCTGAAAACGTACTTGTGATTATACTGTAATAAACATTTACTTTATGCCTGTCACTGTATCAGATAAAATCTATACAAACATTTTGCCAAATAAAGATTTAGAATACATTTTTCCTTTTTTAATGTGATGCTTCTTTTAATGAAAAGAATGAAAAGCAAGTTAGATTTGACTTTTATTAGAAGCTGTCTGCATTTCCCTGTGAAACACCTTCTATTAGTTTCCGTATGTTGTTTCTCATTATTACTGTAGGATGAAGATGAATATTGAAAATGTTGCAGTGGCATGGCTTCTCTTATACAGGTGCTGGCCAGTAAATTAGAATATCATCAAAAGGTTGAAAATATTTCAGTAATTCCATTCAAAACGTGAAACTTGTACATTATATTCATGCAATGCACACAGACCAATGTATTTCCAATGTTCATTACATTTAAATTAGATATTCATAAGTGACAACTAATGAAAACTCCAAATTTGGTATCTCAAAAAATTAGAATATTCTGAAAAGGCTGAATATAGAAGACACCTGCTGCCACTCTAATCAGCTGATTTACTCAAAACACCTGCAAAGGCCTTTAAAAGGTCCCTCAGTCTTGTTTTGAAGGCACCACAATCATGGGGAAGACTTCTGACTTAACAGCTGTCCAAAAGACAATCATTGACACCTTGCACAAGGAGGGCAAGACACAAAAGGTGATTGCTAAAGAAGCTGGCTGTTCGCAGAGCTCTGTGTCCAAGCACATTAACAGACAGGCGAAGGGACGGAAAAAATGTGGTAGAAAAAAGTGTACAAGCTCTAGGGATAACCGCACCCTGCAGAGAATTGTGACGACAAACCCATTCAAAAATGTGGGGGAGATCCACAAAGAGTGGACTGCAGCTGGAGTCAGCGCTTCAAGAACCACCACGAGGAGACTCATGAAAGACATGGGATTCAGGTGTCGCATTCCGTGTGTCAAGCCACTCTTGAACAAGAAACAGCGCAAGAAGCGTCTCGCCTGGGCCAAGGACAAAAAGGACTGGACTGATGCTGAGTGGTCCAAAGTTATGTTTTCTGATGAAAGCAAGTTCTGCATTTCCTTTGGAAATCAAGGACCCAGAGTCTGGAGGAAGAGCGGAGAAGCACAGAATCCACGTTGCATGAGGTCCAGTGTAAAGTTTCCACCGTCAGTGATGGTGTGGGGTGCCATGTCATCTGCCGGTGTTGGCCCACTCTGTTTCCTGAGGTCCAGGGTCAATGCAGCCGTCTACCAGGAAGTTTTAGAGCACTTCATGCTTCCTGCTGCTGACCAACTTTATGGGGATGCAGACTTCACCTTTCAACAGGACTTGGCACCTGCACACAGTGCCAAAACCACCAGCACCTGGTTCAAGGACCATGGTATCCCTGTCCTTGATTGGCCAGCAAACTCGCCTGACCTTAACCCCATAGAAAATCTATGGGGTATTGTGAAGCGGAGGATGCAATACGCTAGACCCAACAATGCAGAGGAGCTGAAGACGACTATCAGAGCAACCTGGGCTCTCATAACACCTGAGCAGTGCCACAGACTGATCGAGTCCATGCCACGCCGCATTACTGCAGTTATTGAGGCAAAAGGAGCCCCGACTAAGTATTGAGTGCTATACATGCACATTCTTTTCATGTTCATTCTTTTCAGTTGGCCAACATTAGAGAAACAAACATTTTTTCATTGGCCTTTAGAATATTCTAATTTTCTGAGATACCAGATTTGATGTTTTCATTGGTTGTCACCAATAAATATCAAAATTAAACGTAATAAACATCGGAAATACATTGGTCTGTGTGCATTGCATGAATATAATGTACAAGTTTCACGTTTTGAATGGAATTACTGAAATATTTTCAACCTTTTGATGATATTCTAATTTACTGGCCAGCACCTGTATATCTAAAGATGTGTTTGGTATGATGTTTCAGGACCTCGTTCATGGAGATGATGGTGTTCTGGCACCATCTAGAGGCCAGTTAGTGGCATTGTGAAGCTCATCAGCTCTTAGTGCTCATTCTGAGATTCACTGTGGAAAACCAAAAATACCAACAGTGGGATAAAACCACTAATGACACTCATGAGACACTTTATCAGTGCACATTGTGCTAAAACCAGGTTGGACCCCAGATTCAACAAGTTGTTGTAAACCTTCCTCAGAGCTTCTGGTCAATGCTGACATGACAGCATCAGCTTCATCCATGATGGAGATCTCCTGTTCCCCCACATCGCAAAGGTTCTGGGCTGGACTCCGATCTGGTGACTGTGGAAGTGGCTGGAGTCCAGTGAACTCATGGTCATGTTCTAGAAACCCCTTAGAGATGATCTGAGCTTTGTGACATGGTGCTTTATCCTGCTGGAAGTAGCCATCAGGAGATGGGTCCATGTGGTCATTAGGGGATGGATGTGGTCAGCAACAATACTCAGGTAGGCTCAGGTGGTGCTATAGGGGTCACCTGCGCAAAGCAGGATCCATGCTTACATGTTGGTGACACCTGACGGCTGAGTGTTGCAGCTGTGATTCACTCATCAGATGCAGACATTTTTTTTAACTCTGAAGATGGTTGTGGGTTGAAATCCCACTAGATCCGTTTCTGAAACGGTTAGAACTGCCTGTCTGGTATGCCAAATGCACCTATGTGGTTGACTGATTCCTGGCAAGCAATGGCACATGTAGCGATAAATATAGATTTATATCTATATTTTAAATGTGGTGTAGATTTAGCTTGTTTAGTTGCTTATAATCTTAAAATAGTTAATAGGGGCACCACCAGTTTTATGGAATTGGACCATTAGATTTAATATCTATATCTTCTCAATGTAATCAGTCTCAAAGTTAACACCACAAATTAATCTAAAGGATGAATTCTTGCCAGAATGTGCCGACTATTCTTGAGATGCTAGAAATGATCAGGCTTTATTTACGTTTCGTGAGTTTATTACAAACATCAGTTAATACATTTAACAAATGGATCAACATAATTTATAGTTTCATGCATGGAATTAAGAAAATGGTTAAATCCAAAGCTTTATGGCAGCGATATGAAATAACTGATCTGTAATGAAAGTGGAAATTTGGTGACACACAAGATTATAGTAGAATTGGGAATAATTTCTAAAGGGGGACAAGTAAATGTTCATGTGTGTGTGTGTGTGTGTGTGTGTGTGTGTGTGTGTGTGTGTGAGAGTGTGTGTGTGAGAGTGTGTGTGCGTGTGTGTGTGCGTTAGTATAGGTGCAGGAGGGGGTATGTTCATGTGTGTGTGGGTATGCAATTGAGAGTTGGGGGCAGCAGAGAAAAGAGGGTAAATCTTGAGAGCTAACGTGAATTTGGAAAGAAATAAAACGCCATAAAATGTTATAATCTGAATTCACTAATCGGGCTTAGCATAAAAATTCAGCCAAAGGAAATGATGCACAGACCTTTCTCCTTGTCGCCAGAGGGTGGCCAAAGGGCTGAGGCAGCCTTGGAGTCCTTGCTCATGTGAAGAGGCTTCTGGGACTGTAGATTTTGGCCCCTGAGTTGGTCAACGGAGTCTGTTGAGTTTAGGAGAAGTGTTCCCCTGAAATGGCTTGACCTTCACTTTGACTGCACCGAAACGTGGAATTCAGAGCGCAGGTCCAAATTATCCAAAACAAAGTTGATTCAGAAAAACCACTCCAAATTAGTTTTACTCTTAATGTGAAAACCACACTGACTTCCAGTTTTACGTGGAAGGTAAACAAAACAAGCGGAGTTGCCGCTGAGTTCTACTGTACTTTTGGGAGCGCTAATGACTTGGGAACCTTGAGAGCGACGGCGTTGCTAGGCGAGATGGAAAAGCCTAGCAAGGATTTGCTTAAGGCGTCTTTGTTCTTTGCTCTGCCATCACGAGGTTTGAACTCTGGCTTTTATAACCTTTCTTGGTCCCGCCCACATGTATTTCACTCATTAACTGCTGGATGGCACTATGGCTCTTTCAAATAACTCAATCTTTCCAACAGTGAAAAGTTCATATCACAATTTACCAACGTTATCCAGATGAAGCATCAAAAGTATTACTTTAAACGGGAAAGGACTAAATTCATGTCTTAAAACTGGACAGTTTTGCCGTTAGCATGAATTTTAACCGGAGAAACAAAAATGGCAGATGTTTAACATGAAAGAGGAACACAAACAAGCATTTAGGTTTGTAACTAATAAGAGTTTAAACATTTACTTTGAACACCTCCATTTTTTTATGGTAAACAACCTAAAACACCTTCTTTGATTGTAGAACAGAAATACAAGGTTTTACAAAAGACTCAAGTCTGAAAGCTTCCAGAATAGAAACCTCATAAGTTTTACAACCATCCTTATCTTATGTAAGGGTCAGTCTGGACGGGTGGATGTAAAACAAACCAGTTTCTGATATTGTCCTGCTTCTCAGATTGGTAAAGAAAGAAAATCCAGTCAAACTGGTGCAATTTACGACCCTGGGAGAGAATCGTAGGAGTTAACCAGATGTGCTGAAAAGGATCTTGGATTAAACGACCGCAGGCCAGTTTCAAGTTTCCCTTTTTGCTGCTAAGTGTGAGAGAAAGAAAAGCTTTGTGTGACAATGGTTGTGTCCTTCTTTGTGTGAATCCAACTAAAGTTAATCTGAGAATATGAAATGTGGATTTCCGCTACACACAGCTGTACCAATCAAAGTGGCTGGTTAGTGTATGTTGTTCTGTAGGAACTATAATGTGTAGGATTTCACATCATTCATTCAGTCAATAACTAGTCAGACAGTCAGTACCAGAGACCTTGACTGGCCCGCTGCCCAACCCAGTCTGAAGTCGATACACCCAGTAAGCAAACAGACCAGTCAGTCTCCAGTGCTGAGCGTCCTACCCGGGGCCAAATTCTCAGAGACACCCCATTTATTTTACTCCCCCAACCTCTAAATCCCCAAAGCAGCCTAGGGGCAACCACTGCTCTGGCTCACAGATCGATATGTCTCAATGTCAACACCATCTGTTAGCCAGTGTTAAGTGTTCATGGAATAAATGGTCTCTGTGGAGCTATGTTCATCTTGTCTATTAAACGTTGTCTCAATCAACATCTCAGGAGTCATTCATCTATTTCACAAGTTTCTGCCTGACCTTGTGACCTGTGGCACCTTGCAGGTCCCAGACAGGCTGGCAGCTGTAACCTTACATCCTCATTACCTTGTTTACAGTCACATTAATTGGCACCTTGCTAAGACCTTTTGATTTGTGTCGGTCAGTAAAGCCCCTCAGGGGGAAGTTTGCATGGCCATGCCTGCTTTTTCTCGCCTGTTTGACATTTCCCTCCACCATCTGCATGAGCACCAGGCTGCACAACCAGTCAGCATAACCTTTGTTCTGTAGTCTCTAAAGTTTGACCCTTTGTTTCTCCTCATTTATGCAACTAGACAACAGAAAATCTGTTAAAGGGAGAACATGTTTCCTGATTATTCTGTGCTGTTTAAATAAGCCCAATAGGTAAAATACATTTTTATATCGACATTCACAACTTGGCGTGGGGGTGTCAGATTAAAATGAACAGCAGATGGCACTCAAATACACAGTTTGAGCAAAGCTCCAGAAAGGCCTCTGCAGGGAAACTGAATTTCTTCAGGAAACATGTCTGCTGCTCTTTATGCTGTTAATAAATCAATAAAATCACAGAAAATGACTCAGATAATTCAATAATAACCTAGGTTATATATAATTACATTTTTTCAAGTTTAACTGATGAAGTTATGCTTGTTATGAATAAATGATGAATGATAAAGGACCTGCATTTATTTAGTATAGCTCCTTTCAGAGTCCGAGGACTCCAAAGTGCTATACACTAAACTGTATCATTCATCCATTCACACACATTCATACACTAATCGTAATAGAATAACATAAATTAACCCCACAGTGGGAAAATTCACTTGCTACAGCAGCACAAACTCCAGAAAAATAATAACTAGATAACAGGTTAACTCACAAAAGCAATAAGCTATTATTGTAACCTTCAACCACTAAAACCAACAAATAAAAGGAAACTTGTGTTTCCAGAACTATGAAGCATGAGGGACACAGACATGACTACATCTGGCATTGGACAGGTTTTGATGAGCTACAAAGTAGCCACAGCTGCCCTGCATGGACTCACAGACAGAGGCCAAGTCTGCCGAGCACAGGGGCCACTGGTCCCTCTGACCACCACCAGCAGATAGGGTGGGTTCTGATTCCTGGACAATCCGCTCAACCTCCTGAGCTGCTGCTGCTCTAATAATTAAACCTGCAACATGAAGAAACAGTTTTTTGTTCATGTATTAAATCTGCTGGAGTCCAGCAGCCAACAGGTGACATGCGAGGTAAATCCATTAGAGGTTGTGTTTTCATCACAAATCAGATCAGTGGCCTAATAGTATGAGTGTCCGCCCTTGGACTGGGAGATCGGGGTTCAAATCCCAGGCAGGTCATACTGACTTGGGATGGGATCTACAGTATTGTCTCCTAACCTGACACTTATCTTTAAGGGGTTGGACTGGGGGGTAAAACCAACAAGTGGTTCCCGAGTGCAGCTGTGTCTGTAGCTCACTGCTCCCCCAGGGGACGGGTCAATGCAGAGAACAAATTTCACATACACTAGTGTGTAAGACAACTAGTAGGACTTAAACACTAAACACAACCAGAAGATACACTCATGGCTTTTATATGAACTGTAGAAAAGTATGAGGAAAAACTGAAATTTTAACCCAACAACTTTTATCATTTCATTTATGTTTTGCATCAAATCTGAGATTTATTCATCAATTTGGAAACTTTGAGAAATATGCTCCAGCTCTGAATATCAGTATAAGAAACAGACACTATGTCTATCTGGGGGTATGAGATGAGAAGGTGGAAAACATTAACAAGAAATGTAACAAAAAAGATTTTAAAATCATATTTATTTCTTCTCCAAAAACCTTGAATTAGTTGTTCTTTAGGAGCACAAAACTGAAGGCAAACAGAACGTCTGAAGTATTTAGCTGAAGGTTTCACATACTGGAATTGTAAAGAATTGTAAAGGACCACTGCTGTCTGCTGGACAAATGTTTAGACTTCAAGGACTTTCTCAGCACCTGCATGCCGCTCGCATCCCTTTCTTTAGAAACACAAAGGGTAATATTTGTCAGAGCCGATGGTGGCTGTTTAAAAGTTGGAACGTATTGATCTCAAAGTGCAACCAGTGAACATGAGTGGAATGCAGTTACTTTCCAACATGCCTTTCAAACAAATTTGTTGGTGTTGTGAAAAGATGACAGCACAAAAACTCCATCAAACTAGTATTTCTCCTCTTTACTTTTCATAAGGGCCTCGTTCACTAACCTTGGCTTTATCTGTTCTAAACTTTGTCAACAAAGATCAGCTCTGTAGGAGTCAGCGTGTCACGCCAACAGGGAGAGGCTTTTTATTGTTGTCTATTTTTTTTGTCAAACGTTTATTATTTCCTCCCTGATCTCTTGATCTTTAATCAAGCCAATAAAAAGAACAAACCTCAGTGGGAATACCTCCATGGGCTAAGTCCTGGTAAAGGAGCGGTCACAACAATCTACCTCAACCAAGAGCATCAGCTGTTAAAATAGGTGCTGTGCTGTGAAAACACTAAGTGCAAAGAAACATGTAAATCTAAGACAATGCAACATTTACCACATTTGGCTGTTCTTCATGGAATTACTATTGTGTTCTGTTATTATGGTGTTCATGTGGCAATGTTGGATGATGTCCTCTTTTCCCTGATAAATCATTTGGTCAGTTTTGACTCAGAACATAAAAGATCTTCTTCAGTTCTATTTATACAAATGCAAGTGCTCTTGACAAACCTTTACATATATAATCTGTAACAACACATTCCACACATCATGCTGTTAGAGTCAGAATAATGCAAACATTGTGAGATTTTTTTTTACTCAGGGATCATTTGATTGAGCTCAGGTCAGTGGAGCCTGTTGAAGATTTACAATCAGATATTTTAGTCTTTTAGCCTTTTAACACAAAATGTTATGTAACTTGTTGATTATTTCTTTATTGCAATAAATCTTATCTAGTTATGTCATACGGGCAAAGTTGGGTTTTACTGTGTTTTTTTCCTTCTAGTGTGGTGTAGTTTTAGCGTGTATTATTTTTATTTAGTTTTATTGCGTGAGTGCTTTGATTCTGAAAAACCCGGGAAGCTGGGAGGATGTGTGCTTTTATTCTGACAAGCTCGGAGAGATGACATCCCACCTGGGCAATTATATGCACCAGACAAGCGCCCTGAAGGAGGAGGTGTGACAAGGCCGGGGGACCAAGGAGGACAGTTCTGTGAAAGAGGAACCTGCCCCGCAGCGCCCACATAAGGCTGCAGACTCTCACCGGGCCTAGTTCCGGCAACTGTTTAATTTGACTAGCTTAAAGCTTCTTAGTGACATTTTTAGTTAGTCATTTTTGAATAAACCCTGGTGCGGTGGTTAAACGGCTGATTTCTTTGGGTTTTGGCAGTCGCTCTCAACTTTACCTGGTGTAAACCTTGGGTGGGATTTTGTATTTTTTCATCATATATTGTAGCCTACCTACCGGGTAGTAAGGAGCCACAGTTAGAAAGCCTGATCAGCCACTTTTACCTCATGTAACTCTTGTAGCGATTGTGCATCCATAGAAGTAGCAACACAGCTAAATGTGTGGGTGACACTGCCTGAGATATTCTCCTGTTGGGGTTTATTTTTGTTTTGAACTTCAGATGCTGCCAGATATGCTCCAGTCCTGTTGTGGTATCTGTAAAACAATAGTATAGGTATACAAAAGAATATCATATGTTGTAATAACTGCAGCTTAAAGGAACGTGTGTCATCCTAATTCATTTGGAGCCCCAAAGAAGGAATTTGACCTTAGAAGCTGTGGAGACAGCTGAAACTGTGTCAAGAAAGTCGTAAATTATAAGGCGACTGGTGGAGACTCCCATTTCTTACAATTGCATTTTGCTATTATAAGCAAGCTTAGGAATGTGCCTTACCAAATTAGTTGTGTTTAGGATATGCACTGGACAGCTGCCGGAAAGACAGAACCACTTTTGGGCTGCAATGGTTCTCCACCGGTGCACCAATGCTTGTATTTTAACATGGACTGGATTGTAATAAGCCACATGGACGTAATTTTCACTTTAGATGTGTGTGTGGGGGGGGTTATCTTTACAGTATGTTCTAATAGGAAACCGGCTTCAACACAAACAGTTGTTTTCTGCTTGGTCCTAGAGCTCAACCTGTGTCACTTTAATATAGCGTAATATTGTTTTTGGATGGTAAAAAGTGCAGGGGTCAAAACTTGACTTTGGAAAAAGTGGGGGGTTACCATTTTAAAAACTTTATCAGTGAGTCTTTTCACTCCAAGATACAGGACCAGCTCAGCATGAAAAGTAACCACAAGTGTCCTTCCACAGGAACATGTGACCAGTCTGGTAAAGTGAGGCGATAAGATGTAAAACATGCTCCGCATCTGCCATGTTTGTATACATTAAAGTCACGTTTTATATTGTGAGGTATGTAGTTTGAGCAGGGAATGTCTGTGTGTGAACACAATTTGAATTTAATGTGTAGTCTTTTGAGTTTCTGCACACCACACACACACACACACACACACACACACACACTCACACACACACACACACACACACACACACACACACACGCACACACGCACACACACACACAGTAGGACCAAACCTGTCAAAGCCAACATGTTTTAAATTGCCAGGTATGTAGTCTCTCATGTCTTGAAAATTGAACAAATGAACTGTGTTGTATACACAGTTTCACATACATGATAAGGAAGAGCCACGCTGTTGTGGCTGCGTATAGATCCTCCACACACTATTGGGTGCCCATGACAGTGAAAATTTTATCAAATGTAAAAATGCATTACATGTTTAATTTTTTTCTTGATTACTATAATACAATAATCCAGACCCAGCAACTCAAAGAAAAGCGTGAACACTAACGGGAGAATGTTGCAGTGGATTTTTACACATTTTAGGATGCTACCCACATGTTTAGCTGTGTTGCCATTTCCACAGATAGATGACCCTTACTAGTTGTCCCTTTAAGTAATGGTGACTACTCGAGTTCCCAACAACGCAACATTTATTCCAGAGAAATGGTGTCACAAAATAGATTTAGTAAGACAAACAATGAGGCTGTTTTCTAAAGAAATTTCTATTCAGTTTGTTAAAATAGCACCAAATCACAATAAGAGTTGTCTGAAGGCACTTCACCGTAAACATTCTAATACAGTTCAGTTAATTAAGGAGACAATGTGTAGTTTTTACCATTCATTTCTGGAAATATCCATCAAAATGTTTGAAAATGAACAAAATGATGCCCAGTTGTTGAAAAATATTGGCAGCTTCATAACATAACCATAAAAAGCTGGCCTAAAATACATGGGAGCGGGTCTAAGTCTCTGGGCAATGCCATATTTCTTTCTATGGAAGCCCATGAGGACAAAATGCATTTACTGATTTGTAACAAACGTTTACAAAACATTCGTCATTCTTAAAATGGTGCCATCTATGGGAACTACTGCAGTCTTGGTGCCATCTATGGGAATTCCTCTTCTGTCTGTGGATTTCAACTCCTCACCTCAGAATGACAGACAATTAGTACAGCCCAACAGAAGTTCATGAATCCAAAATCCAATGTCTAGGTGAGGTACAGGCAAGGTCATACACAGGCAGGCAGAAGTCAGGAATACTTATCAGGGGGTACAACAGGAATCGGCAGTCAAAGTTCAGAGCCAAGATCGGTGTCCAGATGACAGATGGGCGAGATAATCTGTGAGGGGCAAGGCAGGCAGAATCCGTGGACAGAAAACATGGTCAAAAAAATCAGAAAAGGGCTTGGCCGAAAAATACCACTGGAGTCTCTATTGGCACAAGGCTGTTGATCATCTGGCAGGGAGACAGAGCCCAAGCTTTGCTTAAAAAGAGGAGCACACAGGTGCAGCAGGAAGACAGTCAGGCAGGGCTCAGGTGAACTATGTGAAGCTGATAAGTAACAGGAGGACTGGCAGAAAGGAAAAAAACAAACGTGACAGCCATGGCAGAACAACGTGGAATCATTACACAACCTTAAAATCCTGTGATACGTATCCAGTTAATAAGGATAAATTGATTATATCTCAAATGGGGGCAGTAACCAAGGGAAATGCATCTTTAAATAAATCCGAATAACAGTTGATGGTTTAGATGAAGCTAATATTTTGATAAGTCTGACAGCTCAACTGAATCAAATAGTTCGAACACAGATGAGGTTCTACAGTTACCTCTGATGCTGCCTCACTTACTGAGGAAGAAGAAATCGCATTAGGGAGGATGCTAATGATTTTGTTTCTAAAAGAAGAAATTAGTTGTCGCTGCTGAAGGCTAAGAAAATAGATGGTTCAGAGCAATGATTCTGTGTAAGTTGTGCAACCGTACTGAAAAGAAATTCAGGATTATTCTTATTCTCCTCAATAAAAATGTGTGGTTCTAGCTTGCCCAAGCTTATTTTTTTATAAAGCACAGAAAAATTTTTTTGAGTTGTGGTTTTATTTTTAAACAGTTGTAGTTCCTGCTCAGAGTGGCCTCTGCGCTCTCAGCTCTGCCTGGCTGGTGGTGGACTGAACGAGGACAGTTATCAAGAATCCACCTCAGCTCAGCAGCTTCCTGCAGTTCAGCTATCCCTGTGAATTATTCTGTGAGTGATTCAGAGGGACGTCCCCATCTCACAGACAGTCCGTGTAGCCTGCACGTCGCACAGGTTTTAGCCTAAAAGGCAGTGGTGGGTGCAGGTTTCCAACAGCCTGTTGTTTCCCGGGCGGGTACCACGCGTAGATACCAAGCAAGAGTCCCGACGCCTTGACAACCTTTTCCATAATTAGAGGAGGCTCTGCTCACCGAGAAAAGATCCTCACACTGAAATCTAACATGACATGTGTGATCGCGACCCAAAGTCGTGTTTAATTAAATGTGGTTTTAACACAAGGAGCACAGACATAATTCCCTGCAGCTCTCATCATGGTGGAAAAAATAGCACCCTACAAAAATCAACCACATTTTTATTTTTCAGCTAAAACGTCAATGGTAGATTTATTTTATTTAAACTCCAACAGGTGGTAGACCCAGATGTTTCTTTTTTAAGATGAAGACGCATTTGAGTTTTAGGGGGTTTGGTGTGTTTTAATGCCTTCAGTTGCTGAGCATGTCATTGCCGCCTTTTTGAATGTTGGCACTCACTAGAGAGGCTTGTGTTCATTAGATTCCAGATGGATCAACAGATGCTGGAAATATTACAAGCAAGACATTTGCATGTGACCCACATTGCTCATTTCCACTTCACCATGCAAAGAAGTCAGAACAAAAACTATTAAATGTTTTCAGATTAGATTACATTTTCATGTTTGAACACCAACCTCTCATTTCGGATGGTTGTTCTTATATTAACTCATTCTAGAATGTTGCAAATGCTTTAATAGCCATATGTGTGTTGATTAGTGATCCTGAAAAACTCTAAAAAAAAAATTCTTCTTAATATTTACTTGAAACAAATACTTATTGTTCAGCTATCATTTGCAAAAAAAAAAAAAAAAAGTTAAAATATAAGTATTTGCCTTATTTATCTGCTTGTGAAAATATTTCACAAACCAGTGTGGGATAAACACAACGTCTAGGGAGGTTCATGTTTTCCTTCATGTAACATTTTCTGTATTGTTGTTTTTACACGAGTACGACCCTGTTCCAGAGTAAACAACACTTATAAATAAAGAAAGGTAAGCCCACCAACGCACTCGATGCACTCATGACCAGGAAGAGAAGACTGACATTCAGCTGAGCAGACATCATGGGTTTTCCAACATTTACATACATGTATTTGCAGGAGCAGCCTTTGCAATTGTTCTTTTGATCTTCATTAATTCTGTAATTGTTCACCGCCAGTGATTTACTGCCAAATTTTGTAAACATCAAAGCATTTCCGTCTTTTCTCTGGAACCAGACGCAGCCCATTAAATTAACATGCATATTGCATCTTGAGCTCAATAAGTTGCCTAATTAATTGTGAGAGGCAACAACAGCTTCTGGTTGTTATGGGGTATAAAAAGTAGTTTGTGTCTCTTGGCTTGTGTGGTCACTGTGCATGACTCTGTGTGTTGATGCAGCAGCAGAGGTGGATGTGAATACTAATAATCCAGGCCTCTGCTTGCCTTTTGATGGCCAGGTCCCTTTGATGTGGTCATAGAGGTAGGCCTTTTCTCTGCATCAGTTGTGGCATGTAAATCTGCCTGCTGCGTTATCTCCTTAGCTGCTTAAGTGTCCACCTGAGTTCATCCACCTGATAGATATATTAAAGTACATGTACCTACATAAATGTTTATTTTCTGATAAATTAATTGATTGTAATGAAAATGATGCAGACATTGCTCAAAATAATAATTTAAAGGTGGGGATTACTTAAAAACCATTTTGTTTTTTTCTCTTTTTTCTGATTATTATCAGTCACCGAGTTTTACATGAAGGCTAAACATGAAAACAGTCTTCTACACCTATCTCCTGCAATTGATTTTGATGAAAATAGATGGTGAAACTCCAGGATTTGAAAAGCCTGACAGATCTGCATCACACTGTCACTTAACATTCATGGACTCACACATCTTGACTCGTGACAGAGAAGGCTGTTGTTGGTTTAGGGCAGCCGTTCCCAAACATATTTAGCCACACACACCCCCAGCCACCACACCAGGGCATGGCTAAACAGTCACTCAACAGAGGGTTAAAAAAATATGATTGACCTTTTTCCCCATCACTTTCATTTTTGAAATAGTAATTGATAAACATTCAATACCATTACAATTTCCTTTGATTTAATTTTTAAATTAATATTTAGAGTGCTCAGGTAGCACATAAACAATGCAATTTAACCATTTCTCTTAAAGTAGGAGCATTTAACCTGCAGCCAGAACACACGCTCCCTCTATCCTTCTGGTCTGATGTAAACCTGAACTGGTCACCTGCTGGTGCGTAATCAAAGGTCTCTAATGGAGCTTGCTGAAAAGCCTGGATTCGTGATGAAGTTTTGGATTTTGCCTCTGGCAGGCTCATGGCTGTTTTAATGTTCTGGCTGAATCTGCGCTCCGCTGCCACATGCACTAACAAGCGATCCTGGGGGTGAGGTTCATAACTGGGGAGATTGCTCTGCATTTATGATCCCTAAATAGAAGCTTCTATTTTAATTTTGAGAAAATGTGTTGTTTTAAAATCACTTAAATATGCTTTATCAATCCAATCCAATCCAGTTTATTTATAAAGCACTTTACAAGACCCAGCACAGGAACAAAGTGCTGTACAGAAAGTACATTAAAACAATTGACTAGAAAGAAAACAGCAAAGATAAATAAAACACATGATACATAAAATTAAACTAGCCCTATATTAAAAATAAAAACTTGATAAAACTTGATAAAACCGCATTTGAATCACCTAAAACAGCTAAAATAAAATAAAAAATAGAAACCAACATCTCACAAGGTATTAAATCTTTAATCACAGAGTAGGCTAGCCATCGCTTATCTCTGCATCCAGCACCTGCTTAAATGTCCCAACGGTGCAGAGGAGTTCTGAGCGCTGTCTGAATCACCGCGGTGCAGCTTCCTGAAAGACTGAGCGGAGGATGCGTTTGTCACTGCATCTCATTAGGTGCTATTTCTGCCAAATTTTTAAAATCACTCACTCCTGCACCCATTGGTCGTGGTTCCACTGAATTGCATCTGTAACATTTGACAGACTCGCTCCGAGTTCCCGCAGCCATTACACTTTTCACCTCATGCACCCCCTAGCTGCAGCTCACGCACCCCTGGGGGTGCACCACGCTTAGGGAATCCCTGGTTTAAGGTCCAGGAAGGAACACAGAAAGTCTCGGCTAGTAGATCCTAATCGTTATCATTAGCAAATCTACATTGACGGCTCTCGGTCGTAGGCCGGGTTCTACAGTTGTCTTTCAAAAAATCGCTGCATGCTACTGGACAATGAACAACATGACATACTCACCACAATGGATGTCGGTAAACATGGCAGTCTTCTGTTGAAGAAGGTGAAAATCCATCCTCCGTTGCATCATCCCGCCCAGCATACCAATAGGGCATTTTTTTCTCGCACAAAGCTGATAGAGTGCTGTGATAAGTCCACAATGATGAGCCAATCATAGCGCTCTGTAGGTTTGAAACCCTAATAGAGAGCAGTGATTGGCCCACAGGAATGCTGCTAGGGGCAGCAGAGGTTCTTATAGGGAGTCTAAAGCCTGATTCATGCTTCTCCGTCAGCTCCAAAAGGGAGAGACAGGCACACACGGACGGAGACATTTTGCCCTCATACTTCTCCGTCTCCTGGGGAGTGTTGCAAAGCAATTCCCCGCCAGGACAACAGAGGGCGTAGCGCTGTTCTGTGGCATCCTGTCATGTATCTGGTCCAAGATAGTGTGTTTATATTGTGTTTTTTTTATATATAAGAGACTTTTTAACATGGACAAATTTGTCTCTCATTCTCCACCTCTTAATGGGCTCGCCACCTCTAAACCCATGTTTCTTGTCATTTCCGTCCACAAATAAAATGCTTGCTGTGCATCTTTTCACTTCTCCAGTCACGGGGGAATTAAACGTTCATATTTTTAGAGTTTTTTCACGAGGTATTCTTCAAGCTTGCTGATAGTTATTCTTGGCTCTCTTTGTGTTTTTGAAGGCGCAATGGCAGCAGTGTAGATGACAGCGGTGCCCTGACCAATCACAAGCTTGCGATCTCCGTCTCGACAGACGGATGTTTAGAAAAGAGAGCTCGACTCCGGACGTACTTGCGGGGCTCTCCAGCAGGCTCGCAAGGACGGATAATGGCGTTGCGTGTCTCCGCACTGACGCAGAAGCATGAATCAGGCTTTAGTCACGCCCATCTCCTTCCGGACCATGGTTCCCCGCAAGAACGGAAAACTGAATGCATGTCATTGGGGCTAAAAATACTATTTTCTACTTCTGTATGTTATATGCCATGGATTTTTCACATATGATATCTGTGAATTTTAAACGCACATTTTGATATTTTGAGGTTTTGTGTGAAAACAAGTCCAGAACTACACATGTGCCTCACGAAAGTGACGCCATCGAACCAGACACGGAGGAAAACAGAGGGAAAATGGCTGTAAGTTCAGTGAACTTTAAATCCTTCCACAGGAGGAAAGAACCACCATGAATCTGGCCGTGTTATAAGTAGCAGCTCCGCTAGGGGAGAGAAGATTCTGTGGTGATGTCATATATGCAACGTGCCAATGTTTGATTTGTAGTCATGCTAATTACGAACATTTACAAGCTGATAAATCTCAAAGTACATGACAGGCATGGTCAAAACACCCATCATTAGTTTTCATTTAAATTGCAGTATGTAATGTGATGAAGGAGCTATTCCACTGAAGGTTATTTACCCTCTCTCCTCAGGAAGAACTAATCTGCATGAGACTGCCTCAAGGTCTTGCATTTGCTTCTAAAACGGTTTCCTTTCCAGCTCAAGAGAAGAAAGAAGACGAACTTTCATTTTAATAAATCATAGAACTCTATTTTAATAAAGCTAATCAAACAAAGTGTTTGTCCAACAATAAAATGTGAACCAATCTGTAAAATGACAATGTTTAGGATTAGTGTTATTTTAATTTTAATAAGTAATATGACTTTAATCTAGCTGCACTAGACATCCTGATCCACGTAATGCTTAAAAGTCACATGACACATTTCATCTTTCTCTTCCAATCAGAACCTTCCTTTCTGAAGCATGGCATGCTCTCTGTGGTGTTTATAAATCTGTCAAACTCTGATTCGACCGTAAATCAAAACATCCAGATGAATAAAACCAGTCCCCACGCCATCTTAAGCCAGTTTACCACATTCTAAGAGAAGTATCAGACCGGCCACCCAGACTTCCTTTTTAAGCAAAGAACCAACAAGCTGGATACATTCTGTTACATTTTACCAACCAAGCAACAGTTCCTTTCAGAATAAAAGCTGAACTCACTGACCCTCAGGGTCCATCTGACGCTGTCAACCTACTGTCGCTTTTTACCTGGAGACAATCCAAAGACTAGTCTGTCATACTGCTGACGCTGTTTCATCGGCTCTGGTACTGAAAGGGGGGTCCGAGGGAATGGCAGTCTGGATCTGTACGGGGGTATCATCCTAAAGGTATTTGTAGAGCGACAAAATGGTGTCTCATGTGTTTATGAAACTCCAATCATAGCTTAAGAGCAAAACATCACTTCCCACTCAGACTTGCTTCTCCGGATACGAGAGTTCTGATGACAACATCACTCACATACACCATCCATCTCACGTTTCATTCACACCAAGATCCATTCATCACTTAGATTTTAGAGTTAAATCTCCTTAAATGTGACTCTCTCTTCTCTTGTCTCTCAGTTAATACAAAGTGGTTACATAATCCCTGCAATAAAAAGTTCCAATCTTCTGGTTAGAATTACCCAGAGATTCATTAGATTTATTTCATATTTCATGTAGAATCTCACATTTTATGGTTCATTAAACAGATGTAAATTAAATCATTACAAGTACAACATATGTGCAATCCAGGGCGTAAGGCAAAGCGGCTTAGAAAATAACACTTTTAGCCCCGTTGACTTGCATTCGTTTTTTCATTCTTCCAAGGACCCGTGAGCCGACCGGAAAGAGATCAGACTTACGCTCCCTGTGGAGCACTCTTATACCAAACTTTGCTAAGCAATAATTTGGTCTAGTTCACTAGGCTATCAAAAAGCTAAAATCATTATATTGTCTACAACATATTCATTTCCTAGCAGGAATAAACCACCTGATCAGATGCTAGATGTTGTGCTGAGAGCTCCCTGTGCTATTTAAAACTACAAACCAAAATCTTCAATAAAGCACAGGGATTTTTTTACAGGTAAATGAAAAATGCAGGCAAAATAAACCACTCAATAAACCCTGTGGACAACACAAGCTGAGTGTTTGGTAGGAATGTGTCCATCCTCTGCAGGCTGCATATAAGTGGATGATTAAATCTGTTGTGGACAGACACAATGGGCTGGAGGCCAAGCTACTACTGTCCTGTGTAAACACAATACCTGTAAAATACAAGGAACTAATTCAAAACATGTTCACATAATGGGAAAAAATAGATGTATCCAACAAAACGTATGATATACACTGTCTGTGAGTCATTTGAATGGTAATTTTGGAAATGGCCTTAATTTTGTTTGCCGAGTTCACGTCCATCCTTCTTCGCCCAACAAGAGTCAGCCAGTCCAAATAAGAAGCTTCCCATGCCTGACTGCATGTGCTCTACGATGCTGTAATCCAATCAGATAAAAGACTAGTACACATACACTACAGCCGCTGCACACCCACAACACATTTACCAGTCCTCTCTCAGCCTGTTGGTTTTTGTTTCTCTGAGCTGAGATGCTGTGGACTCAATTGTTTGGACACGGTCTGTAAGTGTCTTTGGCACTTTTGTTTAGGTCTGTGACTCTCATGTGTAATAAAGATCCTCACTCATCATGTCTCCATCGCCTCCTCTAAACTCTTCCAGCTTTCCAGATCTGTCTTTCATTCATTCTTACAGCAAGTCTTGTTCCAACCCGGTAGCTGGTTATTGTCCCAATTGTTCCATTTGTTTTATTTCTGTAGCGGCACAAATTTACAAAAAGCAACAAGTCTAATTCAAGTCAGGTTCAGATTCAAACCAAATTGTTCTCAGTCCATGTAACTAACAAAATTAGATTCAGTAAATGTCAGTTAGCCTTACAAGTTTTCACCGTTTAAAGGAACCAGCGGATTGCACCAATCTTCACTAAAATTCAGTCATCAGTTCTGAGCAAGCACAGTATGATGGGCATCAGTGGAAAGAAAAATGTTTAACTTTTAAACTTCCCAGAACCCGTGTAACAGCTGGGCAGTTTGGTTCTGGGACCACAGTCTCTTACAGAAAAAAACACAGAAGGAGAGGCCAGAGAGCACAATAAAGGCGAATGGCGTCAACCACAGTGAAAACAGGCATGGAAAGTAAAGATAGTAGCGCAGCACAACTAAAGGGATGAGTCAGGATAGTCCAAGATGAATCTGGAAAATGGATCTACAAATACACTGTCCAGCCTAAAAAAAAGTCCCCACCAAAAACTTAAAGGTCACACACTAATATTTTGTTGGACCTCCTTTATCTTTGACTCTGACAAACATTTGCTGTAGCATCATTTTAATGAGCTTCTGACACATCACAAGACTTATTTCCATCCAGTGTTGCATCAATGCTTGACTGATGATGGTAGAGTCTGACCGTTGCACAAAGCCTTCTCCAGCACATCCCTAAGATTCTCAATGGGGTTAAGGTCTGGACTCTGTGGTGACCAGTTGATCTGTGAAAATGATGACTCATGCTCCTTGACCCACTCCCACTATGTGTGCCCGATGAATCCTCTCTTCTTACCCTGATGCGCCATCACTCTGGAACAGGGTCCATCTTGACGCATCAGACCAGTTTTTAATAATGCGTTGGACAGTTCTTAACTGTGTTTTAGTCATTTCTACAATCTCCTTAGATGTTTTATCTGCTTGATGCATGCCAGTGATCTGACCCTTCTCAGAGTAACATCTTTTCCACGACCACGACATGTCTTTCCACATGAATGTTTAAGAAATGAGAGGCAACTCATTGTACAAGTTGGGGTTAAATAACTTGTTGCAGCTGAAATTGCTAGCAGTAATTCTCCAATAAGAGGCTCGTACCTATTTTCTAAGTTGAATCCAGATTGTGAATTTATTTTTGAGCCAGGCAGTGTAACTTAAAAATGCTAAACTCAACATGCAGGGCCTTTTGTTTTGGTTTTTTATTCACATTTAAAAAAAAGAAAATCTGTTTGTGTGTAAACAAAGTAGTTGACAACACTCTTTATACATTTCTGAACTTTATTCTTTTAAAACATTCTAGTTTGAACACAAAACTTAGAGAAAACTAATTTCTAAAATTAAAATCTCATAAAATATTGCTTTGTTCACCAAAAAACATTTTTTAAATTATTATGTCTGATTATAATCGATTGCTTGATTGGTATCATCGTTTTTTATGCAGGCTAAATATGAAAAGAGTCTCCTACACCCATCTCCTGCATTAGCTTCTGATAGAAAATAGATGGTGAAACTCTAAGATTAGACAGATCTAAGTCACATTGTCACTGAACATTCATGGACTCACCCATCTTGACTCATGACAGGGAAGGCTGTTGTTGGTTTGGTGCCCAGAAAACTGCAGAGAGCATCTAGACTAGAAGTTAATAATTAGCATTAGCAACTCCACCACACAGCAGAACTCCTTCAGGCTTGTGTTATTTGTGGAGATAAAACATCAACGTTGCAGAGCAAACAGAGTCAGTGGTAGAGTTGTGTTGCTGCAGCTAATCAGAAGTAAGATGTCCAAATATCAGAAAAAAGACTCCAAATCCTGCCATGTTCTGCCACTGTCCTCCAGCTGACTTCCACGCCCTTAAACAGGCCCACCAGAGCATCTTTCCCTTAGAGTATGACTTACAAGGCATTCATTCCTACTTGAGACCACTGCACATGTATTAGAAATATGAGTAAAGTTGACCTTGAAATGTTTAGATCTGTCTTTAAAATATTTTGCTAGATTTGTATCATTTAATTAATATGTAAATGTTTCCCTGTCTGTCCACATGTCCATCTGCACCTCTGCAATTCTGCACTTTTCTATGTTTACAGTCCCGTACACATCCACCTTGCAGAGATGTCCCACAGATGCTCCTTTTCCAGTTCTTTGCAGAGTAAAGTATTTGTGTTCATCATGTGACCCTGACGGACTGCTGGTCTTTTTGGGTCAACCTCTCTTCCTCCCTCTCTGCTTCTGCTGTTTTAGTTCCCTCAGGCTGTCTGAGAGCTGGTCAGCAGAGCCACATGACCTGAGGCTATGGGTAAACTCAGGCAGGTCTTGGACCCAGCGGTGCCACCTCAAATTTGCAGTTTTGCGGTCTGAAGGGCCTCTGTGATGGGCCTGGATGTGATCGGATCCGAGTAGCACTAATCCAGTGGACTGGTTGAGGCGGGTTGGGACTCTGGTGTCCCATTAAGTTTGGCCTGGAGGATCATAAGGTTACAGTTTAAAGAGTCTGGACTAACCTTGGATGGCACAAGCCCAAGCTTCACAATCAGCTACTGGGATCAAGCCTGGATCAGAATGAATAACAAACATTTTTTAAATAAAAAAAAATCTGTGTGGTTCTGATTTTTATGGATGTTTTGTGCCCAAAAGTTACAAATGATCACAATCTTACTCATGAATTAGTTCATGAACAGCCTTAACTGAGACAAATGGAGTTACAGCTAATCTGAGTACCATAAAGAGCATTACTGCCATCTTAAAAAAGCTCCAGTCTACAACATTTCATAGAAATTCATGCAAGTGATGTTTTATACATCTTGACATTGTCACTGTAACGATTAAATTATTAAATGAACCATAAGACATAAGATTCCATAGAAAATATGAAATCAATCTTATGGACCTGTGGATAACTTAAACCAGAAGATTGGAACGTTTTATTGCAGGGATTATGTAACAACTTCGTATTAACTCAGAGACAAAAGAAAGAGAGTCAAGTTGTAAAAGTTTAAAGATTTATTACTAAACAAATTAAAACTAGACTAACTTTAAACACTACATGTATGGTGTAACTAAGGTGAAGTGAGACGGAGAATGGTGTAGTGTGGAATGTTGTTCAGAACCAGCAAATCCGGAGAAACGATTAGTTCTGATGGGAGTGAAGATGATGTTTTCGCACTAAGCTTAGATTTGGAGATTTATAACACACATTGAGACGCCATTCTGTTGGCCTACGTACCCTTTCGTAAGTCCCCGTTAGATCAGGAATGTCGAGGTCCAGCTTGACCCTCTCTGGAACCGAAGCCGGTAGGAAAAGCAGCGGTTGCCGACTCAAACCAGTCTTGCAATATTTTTGTCGGGTCACGACAGTTTATTGGCATCTAACAAGACCCAAAACGGGGTCGTTCTTAAACCGTTTAAATGGTTATGGTTCCTGGCCAATGAGCTGCAGCTGTAAGTTCCCTCACGTACGCTCTGTTCAGGAAACCTGCTGCTCTCAGCCCCCAGGTCTCTGCTGAGGACAAGGGGGATAGAACATTTTCAGTGGCGGCTCCCATTTGACTTGTTTACAGCATTAGACGTGTTACCATGGTTACAACTAAAAGATCGTTAATACTTGGTCATGGGAATACATTTTCAAAAATAGGGGTTGAAGCAAAGAGAACCTGAAAGACAATTTTGTAAAAGTTGTAAAAACCAAATAATTTTTTTTTCTTTAATCCCTCAGATATTTTCCATCCATCCTGCTGATTTCACAACGTTCCCAGCAGGTGTGTGGTTTAAATACAATAATTAAAACTTTTTCTGTGTGATCTTTGAGACAAATCTGGATCCTGCAGGCATCACTGCCCCAATTATAACTGATGTAATCAGACTCAACCATGTCTTTATAATAATTTCCACTGGGGCCTTTTCCTTTTATTTGAACATGCTATTAACTGAGTCCCATCCCAGTCACGCTCATTATGACATTCTAAACAGAGCTTTGTTTTGTGTCAAACAATATAAAAACAAGTGAAAGGATGCAAAAAAGACAACCATTAAAATAAATTACTGACCAGTTATTTTGGCTATTATGTGGAAGTGTGAGAATACAGCAGGCTCTAATCTAAGATGAGTGCTTTGACACTGACCTGTTTCAACCTTCAGGAGACAAATGAATGAACAGTAACAATGTTTTCAGGGGTCCAACAATAACCACAGTGTAACAGGAACTGCTGATTTTACACATCAAAACATGCTCGTGAGCTGTCATGAGGTCCTGTTGCAAAACTGCATTAGTGTTATTTAGACAATTAGACCTTTTATTGTTTTTGGTGGGCCACACCCAGTCCTGTAGAATTCAATCACTTCAATAGAACGTGTCTGGTAACATGAAGCATGCTAAAATATCTCAAAAAGTAACACATTACAACTACAGAAATTCAAGATTAAAAGAAAACACGTCTAATGTTCGGTTTATTTAGCAAGATAGTGATGCATATTTTTCACCCGACTCTCCCGTTCTGACAATCAGATGAGTCTATTTTCCTAAGGTAAACTCATCAGATATTTCTGCCGTGTGTGGTGTGTCCAGAGTGTTGGACACCACACTCTCTGTAGGACCAAAACTGTGTGTGGCTGTTCATGTTTTAAAAATTGTTACACAATTTCCTAAATCTTTCCTAAATCTTGCCGCAACCAGACTCCGGATAAGCGGATGAAAATGGATGGATTGACAAATAACATAGATTTACATGTAAGTAGTTTAAATAGAGTGTTGTGCTGTTTGAATGTATAAAATGAACGCCAAAATAAATCACTAGTTTGATTTTTTTCCGTGAATAAAATAAATATGTCAGGCAGGAGCGTCTCGGGATCTGTCTGAGATCTGTCTCGGTGAGACAGATAATAGCAATCCAAAGTGCTTTTTATGTGTGATCTGACAATTGATCAACCATTGCTTAAAAATTAAATACAGCTTAGCCTGTTAATTGCTGTGATCATAAAACACATAAACGGCAGCACGCAGAAATCACGAGGCAATGTTTTACGTGACGTTTACTTGCTGCTATGAGTAATAAGACAGAAAAAGCCACGCCAAAATAAGTTTAGGAAGCCCACTAAGAATCGTAATAAAAGCATTTAAACTAAATACCATACACAGTTGAGGAAACATTGGTTTAAGTACCTGATATGAAGTGGTCACTGCATAAGTGAAAACCTTTACTCTCGGGATCCCACAGCTTCATTTTAGCCCGGTCACTAGTGCGTTTTATTACAATGATCCAACGTTTGCGGCGCTCTGGATCTTGGGGAATCCGGTAGATGGCTCATTCCTTATGTTGTCCGCGCCTGTTCAGCATCCTGGGGCACAACAGGAATCTACCATATTTCCCGTTTGATTGAGTTTTCTGACAATAACCAATAGTCCAGCTGCCGGCTTCTGCCTGCCAATATGGTGCCGGTTCGATTTGAACTGTTGCATGCCGGGAGAAGTGACGTCAACTCCCGGAGCTCTACAGATGCAGAAACTACCGTTGTTAAGAGATGTCTTTAACTTTGAAAATGTGGGCGCAATTTAAATTGTCAAAAACTCCAGCGAACCAACCAAGAGATTAATCTGGGAATGCTGTTGGATTCCCCAATTGGGTTGACACCAAAGGGGCCACTGTGGGTCATTTTTTGGCCGGATTCCACTGTGGGGTTCCCAAACAAATCACACAGAGGGATTGAACTGGGTGGATCCCTGGATTCCCCAGATGGGCTGACACTCACTGGGCCACTATGGGTCATTTTTGAGCAGAAACCACTGTGGGGTGACCACAGATATAATCAACATTAATGCACATGTGCAATCATCCATTGGGCTGGTCCAGGGCACCCCACAAGTATCATGTTCTGAGTCCTTTTGGTTCCCAGTCCCCTCCAGGTCTCCCTCCAGGTTTCCCTCATGTGTCTCCTAATCTCCTGTGCCCCTTTGGTCCCCAAATCCCTCCAGGTTTCCCTCATGTTACCCTTAGTCACTTCATACTTAGTTATCCCATCCCATTTACCGAGTAGTGTTAGTCTTCCCTTAGATTCCCTGTCTTTGGTTCTTGTCTCTTTAGTTTCCCAAGTTAAAGATCTAGTGTTTCTTGTTTGTTCTGGTGTCTCTAGTTTCAGGTTTATTATTTCACTTATCCTTGGTTCTCTGTATAATTATATTATGTAGTCAGTATCTCCCTTTAGTACATTGTGTTCCTTCCTCATTTAGTTTATTAGTCTCTCCTTCTCCCTTCAGCTCACACTCCCCATACACCTGCTACCTGTTTCCCTCATTCCTTCCCTCTGTGTATAAAACCCTGTCTTGTCTCTCAGTATGTGTTGGTCCATTGCCTTTGTCAGCGTTGTTTTGTCCCTCTCTAGAAACTCTAGGTTCTGGCTCATAAGTGAGATTTTGTTTTTGTCCTTCAGTGTTTTAGATTTTAGGCTTAGAGTCCTGCACCTTTTGAGTTTTATCATCATCCTAAATAAAAGGAATTTCCTTTACGCTACTGCTCCTGCCAGAGTAGTTCTGGTGTTCTGCATTTTGGGTCCAATCCTCCTGCGCTTTCAACGTGACAACAAGGGCTCGGCATAGGATGGATTTGTGCAGGTTCATCTGTGGTTTGACTAAATCTAATAAGGGCCCATGTGAGAAAACATATAAGGGCCACATTCATTCAACCGTACATAAGATCCTAGTGGGTAAACTCTGGGGTGTGGGTTTTCCCTGCCCAGGCTAGCCCTACTTTTACAGGTACGTTTGAAAGTTGTTGGTTTCATACTAAAATGTTCACATTTAAATTATGAAAATAAAATCTTTGATCTTCCCAAATGATTTCTGTACGCGAACATTCAAGTGTATTGAAATATTTGAGCTATTTATTTTCAGGTGAAGAGGCAAGGTGAAAGAACCTGCCGTCAGAGAGCAGAGTGGCATTTGTGCTCCAGATGAAACTGCTCTCATGCCTCTGAAGTTATTGAAGAGAAACGATGGGAATTATGTGCTTCAGTTCCCCTCAGTAATAAACAACATTAGTCACATACAAGCCAAAGATTCCATTGTTTTAAAATGTCAATAAAAATGTAACTTTTATCCTGCTGTTTTTTTTCTGTGTAAAGATAAACAGCTGACTCATGGTCTAAAGCAGGGGTGCCAAATATGCGGCCCGCGGGCCGCATCCGGCCCGCAAGCGGGTTAAACCCGGCCCGTGAGATGGTTGTGTAAACTTTATTTTCATGCTTTACAATGTAGAGTGAAAATAAACTTATCTTTGTGAGCAAGTTTTCTCTGTAATGAGTATAAATAAAACAAAGCTGCGCTCAAGGCTCACACAAGAACTTGAATCACATCCTGAAGTTGGCTGCCACTCAGGATGTGACTTCTGATATTGATGTGCTGGTGAAAGCTAAAAGATGTAAAGTAAAATGAGTCAAATATACTTTAAGTGCTGCATGAAACTGATCTAGCCATGTGATCTGTAAGCTCTTTGAATCACTAAGGAATGTTTTTTTTTTTCATTTATTGATTTTTTTTTTTTTTTCCAATTTTCAAGTACACTTCAGGTGTTGTACTTGTACTATTTTGGATACACTGTCCTCAGGCTCCAGCCTTGTTTTATGTTGATTGTATTAAAACAAAGAAAACAATCTGAAGTTGTTTTTAATTTACCGGTCCGGCCCACTTGGGACTAGATTTCCCTCAATGTGGCCCCTGAGCTAAAATGAGTTTGACACCCCTGGTCTAAAGGTATCTTGTTTAAATAGGGCCAGCATTTTCTCCCCAACACAGATCTGCTCCATTAGGATGAGAACTTTAGTTTATCTTTTTTTTTAAATTAACTAGTTTGCTCTTCTTCTTACAACTCAAAGCTCTAGGAGTGGTATCTACACTCATTTAAAATAGTTTTCCAGATCCTGTTTAATAAGAATCTCAATTTGCTGATTAATTCTGTGCAGAAACCAAAAGTAACGTCAACACCGTCAAGGCACAAAGTTTTCATATTTCTGTTAAAACTAACTTTAGTGAAAGTTGTTTGAGTTTTAGCTGAAATTTACTTCTGATTTGCAAAAGGACTTAATTAACTTGGACAAAAGTGACAGAACTAGGCCCCGCTGTGATCTCCTCCGGGGTAAATGTTGCTTCAGGACAAACCTTGAAGCAGTGCTAGATCTTATCTACTGGTAAACAAAAGGAGACTTCTAAACAACAGTAGCATCTGAGTTGATTTTATTCAAGGAGAGAATTAGCAAGGCTAGCATATTTCCACTGGTGAAAAAAAATTTCAGGAGAGCAGAAACAAGTCAGCTTTACTTTACAGTTTCTAATTCTTGCATTTTAATTTCTTGGATCTGATGTGTTATTTCTTTGAGGTTATTCACATAATTTGGTGCAAATATGTTCAAGTAAAGTTTGAACATATTCTTATGGGTCTTTGTTACAATTATGCATCTGTAGAGGTGGGTGATCAGGTGGGTATTTAGAGAGAAATTAGTGGTGATTTACTGAAAGGGGCCCACCTGTGGCCCCTGATCCTGACTCTACCACCCCCAACTATGACCAAGTGGAGCTCTGCAAACCAATTCTGCTGATCAGTTACCCCAAGATTCCACTACCTCCGCTCCGCTCCGCCCCGCCTTCCGCAGCCACTCGCTTCCGAACTCAATTTTTACTGGTACCCGCTCTACAACGGCTCCGCTCCAATGCGGAGACCTGGGGTGCGCAAACAGGCATGTGCGGGATTTTCGAGAGCTTGCGATACAGTCCGAGCAATAGACGCGGAAGTTAGATCCTAACACCCGTTGTGTGGGAGAAGCATCGAAACGAACTGTTTAATCTGCCCATCATTTGTGTTGAGAGATCAGCAGTGTTTGGCTCAACAAAGTGTGAGTACTTTGATAGTGGAAACTGTATTCATGGCTTACTTTTGTGCATTTAAAGTTCAGCCGCCATTGATAGTTGTTAAAAGTTGTTAAACCTGTGCATATGAAACAAAAAACGCTTTTTGTTATAGATTTATTGTGAAATAACGGAAGTTGTACTTGCTCCTTTTCCTGTTGTGCGGTTGTGATTTCTATCCAATGACTGCGGAGGTGCTCCGGCGTCCGGCAAAAATAGAATCGATCCTATTTTTGTCGGAGGGCGGATCGGCGGGCGGCGCACTGCGCCGCATAGCCGCAGTGGTGAAACAGCTCTGATTGACTGCAATGGGACCAATTTTGCTGCGGAGTTCGTGCCGGAGCGGAGTGGAGATAGTGGAATTTTGGGGTTAGGGGAGATGATCAATCAGCAGGTGTCCTTTTGCATGGATGAGTAGTTCTGAGGTGGGGCACACATAAGGAGTACTTGATGTTTCTCAAGTTCAGGTATCTCAACAGCACCTCTGAGGAGATGAGATAGAGCAGCTTTGGATGCTACCTTCTATGAATGCAATATTTATATATTTGTTGAGAGATTTAAAAAATAAAATACATCCCTGGTGGTAAGGCGTTTCCTGTTTCCTGTTTTCAGTGTTGCACTACGTGTAGCTGTTTGGTGTTTGTGAATTGCTAAAACTGATTTAATTTCTCTGTACTAGGATATCGCTGAGTTATTGTAGCACATAAGCACGCTAAAACACACATTTTCTGTTGTTCCACAACATAGATCCTAGGATCATTAGGGCACTCAAACTCCTCCACCACGATAAGGTGACGGTTCATAGGCCCTATCAAATAAAAATGTTTTAAGCCTATTCTTAAAAGTAGACAAGGTGTCTGTCTCACGGACTAAGGCTGGGAGCTGGTTCCACGGGATAACTAAACTAAATAACTGATAACTAAAATATCGGCCTCTGGGAACCACCAGTAAACCTGCAGTCTGAGAGCGAAGTGCTCGGTTAGGAACGTATGGAACAATCAGATCACTGATGTATGATGGAGCTTGATTATTAAGAGCTTTATATGTGAGAAGGAGGATCTTAAAATCTATTCTGAATTTAGCAGGTAGCCAATTTAGGGAAGCTAAGACAGGAGAGATATGATCTATCTTTTTAATTCTCATCAGAACTCTAGCTGCAGCATTTTGAACAAGCTGAAGACTTTCAGCTACATTCTGTGGACTTCCTGAGAGTAATGAATTACAGTAATCCAGTCTTGATGTAATAAATGCATGAACTAGTTTTTCAGCACCACTCCTGAAAAGAATGCTTCTAATCTTAGCAATATTCCAAAGGTGGAAAAAGGAAATCCTACAAACCTGATTAACCTGGGATTTGAATGACATGTCCTGGTCAAAAATAACACCAAGGTTCCCTACTTTGTTCTCAGAGACTAATTTAATGCCATTCAGGTCAGGTGATTGACTAAGCAATTTCCTTTTCTGGATTTCTGGTCCAAAGATGAGAACTTCCATTTTGTCTTGATTTAAAAGCAAAAAGTTTAGAGTCATCCAATTTTTTATGTCCTCAAGACAAGCCTGTATTCTACCTAACCGATTAGGTTCATCAGGGCTAATGGATAAATATAACTGAGTATCAACAGCATAACAGTGAAAGTTTATCCCATGCTGTCTAATGATTTTACCAATTGGAAGCATATGTATATAGAAAAAAGAATTGGTCCAAGCACTGAACCCTGTGGTACTCCACAAGTAACCCTGGAGTATGAAGAAGATTTGTCATGTACATTTACAAAATAAAATATGTCAGACAGTTAGGATTTAAGCCAGCCTAGCGCTGTTCTTTTGATCGCTACAACATGTTCAAGCCTTTCTACAAGAACATTGTGATCTACTGTGTAGCACTGAGATCTAACAAGACTAGAACAGACACAAGATTCTTATCGGAGGCCATGAGAATATCATTTGTAACTCTCTCTAATGCAGTTTCAGTGCTGTTATACTCTCTAAACCAGACTGAAATTTCTCAAACTGATCATTAGTGTTTAAATGCTCACATACTTGGATGGCCACTATTTTCTCCAGGACTTTGGAAAAAAATGGAAGGTTAGATATTGGTCATCTGGATCCAGAGAAGGCTTCTTAAGTGAAGGTTTGATTACAGAAAACTTAAAATCCTGTGGTACATATCCATTTACTAAGGATATATTGATTATGAGTCCATGAGGTAGACACCTTGTCTACTTTTAAGAATAGGCTTAAAACAGTTTTATTTGATAGGGCCTATGAACCGTCACCTTATCGTGGTGGAGGAGTTTGAGTGCCCTAATGATCCTAGGAGCTATGTTGTCTGGCGCACTTTGTGCCCCTCGTAGGGTCTCCCATGACAAATTGGTTTTAGGTGAAGGGTGAGACAAAGAACGGTTCACAGGATCTTTCATGGAAGTAAATTCAAAGAGTCGGAGTACCCGGCCCGGAGGGTTACCGGGGTCCCACCCTGGAGCCAGGCCTGGGGTTGGGGCCCGTGAGCGAGCACCTGGTGACCGGGCTTTGCCCATGGGGCCCGGCCGGGCCCAGCCCGAACCGGGTACATGGGCTCATCCAACTGTGGACCCACCACCCACAGGAGGAACATGAAGGGTCCGGAACAATGTGGATCGGGTGGCAGACCAAGGCGGGAGCCTTGGCGGTCCGATCCCCGGACAAGAAAACTGGCTTTTGGGACATGGAACGTCACCTCGCTGGCGGGGAAGGAGCAGGAGCTTGAGGCAGAAGTTGAGCAGTACCAGCTAGATATAGTCGGACTCACCTCGACACATAGCATTGGCTCTGGAACCCAAGCCCTTGAGAGGGGTTGGACACTCTCCTTTGCTGGAGTTGCTCCGGGTGAGAGGCTGGGGTTGGCTTTTTGTTAGCCCCAAGACTCTCTGCCTGTGTGTTGGGGTTTATCCCGGGTGACAAGAGGGTAGCTTCCCTGCGCCTTCGGGTCGGGGAACGGGTCCTGACTGTTGTTTGTGCTTATGGGCCAAATATCAGTTCAGAGTACCCACCCTTTTTGGAGTCCCTGGGATGAGTGCTAGATAGTGCTCCATCAGGGGACTCCATTGTCCTGCTGGGGGACTTTAATGCTCACGTGGGCAATGACAGCTTGACCTGGAGGGGTGTGATTGGGAGGAACGGCCCGCCTGATCTGAACTCAAGTGGTGTTTCGTTATTGGACTTTTGTGCAAGCCGCAGTTTGGCCATAATGAACACCATGTTCGAACATGAGGATGCCCATCGGTACACTTGGTACCAGGGCAGCCTAGGTCGCAGGTCGATGATAGACTTTGTAGTCGTATCATCTGACCTGCGGCCGTATGATTTGGACACCCGAGTGAAGAGAGGAGCGGAGCTGTCAACTGATCACCACCTGGTGGTGAGTTGGACCAGATGGCAGGGAAAGATGCCGCGTAGACCTGGCAGACCCAAAGGCATAGTGAGGGTCTGCTGGGAATGCCTGGCAGAAGAACCTGTTAAGACGGTCTTCAACTCCCACCTCCGGCAGAGCTTTGGCCGCGTCCCGAGAGCAGTGGGGGACATTGACTCAGCGTGGGCCTTGTTCCACTCTGCGATTGTTGAGGCGGCTGTTGCTGGCTGTGATCGCATGGTGGCCGGTGCCAGTCGTGGTGGCAACCCCCATACCCACTGGTGGACACCAGAGGTTCAGGGAGCTGTCAGGCTGAAGAAGGAGGCCTACAGGGGGTGGCTGGTCTGTGGATTTCAGGAGGCAGCAGACAGGTACCGGATAGCCAAGCAGGGTGCAGCAGTGGCAGTTGCCGAGGCAAAATCTCGGGCGTGGGAGGAGTTTGGTAAGGCCATGGAGAAAAACTATCGATTGGCTCCAAAGACGTTCTGGCAAACTGTCCGACGCCTCAGGAGAGGAAGGCAGCAACTCACTCACACTGTTTACAGTGGGGATAGGGAGCTGCTGACGTCAACTGGGGTTATAGTCGGACGGTGGAAGGAATACTTTGAGGAGCTCCTTAATCCCACCTATGCGCATTCCGAGGAGGAACCAGAGCCGGGAGACCTGGGGACGGACTGTCCAATCTCTGGGGCAGAAGTTACTGAGGTCAAACAACTACACAGCAGCGGGGCCCCGGGGGCGGATGAGGTTCGTCCTGGGTATCTCAAGGCTATGGATGTTGTAGGGCTGTCATGGTTGACACGTCTCTGCAACATTGCGTGGCCATCGGGGGCAGTTCCTGTGGAGTGGCAGACCGGGGTGGTGGTCCCCATCTTTAAGAAGGGTGACCTGAGGGTGTCTTACAACTATCGGGGGATCACACTCTTCAGCCTCCCTGGAAAGGTCTACTCCAAGGTACTGGAGAGGAGGGTCCGATCGATAGTTGAATCTTAGATTGAGGAGGAGCATTGTGGTTTTCGTCCTGGCCGTGGAACTGTGGACCAGCTCTATACCCTTGCAAGGGTGATGGAGGGGGCATGGGAGTTTGCCCAACCAATCCACATGTGTTTTGTGGATTTGGAGAAGGCTTATGACCATGTCCCCAGGGGTTGGACTCCGCCAGGGCTGCCCTTTGTCACTGGTTCTGTTCATTACCTTTATGGACAGAATTTCTAGGCGCAGCCGTGGTGTGGAGTGTGTCAAGTTTGGTGGCAGAAGAATCTCGTCGGATGATGTGGTCCTCCTAGCTTCAACCAGCTCTGACCTTCAGCTCTTGCTGGGTAGGTTCGCGGCCGAGTGTGAAGCGGCTGGGATGAGGACCAGCACCTCCAAATCTGAGACCATGGTTCTCGACCGGAAAAGGGTGGCTTGCCAACTCCGGGTCGGGGGAGAGGTCCTACCTCAAGTGGAGGAGTTTAAGTATCTCGGGCTCTTGTTCACAAGTGAGGGTAGGAGGGATCGGGAGATCGACAGGCGGATTGGTTCAGCGTCTGCACTGATGCGGACGCTGAGCCGATCTGTCATGGTGAAGAGGGAGCTGAGCCAGAAAGCCAGGCTCTTGATTTATCGGTCGATCTACGTCCCAATCCTCACCTATGGTCATGAGCTATGGGCATTGACCGAAAGAACGAGATCGCGGATACAAGCGGCCGAAATGAGTTTCCTCTGTAGGGTGGCTGGGCTCAGCCTTAGAGATAGGGTGAGGAGCTCGGACATTTGGGAGGGATTGGAGTAGAACCGCTGCTCCTCCGGATCGAAAGGAGCCAGTTGAAGTGGTTTGGGCATCTGGTCAGGATGCCTCCTGGATGCCTCCCCGGGGAGGTGGTTCGGGCATATCCTGCCGGCAGGAGGCCCCCGGGTCGACCCAGGACACGTTGGAGAGGTTACATCTCCAATCTGGTCCGGGAATGCCTTGGGGTCCTGCCGGAGGAGCTGGTGGAGAAGGCCGGGGAGAGGATGGTCTGGAGCTCCCTAGTTGGGATGCTGCCCCTGCGACCCGGACCCGGATAAGAGGAGGAAGACGACGACGACTATGGTTAAAATCTGATGTTAGCCTAGATCTGGACAAGTGGGGGAGTAGAGGGAGGTGGAGAGTACAGTCGGTAAAGACGGCTCTCCCTTGCCCTGCCTCCAACATGCCTCCATCTAAAAAGGCTAGTTTATCCAGAGGTATCAGAGTCGATGACACCGGTTATTGTATCAGAGAGTCGATGACATCGTTTATTGGTATCAGAGTCGATGACACCGGTTATTGTATCAGAGAGCCGATGACATTGTTTATCGGTATCAGAGAGTCGATTACATCGTTTATCGGTATCAGAGTCGATGACATTGTTTATCGGTATCAGAGTCGATGACACCGGTTATTGTATCAGAGTCGATGACATCGTTTATCGGTATCAGAGAGTCGATGACATCGTTTATCGGTATCAGAGTCGATGACATCGTTTATCGGTATCAGAGAGTCGATGACATCGTTTATCGGTATCAAAGAGTCGATGACATCGTTTATCGGTATCAGAGTCGATGACATCGTTTATCGGTATCAGAGAGTCGATGACATCGTTTATCGGTATCAGAGAGTCAATTACATTGTTTATCGTATCAGAGTCGATGACATCGTTTATCGGTATCAGAGAGTCAATGACATTGTTTATCGTATCAGAGTCGATGACACCGGTTATTGTATCAGAGAGTCGATGACATCGTTTATCGGTATCAGAGAGTCGATGACATTGTTTATCGTATCAGAGAGTCAATGACATCGTTTATCGTATCAGAGTCGATGCATCGTTTATACAATATCTGTAGTTATGCTAATATAGGCTTAGACTGCTGGAGGATACACTGACCACTTTTCACACTCGACTTCTTTCTTCTACAATCTGCTCTTTAACTGTATTATTTCCTGCTATTTCAGCTGTTAACTTTATTTTTTCTCTAAGTGTTTTTCTCCCCAGAAGAAGCTACAATGACGTTCTGCTGAGCTGTAGTGGCCTCATGGAGGGGGCCATCGTCTAGCACACTGCTGCTAACCACTTAAACTTTCTCCTTCTCCTGATAATAACTTTTTGCTTTCCTTGACATTGAATGTGCTACTGCTAGTTTACCCGTTTAACAATAGAATCACTAGGATAAATACAATAAAGTTTATCTCTCGCCAAATAGAATATTTACTAAGCAATCACAATGCAATCATAGACACATTGCTTGGTGTGTGTGTGTGTGTGTGTGTGTGTGTGTGTGTGTGTGTGTGTGTGTGTGTGTGTGTGTGTGTGTGTGTGTGTGTCTGCTCTGTCTTCTCGATCCCCAGTGAGTCGTGGAGGATGGCTGCTTATACTGAGCCAGGATCCTCTGGAGATTTCTTCCTGTTAAAAGGGAGTTTTCCTCTCCACTGTCCCTTATGCTTGCTTAGTATGAGGATTGCTGTAAAGTCACTGACACTAGTCAGTGACTTGATGCAATTTGCTGGGTTCCTTATATAGGAAACATTTTTTTCTGATTGGCTTAATGAACTGACCTGAATTGGAATGTTTATTATGTGAAGTGCCTTGAGATGACTCTTGTCGTGATTTGGCGCTATATAAATAAAATTGAATTGAATTGAAATATCTAAAAGATGTGTCTGTGAAATATGTAAAATAATTATTGTTTGTTACGCAGAATGAATTAATAAATCTCTCATATCACTGACCCACTCAATTAAATTCAGTTTATTTATATAGCGCCAAATCACAACAGGAGTCGTCTCAAGGCACTTCACACAGTAAACATTCCAATACAGGTCAGTTCATTAAGCCAGTCAGTAAAAAGGTTCCTATATAAGGAACCCAGCAGATTGCATCGAGTCACTGACTAGTGTCAGTGTCTTTACAGCAATCCTCATACTAAGCAAGCAAGTAGCGACATTGGAGAGGAAAACTCTCTTTTAACAGGAAGAGGATCCTGCCTCAGTATAAACAGCCACTCACATCAAGTGATAAACATCACGTGATCTCTCAGGATCATTTCTACCTATGCTGTATAGTCACTTTGTATAGGTAACACTTTACAATATGAGTCACCTTATTAATGTAACTTAGTGTATTAATAAGCATTAATAAACAATTAAATAAAGAATTAACAACCTCTTATTATTAAGTAATTCACTACTAAGCAGGATATTCCCCCAGCCCCTGTCCAAACCTTGGGAATACTTAAATAGTCAACATCAGGAATGTTATTAAAGGGATCCTTTGTTTATTAATGCTTATTAAAGCACTAAGTAACATTAATAAAGTGGCCCTTATTGTAAAGTGATGCCGTTGTTCTTTCTATTGTGCCACCCAAGATTCAACAAGCAAGTTAACATGGAACTCTGTCGATAAACAGATAATTCCCTAAACTTGACAGCTGGAGGGAACTATATAATATAAATTTAATATGGTATGCAATTGATTTAGCCTGAGCTTACTAGTTCATATTAACCCTCTGGAGGCAGGCATTGCAGATTTGCAACGTTAAAACCTACCTACCTGGTTACTCCACATATGTGTTTGAGCATTTTTTTACTCAGAAGTACCCCTGAAGGACTCGGGCCTAGTCCACACGTAGCCGGGTTTTTTTAAAAACGAATATCCGCCCCTCCAAAAACTTGCATCCACACCATGTCGTTTTAAAACAAAACTCTGTCCACATGTACCCGGATAAATACGTTGTTAAGGACATGCCAGACCTGTAGGCGGCAGTACTTCCCCAGTTCTTAACCTCATCCTTCGTCTGTGGTCTTCCGCAAGGAGCAGTAATTCCGCTTGCAAAAACAAACAAGCAAAAAGCGCTTGGACAATTGATAAAGCGAGCGCAGCTCTGAGGGCATCCATGCTGTCGGCTAGTGTAAACACAGGTCGCACACGTGATGTCAGCATTTTTTGTCACGGAAAGTGACGTTGCGGACCTTAAAACTCCGGTTTTGTCTGTCCACACGCAGACACCCAAAACGGAGAAAACGCAGATCTTCACTTTGGCCGGAATTTTTAAAAAGATCCGTTTTCATGTGAAAAAACTCCGTTTTCGTGTGGATGATGGGCCAAAACGTAGAAAAATATCTACGTTTTGGCAGATCCCCGGCTACGTGTGGACAGGGCCTCAGTTGTTCATCCTTTTATCAAAACTTATTTTGAGCCTGAGAGGGTTAAGAAAAGGTACAAACTATTTTCAGTTAAAGAAAGATTTATATCAGTTACACAGACAAAACCCAGTTTTAAGAACATGGTGCAAAAGTCTATTTATTTCAGTAATCCAACTTAGACTGAGAGACCATCTAAAGGCTCAGGAACTCTTTGCAGGTGTTTTGGATTCATTAGCTGATTATAGTGTGACAGTCTGAGTCTACAATAATGAGCCTTTTCACAATATTCTAAGTGTCTGAGATTTTGAATTTGGGGTTTTCATAATCTGTAAACCATGATCAGCACATTTCTAACAAATAAGGCTTGAAATATCTGCTTTGCATTCCATGTATTATATTCACCTTTTAATTTGAATTACTGAAATAAATCAACTTTTACACAATATTCTAATTTGTAGAGTTTCAACTGTAGTGATAATGTTAGACCCACAGCCTAAAAAAATAAACTGAATCCAGAAACTGAAAGGTGAGTAAATGGTTTATTATGACACAAGTTAATAAGGCAAAGGGGCAGTGGAGCAGGAGACATGGAACTAAGACTTCCACCCAAAAAAGATCTGAATTTGACATTTAAACACAAGGTAAAAGAACAAAAATTATCTTAATTCCAAATTAGCAGAAACATCTCATTAGTTTAGACAATTTGCCCGGATTTATCATCAGGACATCTCTGCTGTCAGGTCAGATCAGCCTAAGAGCCTACTGGACTGAGGAGACACAGGTTGCAAAGCAGGTTAATGTTAGTGTGTGCTACAAAGTCCTGTCATTAAAACAAAAATTCATGCAAGAAGGGCACAAACAAAAGGGGAACCAATTAGGGAGCAAAACTAATTCCTCGGGAGGGCGATGGAAATAATGAAAGATGCTTTCTGCTCTGCTCTGCTTGATTTGGTTGCACTACCAAGGCAAAGATATTCAAACACAGCTCTTGTAGCCTTAAGCTATCTTATTAATTCTTATAAAAAGATGGAAAGTGGGAGAACAAGAGATGAACGGCAGTGGGGAGACATTTCCTTGAACATGCACTTAAATCCAGTTGGATGCACATTTGCAGAGCGAGAATGCCTGTCTGGGTTCACAAGCGGATCCTCCCTCCAGGTTTGAAAACAGCTCTGGCCTCCTCGACTGAGCCCAGGGCGAGGCATTCATATGGCAGGCGAGCCGCACATTAGACACATATGGTGCCGACATAGATTTAAGAAATAAGCTGTCATCAAATAATCAAATCATTCATGTTTCAGGGAGCAATAACGGAGGTATGTGGGCAAATACGCAGAGGACCCTCTTTGTGTGTGTGTTTGGTGTGCCTATAGACAAAGACTTGCTTCATCTTTTCTCCTCCTCACTAAAACATGCAAACAATCTGATGTTTGCTGTGTGATTATGGATGGTCAGACAGCTCAGTAGTGTGGGAATTTCTAATCTCAAAAACATTAAAATGTTCATTTTAACTCTAAATGTGATTTTATCATACTGCTCCAATTCAGTTTAGTATTTATATGGCTTGGCTCTGCAGCTTCATAACATCTTCTGTGCAGCTTAAACACTAATCACCTCTTTACTTTAAATCTGAACCAGCAATCTCAATATTGTTGTGAAATTTTATTCTTCATAAGAAAAGTTTAATCTTTTCATTTAAATGTACAAATAAGTAAAAATTACTCCTAGCTTCTTTTAGAATTGAGAAGCAGCATTTTCATAGGTGTCAACATGCAAGTGTGGGAGGAACTAAAGGTTTTATTCCAGTCAAAAGCAGCAGCAAACACATTTCCCACTGATAAGACGACTGCTGATCAATTTCTACTGATCCACACAGAAGCACTTGGATTAAATAATTAGAGCCAGAGCCGAGCAGTGGCTGGATATGATGCACACTATGCAAGCACTAGAAAAGACAAGCCGTGCTCCCTGTGCCCTGTCTGCACTCATCCCATCACTGTCAACCGATAGCAGCGTCCTCGCTGAGAAAACACGAGGAAAAGGGGAAGAGGAAAGAAGAAAAACATGCACCACTCCGCCCACCAAACCCCAGGCTCTGCTTTTTTTAACCCGCGCCTCCGCTTCAGCCTGTGCCTCGCCTGTTTCTACCCCCCAATCACCCCCCTCCCCTCATGCTGCCTCCTCATCACCCACCCTCCACATGCAACCCAAGGCCATGCGTCCAGGCTGTGCATGACAGCTCACAACATCTCCTGCCACAAATGTTTTCCCAAAGCATCCACTTCTGTGATCCTATCAGCAGATTCAACCTCCCCACAAAGCTCTGATGGAGTGCGCCTCGCACTTTTTTGAACGTGTCAACAATTTCTGGCTGGCTGGCGAGACACCACGTCTTGACGATGTCTGCAGTGTGTGTGTGTGTGTGTGTGTGTGTGTGTGTGTGTGTGTGTGTGTGTGTGCATGCGTGTGTGTGTGTGTGTGTGTGCGTGTTTTGAACATATTTATGTGTTTGAATTTCTTTCTTCTTCCACGTGAAGCAGGAAGAAAAAGGCCGTGTCATTCTTCCACAACTTAATCAAGGTCTACACACAGGAGAGGGCTGCTGCAGCGTGCACCTCCCTGATCATGTTAATGAGGTCCCCTGGCTATGCAGTCATTGAAGTATAATTGACTTGTTCGTCTCTTATCTTCCTAATAGACACTCTGACCCACAGCACGTTTACTTCGCTATGAGAAATGTCAAGAAGGATTGGAAGTTTCCTGTGTGTGCCCATTAAAACCGAAGGCATGCCACCCTGTCTGCAGCCAGCCACGGCTGCCATTGGCTGCCCGCCTCATTATGCAGATGCCAAACGTAAATAAATGATTTGCAGATCACCGCTGCCCCCCCACCCCCACCCCCCCACCCCCACCCCACCCTCAGCCTGTCCCTCTTCTCAAACATTTGTCTTCTCTCCTGCTCCTGGAACAAAAAACATCAAAAAGAGGAAGGTAAAGGAGGACAGGATGGTGGGAGGGAGGAGGGTAAAACCCAAAACAGCCCATGAAGCGCTGTGACAATTTGGAAGAAAATAAATAATATGTAGGTAGTAATTATAATAAGATGTGGCCCTGACTTGAAACCTGGCGGAGCGCATTGATGTTGTTACAACTGCGTATGTCTCCTGGCTTTCAGGGCCCATCAGAATCAACAGGGCTGTGTGTAATGTGGACAGTTCAAGAGGAAGGATGTGTATGCGGGCGCCGGGGCGAGGGCCGACCAGTGACTGTGGTGTCACACATGTGGATATGAGGGGGAACATCTGTGCCACGGCCTACAGTCCCTGCGTGTCCACCATGTCTTCTCAGGACAGCCGCAGAGTCACAGAGAAACAGGTTCTGGTCATTAAGCCTTTTCTTTTGGCCTTCTGCAGTGTTTGAATTCCCCGAGCTCCTCATGTGGACTTGCTCAGGAAGGTTCTTTGCTAAATAAGTGAAACATTATTTCTGATGCATTTTGCATCAAAACTTAAGAGTTTTGGTAGCTGAAAGAAAAGTTTAAACTACGTGAAATATTATTGAATAAATCACCTTTTTCAAGAAGGATCTGTTTCTAATTTTCCACAGATGTTTTCTTCTGGATTGTCACTTTTTACCCCCAAAATTCAGTCTGACATAGTTTATTTTTCTGTTCAGTTTATCGTTTATTGGGATACTGATTTAAATAATTTAAAGAAATATATGTTTTAAATATCAGAGTCATTAAAATAAATAGTTACTTTTAAAATGCAGTTTCCCCTAGGTGCTTAAATTTTAATAAACAGAACAATTTTATGTAAAATGTTTTCATAAAGGAAACATATAAACCACTTGTTCAACAATTTTTCCTTTTTACTTGGATGTGGTCAAATCTTCGTAACGTGTTTACTTCTTTATTTAAAAATGTGAGAGCAAGTGTGCAAAATGAAGGCCGTGTTTTAAAAAGTATATTAAAATATCTGTCATTTGCATTCACATTTTGTCTGAACCACTAAAAAAATCTCATATTAACAAGTCCTGTGTGCAAACTGCATATTTGTTCTTTTTTATGTGAACATCTGAGGAACAAATTAAAAATTCCTTCCTCTAGTTTTGCAGCACCTCTCCCTCTCTGGATGCATTAATTAGAAGATTGTGTGAGCTTTTATTTTTTTCCTGTCTCTGATCAGCTATTGTGTGTGCACGGCACTGGCCCTGCCTTGACTTGACTTGGAGACATCATTATAGTAATTACAACAAGCTCTAGTAGTTGCAGGCAAATAATTCTGCATGCTTCTATTTTTTTTTTCTTTTGCCTCACAGAGGAGGGGAAATGATGGTTTTCACCAAGCCTCTCTGTTGTTCGTGTTGTGACAGCGGTCATACCCCATCTCATAGCCCCTCTATCAGTTACGAGTATCCCACAATCGGAATAATGGTGGGAAAAAAATCCAAACAGAGCACACAGCCTATTTACTGTGCAATTTCATATAACCTTTAGTTTGTGAATAAAAGAGCAGATTTGGTTCAATGACTACCTTTCACTTGCATTTATATCAGTGGTGGTTCAATGATCACTTTTAATTAAATGAAGCCGTACTAAGGGAATCCAATTAGTCTTCTTTTAGTGGTGTTGCTGCCACAAGGTAATCATCTCTGTCTCAATTTGTCACATGAGGCCAAATTCTGAATATTTTAGCTGATGACTTTTATTTATTAATGCAAAAGCTGAAGCTACCAAACACAGGCTTGAATAGCTGGTATCTATTTGCTCTGTGAGCTGTGAGCTCCCTTTAGAACGCAGACATGGAAGGCTTTGTGAGAAAACAACCTCAGAGGCTCGAAACGTAAAGTTCCCTTAAAAGGCCTTAATTTTTAATTATAACACAATTACATAAGCAAAATAAAAAGGAAAATCTGACCTAGTTTGTACTATACATGCACATATGTATCCCTACTGCTGCGGCGGCGGTGGCTGCTGCGGTCTTGGAGCTCTGATTTTTGGTGATTAAGTGACAGTTTGAGGTGCTAAAAGCTGCACTTGTTTTTTTTCTAGTGGAGCCCTACAACCAACCTTACTCACAAGCTCAAAAATGCTTTTTATTTTCCAAACCGTTACAAGTGAAAAACAATAAATGAATATAAATGATAAAAGGTGTACTTTTATCCCTACAGCTGAATGTCCGTGGGACTATTTATCTTTGATTCTGTTTTTACTTATCAGTGTGTTTAACCAACTGTGTAGCATTAAAATACATCTGTCTGTTAAATCTGAATAAGTTCTGAATTTGTCAGTCAGTCTTCACAAGAAAGCATATAACCCTTGTTTATTATGAAACTCATTTATAAATATATCTACAGAAGAAGATTAAGGAAAAGAAATAAAGAAAGGAAAAAGAATTATGTGAGAACAAAATATCAGAATTCTGATTTTAATCTCAGAAGTCAAAAGTCAGAATTCAGAAATTGTTGTCATATTGTTTTTAGGCCCTAACCCTCTTCCGTATGTATCACTGTATTTAAATTGTATATTTAATGTATCTTTGTATTGGAGAATGCAGTACTTTTATATCGTTATGGCAGCCCGGATCTAGCTTCACTTCCAGCTTCTCCAAGCTGAGAATGTGCAATTCATGCACGTGGGGGTTTGTGCTGAGGGGAGAAGGATAGTCAAAGGCAAGCTTGATGGAGGTATCACGAGCCAATCTTTTCCTATTTCCTGTCTGGCTGTAAATAAAATAGAATATGAATAGAACAGAATAAAACTCTATCGTCCAATTTAGTAAAAGTGTTCCTTCTGCACTCCATATATATTGTAACGTGAGGAAATATGGGTTTTCTGTCACAAAGGTGGTGTTGGACTCAGCTGGGTCAAAGCTGGGTCATTGAGAACTTTCACCCACAGATTAAGACCTGAACGCCAGCGAGTCTGGGAGGAAACCATAACATCTGCCACCTGCGGTACCAGAAGAAGGAGTTCTCATGGACAAGTAGTCATAACAAGTCAAAACATAAAGTTTAAACTTCCTTTTCTTGTTTTGAATGTTAAAAGTTTAATCATCAATTTGCTCATTATAAATGTGTTTTAATCAAATGAATGACTATTATGCTTTGGGGTAATTATAAGAGATTTAATGAATCCATAATTAGATAATGTTGAGAGTGTTTGTTGCTGACCTTCACACACACTCAAGCGCACACACCCACACACAGATTCTCACAGTTAAACTCCAAAACACATTTGCTGACGCACACGTTTGCTTTGAGAAGAGAAAGGCTTTTGGTAAGTTTCAGTCTTATGATTTGAGTTCGTGCTTGACAACGAAAGAGAGAGGACGTGTGAACAACCGCTGAAAGGGGGGAGCCGGTTGGCTCGTTTCTTCCCCCCCCCCCCCCTCTCTCTCTCTCACGCTGTTCCTGCCAAGCCAGGCAGAATAGCTGAATCGCGACTTCTAACGCAGACTCATTACCGAGTCTTTTGATTTCTGAGTGAATTAACTTAAGAAAGCGCATCGACAAAACGCTCTACCATCCACGTGTACCGAGGGCAACTCTGGACCGGTTCCGTTCGACACCTACGTCTCCCCTGTCAGCCGCCGGTGTCATCTGGATGTACCACAACATCCTCCACGGCCCGGATCCGAAAGAGGGTCCACAAGAGTTCGGTGAGACAGAGCACGGTGTTTAGCGTTTGGATGCAGTTCTCTGATAAGACCTAAGTTTATCCAAACCATCACTTCACTCAGACACCTGTTCTTCCTGAAGCAAAATCAGATACACACACGCATCCATCTCACCTCATGTTCAATTCTCACTACACTTTGCACACACATGCATCCATAATCACATCATATCACTCTCAATCTTCATTCACCGACAGAAGGTCTATTTGAGCAAGAACAGCATATCAACTGTTAAAGATTGTCCTACAAGTTGCCAATGTTGATTGTTATTTCCTGTTTGTCAATTTCAAAATCATTAGTTTAATTTGAAGAATTAAAACTTTTAATTGTCAAACTGGTTTCCTCATTGAACTGAAACACAGACACACAGATATTATCGTCAGTTTATCGATGAAAACAACCTTTGAGTCTTCTTAACAATATAACTGAGTAAAGACAGTTTCTCCTTACAATATAACTGAGCCAGTCAATATTTTCTTTACAAATATGGCTGAGCCAGCCAAATTTCTTTACAATATGTATGCACTCATTGTGACACTATGTACTATGTTTGGATCTTGTAACGCCTTCCAGAGCTCAAGAGTTCAAACTGGCTAAAAAGTAGAAGACTGCTGTCTGCTACAATGTTCCTTGCAGTGTTTCTCACCTTTAAAACAGTCAAAATTGTTGTCTAAATGCCAATAATAATAACAGTAATAATAACTTGAGTTTTTTTATGGAATATTTAACAGTAACAATGTTTACATTGTTCACGACAAGAGCAGTCTGAAATCAAAATTTCAAAAGGTTTTAAAAACAAACCCCTAACAATGAAACATTTTTACTCAGAGTAATTTTTACTCTCACTTAAAAAGAAATTTGCTCTGGTAACTTACTTTTAAATACTTTCACTTAGTGGATGAGATCAAAAAAAGAGTTTTCTGCTATACACTTCGAACAACCAATGACTGCACATGTCCTCCCAGCACTCTTAGCCATGTTCATTTTTTGCTGCTTATTTTTAAAAGCCTGCTTCACGCACAGCGCCTGCCACTGTCTGACTGGGTTCTACCACAGCAGTAATGAAAAGCTCGACTCCCAGAATTTGCCACAGAATCAGTCTATTCAGGGGTTCTGGAGAGGAGGGTCCGTCGTACAGTAGCATCTTGGATTCAGGAGGAGCAAAGTAATTTTCATCCAGGCCTTGGAACACTGGACCAGCTCCATACTGTAGGAGGTCCGGGGGTGGGGGGGTGGGGTGGGGGGGTGGGGTGGGGGGGGGTGGGGGGCAGGGCCGTTGCTAGCTATTCTGGTGCCCTAACCACAAAGGCTTCGTGGTGTGACCCCCCCACCCCCCCACCCCCCACCCCCACCCCCCACCCCCGGCAGAAAAAACAACACAATAACACAGTATGTGCAAGCGCTTCGCCGTAAATTCTCTTTAATTCTCTTGTATGCACAAACTGCTTATTATTTCCAAAAAGTAGGATTGATATTTACATAATATAACATACACAACACAGGAACTTCATATTGTTATTATTTAGAACTATGTAACAGGTCCACACACCACAAGCACCGGTTGTGGCACACGTGTTTCTCCAATGTAATTTTCAGATGCTTTTTCAGATCCAGGACTCACTCTGCCTTCAGAAGTGCTGGCTGTGAGCTGTGCTCGGTCTGTAGGTGTGCTTTTCTTTGTAATTCCTGGCCAGGGCTGGGTGATGTTGTAGAAGGTTCAGACGTGATGGCTGACAACTGATCTTGAGCTCTTGAACTGGTGGATGGCTGATCTGAACTTTTGGCTTGAGCTCCTCCTTGAATGTACTCGTTCATTGAACCTGCATTCAAACACAAAAAGATAATTTGTCATATTCATTCTATAATAAGATTAAAGTTTTAAACCATGGTAAAAAAATACTGCAATAGATTATTTATAGGTTTATAGTGGCTTATAAATCACTGGCATGTGACATGACTAAATTCAAAACTATTTAACCTTTATTAAGGACTAGAGAGGCACAATATACACATTTTGTACACAACTAGAAAATTCTGAATATGAAGGGAGGAGGTTAGCATAATGGACTTTTTTCTTCAAATTATACCATCAGCAGCTGATGTTCCTCTTGGCCCGTAAATGTTTATGAAATAAATATCAACATAGAGCATATACCTAATTTGAAAATAGGTTTGTCTAGTTTTTCATATTAAATCTCAGTTACATAGCCAATAGGCCACATAAGCTATTTAACAATGATATAAATCATGTCCATAGTTAACTCATGATTAATCACAAACAGCCGCTTATTTAAAAATAAAACTTCTTACTTTACCTTGACGGTGTTTTTGTCCTTCCTGTTTTTGTGATTTTTATCTAAGTATTTGGGTGGACAAATATGATTCTTTTCTTTTTTTTCGGTTTCAAAACAGCACAGATGGGTCTATCTGACCTCACAGAGGAAACTTTATTTTACTTGAGAAAGATGTTTTAAGATGAACTTATTAAAACAAAAATCTTCAAACTCTTCAAGGTTTATTTTTTAGATGAACAACCTTTAACACTGTTCAGACTTATTTGTTGATACAAGTCGCATGAACATGCTGAATAAAAGGATATTTCCCTTTGTTGCATTTAACTATTTCTTCTTCTTTAAAGAAGTGCTGATTCAGAAGAGAATAACTGCATTTAGGAAGATGATGACTTGCTAAGTTTTTTTTTTCTCTAGAAGTAAAAAAGCTCTAAAGCTTCTCTGAGTTTATCTCCCTCTCAGCCTCTCTCACTCAGCTACTAATGAACGCCCGGTAGGTGGACGGGAGGCTGCGGGACAGAGTGGCGCATTATACTTTTAACAGACTGGAGAAGCAGAGAACAAAATCTGCCCAAACCACGCAGATAGTCAAAATGTTAAATGTGTGGAAGCAGAGTGCGAAAAACACCAAATAAAAGTCCTGAAAAGCAGCATGCTTACTAAATTTGGCAAAATTTGACCAAAAACAGATTAATTAACAGCAGTAACAAGTCCGAATTTAAGCTAGGTCAAACGACCCTCTGAACTTGACCACACGTGTTTAGAATTAGAAAAAGATAAAAAATTAAGAATTTCCATTAAAATACTTGTCTTACCTTCAATCAAAGCAACAGCATCATCCCGCTGTTTTTTCTTTTGTCTCTTTACTGCGCCGGACTCCTGCACCCTTTTCGGCTCCTGCAACCCCCCACCACCACCACCACCACCACCACCACCAACCCACCCACCCCCACCCCCCGTCGTGGTGCCCTACACAATGTGCATGGTGTGTGTGCAGAGCGCCGGCGCTGGGTGTGGGAGTTTGCCCAACTAATATACATGTGTTGTGGATTTGGAGAGGCGTTCTACGGTGTCCCTCAGGGGGCCCTATGGGGAGTACTTTGGGAGTACGGGGTACTAGGCCGTTAGGTCCCTATATTGACGTTTTAACATCTGAGCCAGCATGGTCTTGCCCAGGTAAGTTGTGTTCACATCTAGGTAGCCTGTTTTTTTCCATGCTCAACTGGCCAGTTTTTCTGATCTCTTACCCTAGGAATGTGCTTCAGGCTGAACTTGTCACAGTCTGCCTTAATCATCCTTAAAGAAGACCTGGCAGAGATAGTCAGACAAATATGGAATCTCCAACAGGGTAAATTATCTGTTCCTGATTTTGCCATAGAATTTCGTACATTAGCTTCTATGTCAACACTAGACGAGGCATCTCTCAAAGCCCCTTTCTCCCAGGCCTTAACCGATAGAATTAGGGATCAACTCACGTTCTGCCAGGAACTCGAGAACCTGAAGTCCCTTCTCAACCTTTCCTCTACCATAGAGAGGCGTCTCAAGGAGAGACATAAGACCCCAGCGTTCAGACCACCGCCAACTACCGTTCAGCAGCAATGCACCCACTAAACACCTCAGCAACACCTTCTTCCATCAGGACCCGATGAACCCATGCAAATAGGACGGACACAACTTACTCCAGAGGAGAAATTGAGACGCCGTTTCCTAAGCCTTTGCCTTTATTGTGGTCAGCCGGGTTGTTGGGTTATTTTTATTAAAACCAGTTCACCTTAAGAGAAATCAAATGCACAGAGGACAAAGGATTAGTGCAGTATTATTGTTCAATTTTACTTTGCAAAGTGGAGAGATTAAATGAATACACATCCAAGCATGGTTCACCAGACCTCTCCGCGAACGTACACTCTCTGAGGGTATTTATTGCAAGCACACACACGCACAAAGCACATCACATTCCTAAACTGCTCTGTCAGGTGGAAAGCTGTTTAATGTAGGGAGTGAAAACAATGTCACCTTTCCCTCATACAAAACCAGGTGCATTCAGTCAACATTCTATTTCTCATGCGAGTGTTGCCGATAACACAGAACAGCATGGTCTGAGGAAGATCATTATCCTCCCTGTTGAGACGGAAGGGCTAGCACAGGATAACACTTGCATTTAATGAAGCAACAGGTGTTTTACTTAAAAAGGCAGTTATGATTTTTTAGCAGTAATGTCAACGAAAAACCACTTTTTCCCTATCATTCCTCCCTGTAAATGCTAAGTTTATCCCATTTAATTGGCTGTCATGTTGTGAAGGGTGGAGATGGTGGACCATGTGTGGTGGAGAGTTCAGGAGGCAGAAGAGCAGGCACGGATGAAAAATAAAAATGGTTTTAATGGTGGAATGGGAACGACAGGAACAAAACAGCGATGACTACAAACAACAATGATGTGACAAAGACTGGCACAAGGAGGGAGGTATAAATACACAGGGAAATCAGGAACACATGGGCAGGTTAACAAGGCACAGATGAGAACAATAAGGGCTAATCAGGGCAGGAGAGGAACACAGTCAGGAAGGCAGGGGCAGATCGTGACAGTAACCCCCCACCCCTTAAGGGGCAGATACCAGACGCCCACAAGGTCACACAACACAGGAGACTAGAAACACTTGACTTGAGACTAGGAACACTTGACTTGGGACTAGGAACACTTGACTTGGGACTAGGAACACTTGACTTGGGACTAGGAACACTTGACTTGGGACAGGAACACTTGACTTGGGACAGGAACACTTAAACTGCAGCAGCCGGTGTGGGACCCAGCAGAGAACTGCAGCAGCAGGCGTGGGACCCAGCAGAGAACTGCAGCAGCAGGCGTGGGACCCAGCAGAGACTGCAGCATGAAGGACCTGCAGGCAAAGACCCTGCAGGCATAGACCAGGAAGTGGGACAAAACAGCAGGAGCGACGCGAGGAAACCAGGAGCGGTAGCAGGTACTCGGCAACAATCATGAGCAGGTGCACACCGTGACTCGACTGGATCCAACAGGCAGAGGCTCGGGTGAAGGGAAGCAGAACATGGAGCAGGAAGACCAGCCCTACCACCCCGGAGAATGTTGGCGTGCGTAGGGGGTTTTACCTCCATCAAAACTCCAGGATCCTCGGCTTCCATCGGAAAAAACAGGACGGGGCAGAAAGCAGGAGAGGAGAAGGGGTTCGACCACCCCGGGAACGAGTAGGATGCGCCGAAACCCCCTCAATGGTTCGACCACCCCGGAAACAGGTAGGATGCGCCAAAAACCCTTGAGTCAGAATCTCCCTCTGCTAAACGGAGAAAAAAGAAAAAAAATCCTCCAGAACAGATGTTGCAGAGCTCACCACAGGTCCAGGTTGGTCAGATCATTCTGTCATGTTGTGAAGGGTGGAGATGGTGGACCATGTGTGGTGGAGAGTTCAGGAGGCAGAAGAGCAGGCACGGATGAAAAATAAAAATGGTTTTAATGGTGGAATGGGAACGACAGGAACAAAACAACAATGACTACAAACAACAATGATCTGACAAAGACTGGCACAAGGAGGGAGGTATAAATACACATGGAAATCAGGAACACATGGGCAGGTTAACATGGCACAGGTGAGAACAATAAGGGCTAATCAGGGCAGGAGAGGAACACAGTCAGGAAGGCAGGGGCAGATCGTGACATTGGCAGCTTAATAAAAACATAGTAACAATAAAAGATAATGTAATTATAAATAATCTAAAATTGACACACAACGAAAGGATCACAAAAATAGGCAGCGATCCTCAAAAGGCTGCAAAATAGGTAGCAACCTATAAAACTGTGAGTAAATATGAAAATGATTCAAGTTTAAAAGATAAAAATAAAATGACAATATAAAAAATAAAATGAGATAATAAGATAAAATGAGCTGATAACTAGAACATCATCCAAACAACGTTTACAGAACCTGTAGTTTGCGTTGATGAAATCATGACGGAATCATCTTTATCAGCTTTATTAAGCAATGTATTCTTTTCCTTCTTCCAGCTCCTCTCTTTGCTGCAGGAGTGAATACTGCACCAGAACGTTTGTCATTAGCTTGTTTACCATACTCTTCAGACAAGGGATTACACAACTTATAACCAGGCAAATCATGACTAGGACAAAAATAACAGGTGCAAGACATTTTAATAGGAGTTGATACCAGTTACCAGTGGTCAACCACTTCATTAAGCTCCAGGATCCTTCAGCCGATTTTTAAGATTTCAGGAAGTTACCAAGTGCTCGAACACGATCATGAATCAGAGTCCAGTTGTCCTGTGTGGATGGCAGGAAGGTGCATTAATGCTCACCTATAGTAGCGCACAGTCCTTCTTCAGATGCGAAAAGGGTGTCAAGGGCTATCTGGTGTTGCATCAACATAATTCTCATTGCTTGTTTTTCCGGATCATCTGCCAGCAACGAGGTCACGTCAGAGAGGATGGTGGTGATGTTTTCCAGAGACCACCACACTTCATTCATGCATTTCATCAGGCTTGCGGTTCCGAGATGGGGAATGATGGTGTAGAGGAGTCCTTTGGCGGCGGCGTAGAGTGGGGTGCGGCCTTCGTTGTTGGAGAATGGGCGCAAAGCCAGAACAAGCTTAAACTCTCTTTTCTTCAGCTCTGATGTCTTCAGAGAGACCCCTTCCTCTGTTATCACATATGGGCCAGGTATTTGCAGTTTGTGATTTGTGATTCTTTGGACAAAATAATTTTTTTTTCATATAATCAGCCAGAGTAAGTTCATCTTCAGTTTTCTGCTAATCTTTGTTAACCAAGGGCGGTTTATATGGTCCGCCATAAATTATTTCAAAAGGAAATAGTCCTAGGTTGGTAGGGGTTATTCTCATGTAGAGTTTTACCAAGTCTAAGCATTCTGGCCAAGGCCTTTTGGTTTCTTCCATGCACTTCCTGAGTCTACTCTTTATGGTTGCATTATTCCTCTGAACAAGGCCAGCACTAGCGGGAAGATGTGCGCAATGATTTTTTAATTTGACACCCAAATGAGCTGCCATGTTCTGAATGACCTCATTCACAAAGTGAGGTCCATTGTCTGAGTAGATTACTTCTGGAATGCCATGATTAGCAACTATGTTTTTGCATAAGGCTTTGGCTACTGTTAAAGCATCATTTTTAGCAGTTGGAATTATCTCAACCAATTTAGAGAAAGCATCAACAATGACTAAACAGTGTTTGTAGGGACCACTTTGCGTTAATTTGATAAAATCCATGTGCAACATCTGAAAAGGGTAATTTGGTTGGGGAAAGTGTCCCCTTTTTGGTTTCACGTTTCCTTGGGGATTATGTTTTATGCAAATTACACAAGACCTACAGAAGTTCTTGAGTAGGTTTCAAGGTTGTATGTTGTAAAATGCTGCTGGATTACATTAGTCATCCCCCCTGTTGACACATGACACGGCCCATGTGCCAAAAGGGCTGCAGCTTTGAACAAAGATTTAGGCAGAACAGATTTACCATGTGTAACATAGAGACCTTCCTGTGACAAAGTTGCACCTTTAATTTTCCAAAGCTGTTTTTCAGCGTGTGTCTGCATGTACACTAAAACAGCATGATCGATAAGAGAATCAGTTGTCTGTACAGTGAACAAGTCTGAGGAACCGAAAGTGCCCTGGGAAGCAGATTTAGCCAGGGGCGGCATTTGGCCCGGCTATTTGGGCTGAAGCCCCGGATGTTTTATGAAAAGCCAAAGATCGAAATCGCGGAAGTAACATGCAGTACCAAAGTCCAACAGAGAGGGAGCAGCTGGCAGTAGTTTGTATACAGCCTGCCTGAGCCTCCACCACTGAAGAAGAAGCCCTTCAGCAGCCGGCTTCTTCTACAGTCTCTGCCTGAAACGCATGTGTGAAGATGGACATAAGGACGTTTTTTAGACAAAAAGTACAACGACAGAACCCCAGCTTTGATGAGACTGGTGTTGACTCAGGTTTGTGAGTCTTATTTGAAAATATTTGTTGTGCTGCTGGTTTGCCTAAAGTTAGCTTACTATCAGGTAAATTTGTTGAAGAAAGAAAGGGAATATTTACTATCATCTCACACTAAACACTAACAGGAACAATACTCTGCCCTGAATATGCTTAATATGTAGCTTCAGATTAAAAATTATGTGGTACAAGACAAATATATACGATGTTGACTAGTGCGTGTCACGTATGTGTGTGCACGCGCGTGTGTGTGTGTTTGTGCACACGTGCGCGCGTGTGTGTTAAGCCCCTCTTCTTCAGTCCTAAATCTACCCATGAATTTAGCAACCTCATCAGCTAATCTGTTACCACAGAAAACAGAGTCTTTTCCTGAGGTGTAAGCCTGACATTTACAAATCGCAAGAGAAGATGGCAAAAGCACAGCTTTAAGGAGTCTGCGTGAAAGCTGAGAATGTGTGATGGGCTTCCCTGAGGAAGTAACCACCCCCCTTTGTTCCCATTGTTTAACAAAACAATGTACAGTCAAAAAAGCACATTGACTGTCAGTGTAAACTGTCAGGGACTGACCAGAAGCAAGTTCACATGCTCTTGTGAGTGTGATTATCTCAGCAGCATGGGCTGATGAGATGGCAAAGACTTAGCTTCAATGATAGTATCAGGTAATTCCACAATAGCATAGCCTGTCTGAGTAGCACCTGTCTCTGTCTTGGAACTGGAACCATCCACAAACCACACCAAACCATCAGGGAGTGGTGTGTCCTTGAGATCGGGTCTGGGCAGCTGCAAGTGATCAGTGGCTTCAACACAACTGTGTGGGTCACCATCAGCTAGTGTGGGCAACAGTGTTGCAGGGTTTAGAATGTTACAGCGTTGGATGGTGATATGGGGCTGAGAAATCAAAATGGCTGTGTAGCTCAGATGTCTGGCAGGAGACAACAGGCCAAATCTACCTTGCAGCAACAACACGTCCACAGCATGTGGAACAAGGAGAAAGAGTGGATGGAACAGAACCACGTCAGCAGAACAGGAAACTGTGAGAGCCGCAGCTGCCACCACTTGCACACAAACCGGAAGCGCTTGGGCTACCTGATCTAACTTCTTGGAATAGAAAGCAACTGGTCTCTGCTTATCACCATGTTTTTGCAAGAAAAACCAAAGTCATGAACCCATTTTTCCAATCAACAGTCTGTGTAAAAGGCTTGGAGTAGTCAGGCAGAACAACAGTTGTGCTTGAACAAATATCTTGGTTTAGATTAGCAAAAGCTGCTTCTGTTAAAGAGGTCCGGGAAAGTTTATCATTCATTTCCATCTTTTGCCCATGTATCATTTCAGAAAGGGGTTGTCTTTTCAGCATAATGAGGGATGTACTGTCTGCAGTAGTTAGCAAGGCCTAAAAACTGCATCATTTGTTTTTTAGTCTGAGGTCTTGGCGTGTTCAAAATAGTTTCCTTTCTTCCTGACTGAATCTGTTTGCCCTCACCTGACAATGTGTGTCCCAAATATTGGACAGAGGTTTTAACCCACTGCAGTTTCTTTTTACTAACTTTGTTTCCTGTTTAGTGGAGATGATGCAACAATGCAAGAGAGTCTGTGAGGCAGGACTCAGGATTGTCAGAGGCAATCCAAACATCATCCACATAAACAAGAATTTGTGAATGTGCTGAAAATTGAAAATCAGCAAGACAATTAGTAATTGTCTGAGTGAAAATAGTGGGACTAACAGCGTACCCTTGAGGTAGGTGGTTGAAAGTGAATTTTGAGTTCTTGTAGGTGAAAGCAAACCAAAACTGTGAGTCAGGATGAACAGGAACACCGAAAAAAGCATTGCTCAGATTAATCACAGAGAAATACTTCCTGGAAGGCTTGAGTGAATTTAACAGAGTGTGAGGATCTGTCACATGAGGGGCACGTGTTTGCACAGCTGAATTAACCATTCTAAGATCTTGGATCATGCGCCATGTATTTCCATCAGCCTTTTTTATAGGCCAAATG